>NC_067483.1:91548334-91888583 GCF_947179515.1 Apodemus sylvaticus
AGTCAGAGAACAACAGATTTCAAAACCATCACCATCAAGTGTCCTTCTGTAAGACACAAAATCTACCGAACCATTTGCCAATGATGTCCTGGAAAAGAGGCACGGTATCCCACTAATATTCCTTTACAACTCCTTTCAGAGATTAGAGCTGGTATTAATGAATTATAAATTGGTCCAGAGGAGTGATTCTTGTAACACTACTATAAAACTAGGAGAAAGGTTACCTTCTGAAACACGCAGACTTGAAAAACATTGAGAATTTGTCAGCATGGACACGCGTGTAAACAAGCGGCATTGCACAGTGCATGTGGAAAGGAGGGATGGACAAACACCTACTCCTCTGTGTAACCAAACACGAGAAGTATCACATACGTCCTCTAACTCCCTTCAATCACAGGCTATGGCTGTAAAGAAGGCTGCCTAGAGTTGATGGAGTCTCCTGTTACTGTGTTATCTCTACATGTCATAAAGAAGATAAAATTCCTTTGGAATGTCAAATGGTCTAACAACGCGAACATGTCCGTGTCTGCTGCATGAAATATACCAGAGGTTGTTGGCTGAATTGTAAGATGGAATAAGGAAGAAGAGAATAAACTGTATTCAATGGAGGGCTGTGTTCTGTGAGAAGGGCTGGCCATCCCCTGAGTAACAATGGCTTAAGAACAGAAAGACAAAGCACAGGGGCCACACGTGAACAGCCTCCACAGACACACAGTTGTTTTGGTAGCGCTATGTGGCCCTTAGGGAAGAAGTGCTATTTGCTGAACATGGTCTAGTTTTGCTTAATCTTCTTGGCTCCATCTTTTTCCTATGCTCTGTCCTGCTCCTACCAGACGCTACATTAGCATTTGTGTGGGCTTGGAGAGTTGGATAAATTTTTCAACAATCCTGGTTTACTTTGCAACTTATCAGAATTTCTCTGGGTCTTCGGGGACTACCCTAAAGTCTTATCTGTCATGTGCCGTTACAACAAAATTCTCAAGGCTGGATAACTCTACAGAAAAGAAAAGGTTATTTTAGCTCATAGTTTTGGAGGTCCATGAATATGGCTCTGCCTTCAGTTTCTAGTAAAAGTGTATATGTAAGAGAACTGTTACATGCAGAGAAAAGTAGGATGTGGCCTTGTTCCTTAACTCCTAATCACCTAACTACCTTCCATTGGGCTCAATGTTTTCCAAAATTTCTTCACCTCCAAAATGGGGTCAATGTTCTAGCAGAAGAAATTTCAGGGGTGGGGTATATTCAAAGCACACCCAACTCACAGAAAGTAGAGTGGGAAGTGATTTTCACACCCTTGAACCCTGCCTAGTGACCCAGGAAACTGAAGGCTTTATTCAACCTACTTTATAGAGGTTGCTCTGTCTGGAAGAATAAACTGTGGAAGCAATTACAACTTATTCATGGTGTAGAAATAAAAAGAGAAGGGACCTGATTGGTGTCTTGGAAGTAGCAAACCACTCAGGTGAGCATTGTGGGGCACTGGATGACCAAGAAGGACATTCCCACATTCGCACCCTTTTTTCTAGGCCAATGGCTTCCAACCTTCCTAATTCTGTAGCCCTTTAACAGTTCCTCAAGCTGAAGTGACCCCAACCATAAGAGCGATTTCTTTGCTACTTTGCTCCTGTTACAAATTATAGAGTAAATATCTAATATGCAGGATGCCTGATATATAATCCCCAAGGGGGTCATGACTCACAGGTTGAGAACCGCTCCTCTAGGCTGATGACTGACATGTGAACATCAACTACCCACTCTGTCTGTTTCTCTCTGTCTGTTTCTTTCTCCGATTTCTACTTCACTGTTCAGTTTTCTCTCCAGGGATGTTAAAGTTACAATGGCTGGCCTTCCCGATGATTGATTATTTGAGAATCTCCTTTATTCCCCTAACAAGCTTTTCCTTAGTCCCTTTGTGCTCCTGGCACTGCCCTAGGACTAAGAAACGACAGAAATTGTTCCTACGGACACCTAGTGTGATTTATCTAACCACCGCTTTTAAACTGCTTGACTTATCTTTATTTTTAAAGATCAGGTATATGTACATGTGAGTGAGTGTGAGTGTGTGTTCACGAGTGTAGTGCCTGCCTCTGGAACGGGAGTTACAGGGGATGTGAGCAACCCCACATGGACGCTAGAAACTGCGCTTGGGTTCTGGAAAGAACAGCATGTGCTCCACTGAGCTACCTCTCTAACCTCATGGTTTTGATTGTAATTTCCTTGCTTGTTCTACCCCCTCCCTTATCATGACAAGAAAAGCACATGTGGCCCAGCACCCAGGATCTCATGTGACTTGACGGAAATGCATTTGTAAACTAGTAACCCCACCTCTGAAGAAAGTTAGGGATCCCTGCAGTAGCTTCTTATGGATTCTGTACAGGCTGTAGATGAGTTAAAAGAGTCAAATCCATGTTCCCTAGAGCAATTACAGACCAGTGTCCTAAAAGGGATTCTTCTACCCATTGGCAAAAGTTAGAATTAATAAAGCCATCATGAAGAAAAATGTAAAGTTGCTCTTGTCCCTGGAGGGACATTGGCTTGAGTCATAGTCAGCATTAAATTAGTTCCTGGGTTTATTTCATAAATCTCAGGTATTCTTCTGAAAGAGAGAGAGAGAGAGAGAGAGAGAGAGAGAGAGAGAGAGAGAGAAAGAGAGAGAGAGAGAGAGAATAACTGTATTCTTGTCCTTCAGAGTTACCTACTAATGCCCTATCAGCCAGTGTGATCAGACCCAAAGGATGATCTTATTATTATGAAAGGTGACTACCATGTGGGTGTTGGGAACCTCTCTAGACTCCACACTTGACTTTTAAATGACTTGTGATAATACAGGGTAACAGAAATAAACTGCTTTTGAGTATTCATAGCTTCATTGATACACATTGATTTCCCCCCCCTGGGGATGGGCTGAGTAATGACTATAGATAGGGTATAGCTGTTTAACATGCATTGTCTCCCAGATGTTCCCAGCTGGAAATGAGGCAGAGTGTGACTGACATCTATTAGGGTCCCAGACTAGGATGGACACCCTAGTGCTAAAGTTTTGAATGCACAACTCTCTTTTCCAAAGACTGAGATCGAATGTTGGGAGTGGAATTTTAAAGGCCATTGGGGCATTGCCAAGGAAAATGGTGGCACTTCTTTTTCTCTTGGCTTTCATTGCTTGTGTCTATGGGATCAGGAAGCAATGCAGAAAGATAGGAAAATGAAGATCACAGAAATCGAAGTGGGTGGTGTGCCCACACTGTCTTCGGGTTCTGGAGTATCCAAAGACTATACTGGACTACATTTGCCTATGTCCTAATTGATAGCATTCTTTCCTCATTTAAGGAGAAAATGGATGCAAATTAGAAAGTTTGTATAACTGTGATCGAGTGCATGACTAAGCAAGGAAGGGTGTATTTTGGCATACTCTTTCAGAAAGCTAAGCTCCTGGTTGCCGGGGCAATGTATCTTGTCAATGCAAGTGTAATAGAGGAGCATCGTCACTTCCTGGTGGAGAGAAAATAGAGTTAGGGATGGACTGGAGACTAGGTGTGGCCAGGCATAAGCAATCAAAATTGGAGCCTGTGGGGGAATCTTTCAGATTCAACTACCAACATTAGACTTAACAGCCATCACTCACACACCAACAGCAACGTGAGCCACCGGTAGACTGCTAATCTATCTTCAGATGCTGGGTGCTCATGTTTCTTGGGATCACAAACAATATTTGGAGCCACTTTGCAAGGTTTATCTTAGCTGCACCCTTTCACAATTTCCATTCCCCCCTGTCCACTGTGCCACACGCCTCTCAGATGTACACAGTATGCATCCAGGCTTCCAAAGAGAAACTGGCCTCTCATCTCTTGCTTAACTCCAGATTTTGGAGACGTGACTTTGAGCAGTGCAGCTGGCTCCATTCCTCAGTCAGTGGGCAGTGGCCTGAGTTATCTCAGGGGTAGAAGTTCAGAGTAACAGATTTTAGTCAGCAGCTGGGCTCACAGTGTGATTAACATGCGGCTTTAGGGTAAAGAGAGCTCCGGGAAGAAACTTGATGTCTTGTAGGGGGGTAAACTGTCTGAACAGAAGTCCACAGGCCACCACCAGGCTTACAGTGGTAGTCTTCCATTTGATGTGAGTCTCAATTTTTTTCTTTTTACAATTTTTTATTTTCAATATTCTTTGTTTACATTCCATATGATTTTCCCTTTCCCGGTTCCCCCCTCCCCATAAGTTCTCTAAGCCCTCTTCCCTCCTCCCACTCTCCTATCAACCCCCTCCTACTTCTCTGTCCTGATACTCCCCTACAGTGCTGGAACAAGCCTTTTCAGGATCAGTGACCTCTCCTTCCTTTTTCTTGGGAGTCATTTGATATGTGAATTGTGTCTTGGGTATTCAGAGTTTTTGAGCTAATATCCACTTATCAGTGACTGTATTCCATGTGTGTTCTTTTGTGATTGGGTTACTTCACTTAGGATGATATTTTCCAGATCCAACCATTTGCCTAAGAATTTCATGAATTCATTGTTTTTAATTGCTGAGTAGTATTCCATTGTGTAAATTTACCACATTTTTTTGAATCCATTCCTCCACTGAAGGACATCTGGGTTCTTTCCAGCTTCTGGCTATTATAAATAGGGCTGCTATGAACATAGTAGAGCATGTGTTCTTATTGCATGCCGGGGAATCCTCTGGGTATATGCCCAGGAATGGTACTGCAGGGTCCTCCGGAAGTGTTATGCCCAGTTTTCTGAGGAACCGCCAGACTGATTTCCAGAGTGGTTGTACCAACTTGCATTCCCACCAGCAGTGGAGGAGTGTTCCTCTTTCTCCATATCCTCACCAATACCTGCTGTCTCCTGAGTTTTTAACCTTAGCCATTCTGACTGGTGTGAGGGGAAATCTCAGGGTTGTTTTGTGATGTGAGTAGCAATGGGTCAGGGTGGTTACCTACCTGTTCTTCCTCCTCTGGACAATATAATCTCCATGGTGGCTGTCAGAGGAGGCCTCATGGACCACTTATCTGTCCATGTTGCTACCTTACTAGTACTGCTTGCTTATAGGGGCTACAGAAGACTATACTGAAAATTAATAAGAATGCACAACAGCATGGAAATAGTGGGTAGACAGTAAAAATGAAAGTCAAATCTTTAGAGGCTGCCCCCCAAGATGGCCTTTAGCTTCCGCCCACATAAATGAACAATCCTGGTGAAAGCTTGGTTTGTACTATGAGGTCTCAGTTAACCTTCTCCAATCAGACTGCCAACACTCAGTCCTTCCACTGTCTAAAATCTAAAACCATGTCTGTTGGCCTTGTCGTTTACTACACAGATAACTCCATTATGGCTCTATTTAACAAATCGTCTGAGAGACACCAGTTTGGCATTAGCTCAGTTCTATCCAGCTAAGTAGCATGTGATCTCCAGCCAGCTCTCTTGGGGAACTCCGTCCTGCTCTCCCATAACGCTGAGGCTTCCTTGATCTTATCAGGGGTGCACCTGCAAGATGCCAGCTCTGCAAAGTTCATTCAAGATAGCTACTTGCAAGTAGCTACTCTTCATACTGGGGCTGCACATGCAAAGTTGAGAGTTAATTTTGAAGACGTGAGGGGATCTCCACTGAGGCTGCGGTTAAGGACCCGTCCTTTCTCTCTTCCCATCCCTTCCACCTACCCCGTGTTAAGATTTCTATCTTTGAGCTTCTTTGGAAGCCCAGCTATCAGCACTGACATTTTCTCATGCTTCCTACAACAGAAAGAGGAGTCCTCACACTGGCAAAAGTCTGGGTCTGCCCTCACTGTGCAGAAACACAAAAGACTGGGACCTTCCTACATCTGTCACTTATGCTCCCTGCTTTGGGCCCAAGTGACAGGGTCAGTTTCAGTGTGAAATGCTCCGCTCAGGCTTCCGTCATGAGCGCTTGGTCCCCAGTGAGTGTCACTATTTTGAGGGTTCTGGAAACTTTAGAATATGAGACCCAGTTGAAATAAGTAGGTCTCTGGGCCACCTGCTTCCCACTCAGTGGTAAAGTGAGCTGTCATGATGTCTTCACAGAGGGCGCTGGTACAAATGACCGTGGGTGGAACCCCCAGCAACTGCGATCCCAAAGAATCCTTTCTTCCTTCCAGTGGTCTGTGTCAGGTCATTCTGTGTCAGGAAAGGAGGGGTCCCCTAACTGCAGCCTCAGTGGAGATCCTCTTCATGTCTTCAAAATTAACTCTCAACTTTGCATGTGTAGTCCCAGTGTGAAGAGTAGCTACTTGCAAGTGGCTATCTTGGATGAACTTTGCAGAGCAGGAGGACAGTCATCAACGTGGCAATCACTCCTAAGAGTTAAACCTCAAGTTTCGAGATAGTGGGTTGAGGAAGACTCAGATGGATTATGTCTACTATACTAATGGAACTTTAGATTCTGAGACAGGTCACACTTCTCTTTATGTCCAGTGTCATGGTTTATTCCCTTAACGTGCTTTTTAAGGTCTTCTTAGATCCAGCTGTGGCTATTTTGTTTACATACTTTTGTAATTAAGCCTCTTGCTTCACATAAGATCAAAAGTATCTCTGGAGTTAGTGGTTTTATTGACCACTTGAAATGATTTGAAATGAAGCAGGCTGTTAATATATATTCTATTTACTTATGTGATATATTGTTAGATATTAAGGAATTTTGGTTATTTTCCACAAGTATCAACATTCCCAGGGTGTCTTAACTGAAAGCACGGCACAGGCCTGTCATCGGCATGCCTGGATGCTCTTGCCTTAGGCTGAGCAGCCTCGCTGGCCTTCTCTTCCAACCCATTTCCACTGCTTCTTTCAAGTCCCGTTTCCACTGTTAGCTCTTCATTTTTACATACAGTTTGCATATGTCTTGTTGGCTGTACGTGCCCCTGAGCTCCTGTGCACAGAGCAGATATTATGTGGCTTTTGGGTGGCTTTGTCTGCTAGTCCATGATATTCTACCTATCAAAGGACCTACCATATCACTGGGGCCATATTCAGCATCAGTACTTCCATGCAGAAGGAGGAAGAGTGAAATAGCTTTGCCTTTTCTTTTAAATATTTGTTTTTACTTATGTGTGTGCTCACTCCGTGTGTGTGTGTGTGTGTGTGTGTGTGTGTGTGTATGTGTATGTGCATGTATGTGTGTATGTATGTATGCATGTATGTATGTATGTATGTGCTTGTGTGTATGCCGCCTGTATGCCAGTGCCCATGGAGACCAGAAGAGGACAGCTGCTTTTCTAGAACTAGAGTTACAGGTAGTTATGAGCCACCCAACATGGGTGCTGGAAACTGAACGCAGGTTGACTAGAAGGGCATCAGGCACTCTTACCCACTGAACCTTCTCTCCAGCCCCATTTGTTTGTTTTAGTTTTTGAGACACAGTTTTACTAGTCTGGTCCCAAACTTTGTGCCCTACTGCCTCAGCCTCATGAGGTTTGGAATTAGGCACATACAACACAAAACTTGGCTATTACTGTTTTCCTTTCCTATCCTTTTCCATGTATGTATGTATGTAGGTATGTATGTATTTATTTATTTGTGTATGTATGGTGCTGAGACATAGAGCCTTGTACATCATAGGCAAGCACTGTGCTGCTGTTTTTAAAACAACAAAAATCCAAGTGTTTGATTTTACCAAATGAAGATTCAAGAGCCAGACCCTGTGGTGAAAGCCTGCTAGCTCAGAGAGACAGAGAAAGCATCCAACTGACCTTCCTACTCCACTGACATCGCAGAAGGAAAAAGCTCCTTCTCTTTCTCCACACTGTCTTAAACACCCTTCAACGCACAGCACCCTCCCCCCCCCCCCTTCTCTTTCCTGGGTTTTCTTATGTTTAATCCCAGTCAACTGGCTACTCCCTTGCTCTGCCTTTTGACCTACAGTTGACTTCATTCAAATTTGCTTACTATAAACAGAAAGCTCTTGGATCAAAGGTGTGTGCTAGGGATGGAGCCACACCAAAACAAGAAATAGGTTTTTCCAGTACACAATCTCATAATGTGATCAAATATTCTACAGCACTCTTGGATTAAAGGTATGTGCTAAAGTTGAGCATGCCACAATGAGGGACAGGTTTTTTTTCAGCATACAATCTTAGGGCTCACAGTATGATCAAATATCTTATTATACTCCATTGAGCTACACCCCAGATTCTATCACGGTTTGCCAATTCTTCACTAAACTAACCACATATGTGACAGCAGGTCCCTAGTGGGGCATGGGACCCTTCCTTACTACTCCCCATCTTGACCTCTGGTTTCCTTCAGTGGATGCCTTCCTGTCTCAATATCTGCAGTTTACACACACATGCTACTGAGACAGCACACCGCAAAAATGTACAGATTCAATGCTTTAATGAAGCCCCCCAGAGTGGGTATTTCACCACTCTCTTTCTCCAAGAACAAGTAATTCAGTCAGCATTTCTTCACTCTGACCCTCTGAGATGTTCTGTCAATTCTTGAAAACAAGATTTTCCTTTGAGCATTTCTTATTTGTTTGAGTGTTTGTGCCTACAATAAAGACTAGGTGTTCAAAACAGCCACCAGATGCTGGTGAGCAGACCTCTGAAATCTTGAGAAATTGGTTGCATTTTTAAAGGTGAATCCACTAAATCTAATTATCAGAAGCAGAGGCCCAGGACAGGCTTCTGCCTAATTCAAGGGTCATCCTCCTGGCAGTGCTATTGCAGGACCAGTTTTCAAGTCTTAAGGTGGGAAAGGATGGGAAGTTGGGGTGAGGAGAAATGGAGTTATTGCTGGTGGTTCTTCTTGGTGACAGGAATTCCCCGGTTCCCATCCGCTCCTTTCCTTTAGGTCCCCGTGATCACCCAAATACAGGCAGCCAGGGCCCAGCAAGGCACATAAACTCACACATTTTGTCAAAGGTCATTTTTCACAGCTGTAATGAATTCTCACTTATTACTATTTACACATGCACGTATGGTATGTATGTGTGTGAATGCCAGTACATGCATGTCATGGATTGTCGGTGTGTTCCAGTCTAAAATCAACTCCCTACCCTTATTTTTCTCATTTTATCCTGATCTTTAAAAGGTGCCTCTCTTTCAGAAATATAGCAAAATAAGGCTGGAGATGGCTCCACTTGCAGGAAATATCCTGAACAGGCAAATCCCATATGACACAAAGCACATGAATGCTTTCCAGGATTGGGGAAGGGAGCTGTAGAGATGAGGTAAGGGGGCTGTGACTTTATAGACTCTACTGGATAAATCGTCCAAAGCCAAACTTTATGTGATGTGATTTATATGTTCATTTTTGTTTATTATACATTTGTTTGTTTATAACACCCATGTGGAGGCAACAGAACAACTTGGTGGAATGATTCTCTCCTTTCACCGTGTGGGTGCCGGGGCATTAAAGTCAGGTCCTCTGGCCTATTGGCAAGCGCTCTTGGCAGCTGATCCAGCTCACCAACCCTTGATTTTACTTTGATTTTTAAGTCTTATTAGTACATATAAATTATACATAGAAATTCATTTCATTTGACATTTATGTGTGTGTGTGTTTATGATATTTTGATTATATTCCCCCTCCTCTCTCTTTTTTCTGCTCTTTCTTTTTTTGTTTTTTTAAGTTGGGGTCTAGGACAGCTGGGACTTACTATATAACTGAAAATGACCTTGACATTCTGCTGTTCCTGTCTCTACATTGTAAGGGTTGAGATCACAAGCGTGAGACACCTGGTAGAACTGGGCCTTCAACTCTAGTCCTTGTGCAGGCTAGGCTCAAAGCAAACACTCTTCTGTTCCGCTCTGTGTCCCCTGTACCTCACTGCAGGGCCAAGGAAGGAGTGGAAGACTCACTTCAGCACACTGCCCTTTGAACATGGGAAGGACACAGAAAAACTTAAAATAAATTGCCTCTGGGATGTGACCTTCCAAAGCAGCCCAAGCAAATGCCCTGTGGTACGGAGGGGAGGCTGGGGTCCTGCCAGCCCTGCTCACATCTGGCAATACATCCATGGCTTATGAGGACATTCGCCTACAGAGTTCTTTTATTTTTTATTAGTACTTTGAGAATTTCATACAGTGAGTTTTGATCATATTCATCCTCTCTCCCCAACTGCCTCAGGTAGATTTCCTGTAAGGGTATGTGTCCTTGTGAGAGATTTGTTTCTTTTAGGCATGACCCTTTTGTTGTCTGCTATCTCTTACACCTTAGCCAGGTCTCTGTGTTAATAATCAGTTATTGCAAACAGAGGATGAAAACTGAGAGGTGCCTTTATCTAAGGGTAAATGATAAACCATTAGGAGTTTGCTCAAGGCTATGCCCATTTAAAAGAATATCAGTAGTAGGTTCTCCACCAAGGCCCATGATCTCCCCAGAAATAGGTTTTGCTTTTCTTTTCCCCCAGTAATGGTGTCGGGTAGATGTCTCATCTTATGGAGAAGGCCTCAAATCCAATTAGAAAGTGATTGGTTACTCCTGTAATGTCCGTGGCACTACTACCCGGTGAGCATGTCTTTCCGGTCAGTTATTATTGTGGTTTACTAGGTTCATTTGTGCATACAATTAAGGATTACTTTTCTCTTCCTCTCAGCACTATGAAAGCTAACCAGAAGGAATGAAGTTTCCAGGTCCACACCAGCTTGATTTCCTCATGTTTTTATGATTAAATATGGATGTCTTCAGCAATAGGGTTTTATCTTAAAGTTCTGAAAGGTAATAAAGGTCTGTAAGCTTTTATCTATACACATGCACTAAAAAGTTAAGATGGAATTAACTTATTAATTGCCCTATGATGGGGCAACAATAATTCTACTAGCCACCAGAAGCTAGCAAATACAAAGCCCATCCCAGGAATGTGTTACTTCTTTTGGAAATTGTAGGCCAGTGAGATCCTAAAGACCCACAAACTTGCTGAACTCTCAACCATCCAGATTTAAAGTGGAGCCTAAGGCCCTGAGTTTCTAGTATGGATGCTATACTCTAAGGACAGGTGCTGATATTCCAAGAAAAGTACTCTGAGCTGTAAAAGTCACAGCAAACACGAAGCAGACATTCTAACTATGAAATCCTTGAAGTTGAGTGTAGGCTACGTCCTGAAGAACAGACATATGGCTTTCCAGGGCGAGTAATGACATTCCTGGTGGGAGAAATGGGTGACTGTAAAATGGAACTAAGAAAGACAGGTGCAAGGATTGAGAAGTAGGCTGACTCTGAGGAGGTGAGACCGAGCAACCGGAAGAAGGAAACAGTACACCAATGAGCTTCCGGTGGTCTTTCTATGGCATCTGGATGCATTGGACTTAGCCCACATTGTGAGGCCGTGCCCACTAGAGCAGAGCTGGCCTGTGAGTGCTTCACAGCATCTCCCTGGATGTGAATATAAATTAGAGTGAAAAGCCTGAGGTTCCATGTGCTTATTTCTTTCACCTTATTAGGTTTGGGGCACATGCTTCCCTCGCTTTTGAACATGGATGCATGTCCCTAAGTTTAGGTTTTAAAATCTGCCTCTCTCCTTTTCACCTTCCCTCTGACGGTGATTGGCCATCCTCACTGCATGGGAATTCTTGAACTTGCTTTTAGACATACCAGCTCCCAGGCCTCTGGCCTAGACGCCTTCATTTAATGGGGGAAAAATAGGGAGTGAGAATCAGTGTTTGCACCAAGTTCCTGGGGCTACTGGAAGGCACAGCACCCGCTCTCAGCCTTCATCTGACCGAGTCCCCTTGCTTCAGGATCCCAGGAGCTGAGACGGCTGAGCTTTCATGGCTCAGAGTCCAATGCCCATAGAGTCATAAATTCTTCATAAATGACCGCTCCTCTCAATGATAGGTTTCATTAGCATGTGTTAGGTGTATAGTAGTGGCTGTCTGTGAAGCTGCAAATCAGTATCTAGCTGACAGGGAATACAAACTGTGAAACTCCCACAGGCTGTCACCCAAAAGCACATCCACAGTCTGTAATAAATACCCAGGATGAGCAGAGCTCACAATTTGGAGGAGTGGCAGAGACTCGCTTTTGCAGACAGCACATGATTACTTGAGTTCATTTTGAAAGGCACTTTGATTCAATGGCTGGGAGTGGTTTGTCAAGAATCATAGAAGCTCATGAGACCGTGCTGACCCCACAGCATCCTCACAAAGAGCCTCCCTTTGCCAGGGGCTTGATTTTTATTTGTGTATTGTAGTTCTTAAACTAATTCGGTTATCTTCCCTTTTATTTTGACTTCTTGAGGTATGCTTTTCTTAGACTAGAAGATGTAAGTGAGCATGGCTAATATATCCAGCCTTACCATCATCCCAGTCTCAGTTCTGGGCATTTCCATCATCCCAGTCTCAGTTCTGGGTATTTCCATAATCCCCTAAAGTACCTCTGATCTTTACACTCACCTCCACCCATTAGATTGCTTCCCTGGCCTCATGTCATACAAATAAAACATAGCATTTGTATTTATGTATCTGGAAGTGTATTTCACATTTTATTATTAAATAGTATGATGGGTGTATCACAGTTTCATCTTTTATGTGGAAGTCTATCCACCTGTTGACAGATGTCTGGTTGAATTTTACTTCCAAGCATATGTAGACAAGGTTGTCAGACAATTACTCACAAATCTTTGTGTGAGGTTATTTTTGCAATTTGTTTTACATAAACCGTTGGATATGCAAGTGCTAGGATTCATGGTTGGTGGTCACTTGCTGAATTCTAGCAACGTGTATTAAGTTTCTCCAGAGGATTAGAATCGATATGCTGAATAGATAATAAAAGGGAATTTATTAGGCTTATATAACAGTGTTGGTGACTCAACATGATTGTCTTCATTCTAGGCAGACCCAGAATCCACTGGTTGTTCAGTCCACGAGGTTGGGTATCTCAGAATCCCAGACTGATGCTGAAGGTCTGGAAGATTCAGTCTAGGTTGGAAGTCTGAGGAAGCTGGTTCTGCAGTCACTGAAGGAACGCAGCAGTAGCAGCATCAGGTGAATGAACTTGCCAGCAGAGAGATGCAACCAGGAAAAAAATATATCAGTTTTCTTTCTTATCTACTTTTATGTGGTTTGCTACCAGAAGGTGCCTCATACATTTATGGTTGGGTCTTCCCATTTCAAATAATCTGATTAAAAAAATCCCTCAGCTTGCCTTTAGCTGATCCATTCAAGTTGACAACTGTGATCACATAACTCAAAATTGTTTTCCAAAGTTATTACGGTCTTTAATATTCCCATCAACGACAGCTGTGAGCTCCAGGTGTTAAACAGCTATGCCAACATGTCAGACCATTACATTTTAGCTATTTTGACTAATGTGAGATGCTATCTCATTGTGATATTAAAACACACTTCTTCACTGATTAAGGACTTGAAACAGTGGCAGTTAATTCCCCAAACCCTACATGAAAATGAACTAAAAGTGAATTCTAGGTGTAAGCATGAAAGGAAAAATGAAGCCTACAGATGTTGATGAGCAGACAGAGGTGAATCTACCTTGGGGATGAACACGTCTTTCTTATACAACTCATAAAAAGCAATTAAACATGAACATGTACACAGATGCACACAAATAAAAATAAATCTTTAAAGAGGTGGCCTTCACTTTCCCCTGTTTGCTTCCTTTTTCTTTCTTTCCTCTAAGTCTCTTGGTAGGGTTCCCAGCCATAGTCCCCCAAGGGCTCATCATAGCTAACCACCTCAAACGATTTGGCTCCTAAGAAAGTCCTATGATGCCAAACACATGCACATATACACACACAAACATACAAACATATGCACACACAGGCACAAACACACAAACATGCACATACATGCATGTACTTTAACAAAATGTGAACATAGTATATTTATACTTCTGGTTTTTTGGGTTTGACCCCAAATCCTCCCTATTGACACCCATCAGTGTCAACTCTCATACTTTGAATTTTTCACGTTCACAGCAGTGAAATGATGTGGTGTGTATTTAACATAAATTATTCATTTCCTTCTGCTCTCTCCACTTGGACAGTGGAGAAAGGGGCGCCCCTGAGTGGGTCCTGGCTTTGTTATTTTTATTTCTAGGCATACTTTCCCTGACCGATTTCCTTTGTTATACAGATTGTTCCCCTCTCTTCCCCATACAGAAACTCTTGCATCAGCTGACCTGGGTTCAAGTTCTGGCTCTGCCACTGGTTGATTAATTAACCCTGGGCCTCAGGAGGCATACCTGAAAATGGAGCTAACAGCCCTCGCCTTGTCTGAGTGAGTTCCTGTCTGCTGAGAATGCAGGGAATGCAGCAGAATTGTGAGCTGCGTCCATTGTTCACCTCTTGAATGTTGAATAAGAAACTCTCTAGATTTTACTTTATATTCCAGTAACATAGCACCGAAAGCTGTCAAAATCTCTCTTTCTCTCCACAGAACTTTCATTCTGGGAGAAAAGATGCTGCAGCATTTACAGTTTAAAAATGTTGGCTGTTTTTATAAAGTGTGATCTCAATTTTACTTCTCATGCCTTTTCCTGACTGGGAACATATTTGGTTTTTATACTGGCATCCTGGAAACTATGATCCTTTTGTTTCTACTCTTGTGGGTTATCTACATATGTATTTCAAGGTAATTTTAACCTTTTCCTTATATTTTTAAACAATTTTGTTTAGTGAGCGGGTTGAGTCTTTTCTGTGAGTTTCTCCTTCTTCTTGTCCAGATCTCTGTAATCTTTATTGAGTTGGGTGTGGCATCTTTTATCATGTGGTATAGTTTCAGGACATCATATTGAACATTTCATTTAACACAATAAAGTGTCATATTTTTAAAATGGTTAATCTTTTCCATTGTTGTTTACCACATCTTAGAGGAGAAGATTGGGTTAGATTTCAGTATGTTTATACTTTCTGAGATGGTTTCCAAAAGAAAATTACCACTTAATTTTTTCACATTGAAACACTCATCTCAGAGTAGTGGTGCATGACTTTAAGCTCAGCACCCAGGAGGCAGATGTGTGAGCTCTGTGAATTTGGAACCAGTTTGATTTACATAGTGAGTTCCAGCCCAGCCAGGGTTACATCTAACTTGCATAATCGTTTATGGTGGTTGGAATAGGTTTCACCCTTAGCTGGGGTGCTATTGTCAAGGACAGGTTTTGGGAGAGGGAGAGTCAGCTGCTTTAATGGTGTGAGCCCTGGTAGGTTAACCAGACTCCATTGGAAGGTCACATATCCAAGAGTATATGGGTAGCATAAGTTGTGTCTGGTGGGTTAAAAAAAGAAAGTCAAAAACTACCACAATAAAAGAAGAACACAAAGTCAGGTAGGTAGGGAATGGGGGAGTGGATATGGCAGAAGTTAGGGAAGAGGGTAAGTATGATCAAAACGTATTGCATGAAATTCTCAAAGAATTTCTAATGAAAACAGGAAAAAAGAATAGCAATAGTTCTCATTCATCGAGTAGCCGTCATGTGACAGATACATTTCTACACTTATTTTACCTAATGTCCCATCACATCTTCAGGGCACGATTCTTTTATTTTTTAAAGATTAATGTATTTATGTATGTATTTAATTATTTATTACATATACTGCACTCTGGCTACATGTATGTCTGCAGGCCAGAAGATTATTATAGATGTTATTACATATCTCATTATAGATGGTTATGAGCCACCATGGGGTTGCTGAGAATTGAACTCAGAACCGCTGGGAGAAGAGCCAGTGCTTTTAACCTCTGAGCCATCTCTCCAGCCCAAGCAGGACAAGATTTTTAATGGTCCAGGAAACCAAGGCTCAGAGAGGCCCAGTTTCTTCCTCAAGGTTTTCCAGCTGGTCAGTAACTGAGCTGCGATTCACCCCTCCAACTGCCTCTCCCTGAAGTCCTTATGCCAGTTTGCCTCTTCCAGGGCACAGTGGCTCATCTTTACAGAGAAGGAAACCACACGCAGATGACTAAAAAACAAGCAACTCCTCAACTGTAAAATGGTGTTATAATTTAGAATAGTGTCCAGTAAAGTTACTAGCAATTGCAGCTTGGTAAACCCGCAAGATAAGCGGGCAAGAGGCAGCAGTTATACAGACTCTGAATTTGAAAATGCGGATGTTTTCAGTCATAAGACAATCTAATTGGTAGACCCTGAGGTTTTTAGCTTCTGTGGCAAGCTCTTAGAGCCACCAGAAGGGAAATACAATTGTGCTAAGTGTCTTTTGGGTGCTCATTCCAACAATCCTGGCTGTCTTCTGGATGGACTGTGTGCCACTTTTGGCACTGGGATTTGGGGAGGCATCTCCTGGAGAGCTCAGGGCCTGCTTGAACCCGTGACCTCTTCATCCACTCTCCCTGAAGGCCTGAAATCTCCCCTTATTTGTGGTGTGCCCTGCCTATCCTCAAAGATCGAGCAAGTTTCTTTTTGTACATAAGCATTGCTGAAAATTAACCACTAAAAATCCACCATGAACTTCTCTTTCCCAAACTGTTTGAGAATATATTGCTGGAATCATTCAGCATGACATTTGGTTGTGTGACATTCTTTATATCTTTAATGTGAATCTTGGCTTTCTCATGAGAGTTATAGGGCCCTGTTATTAAGGGATGGTGTTACACGCATGTAACCCCCTTGCAAGGGTGGCTGAGGCAGGGGACTATCCACCTACAGAATAACAGAACCATCTCTTGACCCAAAACAAACAGCAGCAGCAGCAGCAGCAACAACAACAAAATACTCAAAAACCAAAAACAACACAAGGCTAGCCTAATAGTTCTGTTCTCTGGCCTATTCAGGGAGAAAGTGGGAGCTGAGAATGGCTGTAGATGTTTGAGGAATTTGTGCCTTCTTAGCTACAATGTGATGGAGAGTTACAGCCAAAGCACCACACTGTGGTTGTGCTCTTAGTTCTTTCTGGAAACTTCCCAGCATTCCATGTAGACCAGGAACTTCTAACCACATGATATGGGGCTTCTCTTCCTTGGGCTCCAGTGTAGTGCGTTCTCTCCTCTGTATAACCAGAATCCCATGGATGGTTGCTTACTGGTCTGTGTGCGGAGCCTCCTCTACTCATGGAGGGACCAGAATGCTTCCAGGATTGTAAAAGGATATGATTTCTGAAAAAACAAAAACAAAAAAAACAAAAAACAAAAACAAAAACAAAAACAAAAACAAAAAAACAAAAAAACAAAAAAACAAAAAAACAAAAAACAAAAACCAAACAAACAAAAAACCAAACCAAAACAAAAAACAAACAAGTTCATTAGCTGCATTCTCCGGGCTGAGACTATGAAGAGATGCATGCGGTGCCGGGCCTGCCAGGAGCAGATGTGTTCTCCATCTTTAAACTTGTAAGAAAGCATGGCTGCAGCAAGTCTGGCAGGAGGCGTCACTTTCCAGCTTCCATGGCCAGCATCTCTCATCTCCTTGCGGAAGCGGAAGCAGGCAGCCATCTCTCGCCAGAGGCCTTGGATTCCAGGGAGCAGCTTGCTGTGATTAGGCATTATCGCATGGAGAGCTGTGCAGTTCACAGTGTGTTATTTTGGAGATCACAGTAAAATGCCCTAGAAGCTTATGGAAGCTTATTATGTGCATTTAATGACTTGGCGGGCATGTCTCTCTGTAATTTTAAATTTCATCAGTGGCCAACCTTGTCTACAAAGGAACGTCTTCAGCCCTTCTGAGATGCACTCCATCCTGCTCATGAGCTGGCTCCTCCGTTTGCCAGATACACACAATCAGCCAGGAAAGCCTTGTTGTGGGTGTGCTGTGGTTTCTACACTGATGCTAAATACTGTAAATAACAGGCAACTTCTCCCCTCCAAGACTTAAGTTTTGAAGCTTTGGAAAGTTTCAATTAGTAATATGCTTGCTTGATAAGCAAGAAGATCCTAACTCACACCAGCACCCATGTAAAAAGCGGGGTGCAGTGGGGGTATATCTATAACTCTGATGCTGAAGAAACAGAAGCAGGTGGACCCCTGGGCTTGCCAAACAGCTGGTCTAACCACAGGTAAGCTTCAGAGTCAGTGATTGTGCTGGCTAGTTTTATGTCAACATGACATAAGCTAAAATCATCTGACAGGAGGGAACCCCAAGAAAAATGCCCCCATATGATCTGCTGCAGGCAAGCCTGTAGGGAATTGTCTTAATTAGTGATTGATGGGAGAGGGCCCAGCCCAAAGTGGGTACCATCCTGGGGCTAAGTGGTTCTGGTTCTATAAGAAAGCAGGCTGAGCAAGCTAGGAGGAGCAAGTCACTTAGCAGCACTCCTCCACAGCCTCTGCATCAATCAGCTCCTGCCTCTAGGTTCCTGTCCTGACTTGCCTCGATGATGAACTGTGATGTGAAAGCATGCTCCAAATAAATTCCTTCTTCCCCAGCTTCCTTTTCATCAAGGGGTTTCATCATAGCAATCATAGCAATAGTCATCCTAAATAACAGTGAGAAACCCTGTTTCAGAAAATTGGCATGAAGTGTGACAGAGGGGCAGAGGAGAACACCTGATGTTGACCTCCATGTGAGTGTGTACCTCATATCTCTCTCTCTCTCTCTCTCTCTCTCTCTCTCTCTCTCTCTCTCTCTCTCTGTTTCTCTTCCTCCCCCCCTCTCTCTGTCTCTGTCTTTCTTCCTGCCCCCCCTCTCTCTCACACACACAGACAGACAGACAGACAGGCAGAGAGAGAGAGAGAGAGAGAGAGAGAGAGAGAGAGAGAGAGAGAGAGAGACTTGACTTGACTTGACTTGAAAAGTGCCTGTCGTAGACTTTGATGATGTTGTCTCACTCTACAGAAGATTATGGACTGAGTATAGGTGGGGAAAAAACAGAACTGGGGAGGTTCTGAGGTCATGGGGACCCTCCCAGTAGAGGTACTGGGAACGAGGTCATTGAGAAACTCTCTTGATTCTCATTCAGGCAGCAAGTCCTGGACTCATTTCCAACCCACTTCAATCACAGAGACAGGCTGGGAAGGGACAGATGAAATGATGTAATCAAATCTATCCCGCAGCCAATGGAGGAGGCCATCCAAAATGCAAGAACAAATAAAGTAAAAACCTCCTGGCAGGACTCAGAGAGGGACTGCAATTCCAAAGGGAACTGGGATTCCTTTTAATAGATTTTTGTAGAGCTGCCGAGACCTCAATCTCTCATCTCTGCATTATTTATTGATTGGGATAGAGGCCTTGCTAAGTCTCCAGTGTGCTACGGAGTCACACAGGCACCATGCCGCAGATTGCAGCTCAGCATAGACAGCGTTTACTTCAGATTATTTCTATGGCCATAAGGTTTTGTTGTTTTTGTCAGTTTTTTTTTTCTTAGTGTGTGTGCTTCCTCACCTGAGAAATGGAGAGAAGCACCCACTGTCTCTTTCTCAGGTAGCCATGTTAATTAAAATTTTTAATCTCTTAGGTTTAAGTATTAATTCCTCAAGGCAAAATCTACCTTCATATACTTTTCTTGTAGTTAATAAATTTGAGAATCTGTCTAAAGAGGAGGGGGCCCCAGACATTCCTGAGGGTTACTGCCACTGGCCTGTAGTCCAATGGACAAGAAGTATATCTTTAGTAATGGCCAAGTGATCCATAAAAATGCCTCTGGAAAAGAGTTGTAAAAAGTCAGAACTCAGGTTCTAGTTTTGGCATCCTTAGCAGCCTGTAAGGTTTGGAGTCAGAGAATGTCCTTAGTTATTTTCCCCCTTTGCAAAGTAAGGGGATTTGGCTATAGGTTTTGTCTTTAATGCTTCTGCAAACTCTTACAGTTTGTGGCCCAACAGCTTAGAAATTTAAGAAGCATGAAATATTGGCCTTAGATCCACACAGGGAAACAAATGACATTTTTCTTTCAATCCATTAAGAATAATCCCCCTGTTGCCAAATTAGTGACATGGTAAATTGGGGTGACAGTATTCAATGTCTTTTTTTGGCCAGCACAAGCTTGTAATCAATCTTAGCTCTGAAATAAAATGTTCCTTTTAAAACAAAGACATTCTCGGTAGTCTAAATAATAGTAAAGTATATCCAGAAAACATGGAAGAAAGGTTTTAGCGTTGTTTTCATTGTTTGTTTGTATTATTGTGAGCTTTTCCTATATCATTGCTAAATAAGCTGTATATTTTCTTGGTCCTAAAGCACAAGTCTATCACATGAAACATACACTACTGTCTGTCAGTCTGTCCACTTGTCTCTTGGTCCTCTTCACATCAAGAGGACCTCCTTTCTACATCAAGTCAGGGTCCTCAATATCATATTGGCTAGACTACAAATTCCTCACTCAGAGATTACTAACCCTTGGATGTTTTAAAAAGATTTGTTTAGCCTCTGTCTCTGTCTTTCTCTGTCTTTCTCTGTCTTTCTCTCTCTCTCTCTCTCTCTCTCTCTCTCTCTCTCTCTCTCTCGTGTGTGTGTGTGTGTGTGTGTGTGTGTATGTATGCACGTGTGTATGTGTATACTTGCACATGTGTGTCTGCAGAGACCAGAAGAGGGCCCCTGGTCTCCTGGAAGTGGAGTTACAGTCGTATGTAACTGCCCAGCACAGGAGCTGGGAGTTGAATTCCAGTCTTCTTCAGGAACAGTAAGTTCTCTCTTGCTGCTCAGCTTTCTCCCAGATCTATTATATATTTTTAATTCATATCTCAGATATTTTCTATCAGTGTAAAAGCTTCCACTTCAGTATCTAAACAAATGTAGAGCTGTGCTGTTTGGCCATTGCTAAAAGCAAGATGACTTAAAAGAATTTTAGACCAAATGATAATACATTTTCCCACCACAAAAATATTATATTTTTAACAGAAAGTGAATGCAATGGAAGGAGCAGAAGTCCTCAAATCTTTCTGTGCTCAGAGACCTGGGTGGGATGACAGGGAGGGGCACAGGCAGGGTTGCAGGCAGCCGGCATAGCATCATTAAGGCACCCTGAGGAATAGATACCACTGTGCAATGGACAAAGCAAGCAGCAGCTACACACACACACACACACACACACACACACACACACACACGATCCTGCTAGCTGAGCTTATGAAAATATTTGGCCTCTTGGGCCACCATACAATGTGTTGGAGCCTTCTGTGTGTCCATTATTCTACAGGGCAATATGGCAGCTATAAGGATTTTATTACATTTCAACTCAGAAATCTTTCTGCAGTGTCAAGTAAGCACTAAGCTTTGTCTTTGGGCCTAGAGGCATACAGCCAGAATCCTGTAGCAGCAGAATTTAAGCAGCTGGATGCAGCCTGTGCCACCTCTGAGTGGCTACTGAGAACTCTGTAGTCTGAGGGACTCTGCTGTTCTTTTTAGCTCTTGTACGTGCATGGCAGGTACCTTAGCCTGGAGAAGCTCCTGTACAAATAGGCTTAGATCCCTCTCTGTGTTGGTTGCCATCTTTTTGAGGTTCTAGGATGGTCCTACTTGCCCTTTTAGACTCACTAGTATATCCTTTTCACTAAATGTTTTGCCAGTTCCAAAACTAAGTCACAGTTCACACGCTCTGCTGTGCAACCCTGATATGATGTGTTCAGGGGAAGCTTCATTCCCAGGGGCCATTTTGTGGATTATAATTAAATATCTGCAAATTTGTCTAGAAATATTTAAGCAAGTCATTATATATCAGGGGTTGTGGTCAATGTATCATGAGCCCACCATCTTCCTTTGTATACATCCTGTAGCTTTCCCAGGATCAACTAAAGGCATGTTGAAAAAAAATTGAAGCTTAATTGGTATTTCTTACTTGACAAACTCATGTTTTAATTTTATTCCCAATTGGACAGCATGGAACTGTTGGCAGTGTCTGTTCAAAATCATCAGGAAAATTTACTTCAATTGATATCTGATGCTTTGACAATAGTTTTGCATTATGCATGGATGAGACATCCTATCTCTTATTGCTTTGAAATTTCTTCTGTCTGTTCCAAGAGATTTGGCAATTTCTCCTATCTTCAATAACATTGGTTAGTGTGTGTGTGTGTGTGTGTGTGTGTGTATGTGTTACAATAATCCTTTTTCCATGCACAGCAGGAACAAAATATAACAGGGCTCCATCTACTCGGGGGATATATTCCTTTCTGAAGTCCAGGGAAGCTTTTGGCAGCTGCTTTGCAAGAAATTTAGAGCCATGAATCTCTGTCCAATGAAGAGACACACAGCTAATATAAATGTGCTGTCCTGATGGTCTATTTCCATGTATTTCTGCATCCTAAATTACTTTGTTTCCCTGTTAAATTATAGGGGAAGCTTTCTGGAAACAGCTTAAGTGGCAACTAGCAACAATGCTTGCTTTTCCAAGGAACCAATGCAAATATGAACAGCTATAATCAAGGGTGCACAATGACAGTCACGTCACAAATGCTGGCCAACCACTGTGGTTCTTTGATGTCATGGCTATTATAAATATTTGTCTTCAAGATCTTAAAATGGGGAAAGATGTGCCCTCTGGGGACACGCCTACTTTCCATTTAATGTATTTCTGAAATTTTTCTGCATGATACTCAGTTGGTTCCAGCACAGAGCCTTAGTTTACCATTTCTTCTGTGAGTACCTAATTATATCTTCAGGGGAAACTTCACTTTCCTCTTGGGCACTACTTTGTGGTTTGTGACCAATCTGAACAAATCTGAAATGAGGAATTCAATCTGGTTCATCATCTTGACCTTAATATATATTCTTTATTTTGTATGTGTGTTTATGTGTATGCCATGGTGTGTGTGTGTGTGCGTGTGTGTATGACAGAGAAAAACTCTTACTCCACCAGGTGAGTTCCTAAGTATTGAATTCAATTTGTTATAGTTGGTAGCACATTGAGCCATCTGGTCTACTCTCTTAATTTCTCACTATTCTATTATCCTTGGTTTCATGGATTTACCTAATAGGTGGCCCAACATAAAATTGATGCTATGTGGAAAAGACTTATGAAATACTTATAGAGGTTTTCCTCTAGAAAAACCAAAAGCTTGAACATTCACTATGAAACAATCAAGAGAAATTAGGAAGACTGAAGGAAGATATATGGGGAAGTTAATCAGTTAACTGAGAATTGGACAATGATTCTTAACCACTTTGTCTTGTCCACTATGGTTTTATTTGATGTTCTGTACATAGAATAACATCATCTGCATAAAAAATTCTCCATGCCCAATAAAATCCCTCTTATTAGATTTTCCCTTGTCTATTGTGGTAGCTACGAAGTCAGTCCATAGTTTTGGGCTGAGAGATGTGTCTTCTAACAGAATTTGTCTATCTTATTTTCCTTAGAAATTTTTATAAAACCACAATTAGATTTGCAATGGAATCAAATGCCCTTTCATTTAACATCTTTGGAAAATATGCATGCGTCTTCCCCTTGGCCTAGTTACAGATAAAATATAGTTAATTTCCTACTCCTGTGTCTTTGTTGTATCCATAGACTGTACTACATTTGTGATTGTTGCTTTATTTACAAGCAAGTAGATTTCATTTAAGAGGATATTCATCTAGAACAGTTGATAGCTAAACATATATAATTTGCTTGCGTCAAAACTTGCTACCTGTCCAAAGTTACGAGCTCTTTTATTCTACCACTTCAAGACCAAATTCCCATAGGGAATCTTAGCTTTACTCAGTGCTAGAGCAAAAGGGGAAACAGTAAGTATTTTCATCAGTGTTTAATTGTCCAATTGCTACAACCTTGAATCACCTGTGAAGAGAGCTTTAACTGAGAAATTGTTTAGATAAGGTTGGCCTGTGTGCATGTCTGGAGTGGAGTGGAGGGCTGTCTTCATGTTACTTGATAACTTGATGTTGCCCCCAGAGGACATATATTTTCACATTTTAAGATTTTAAAGACAAATATTTAGAATAGTCATGCCATCTTAGCTTATCATCACAGTGGCCACCATCAAGGCCCTTGTGGGTGGCACCTTTTCATGGGCTACTTCCTGAACTGAGTAAGAGAAAAGGAGGCTGGCCAAGCACAAACAGCAAAGAAACTGCCAATCAAGGCTTCGTAAGTTTATTCTTTCTCTGTTCTGACTGAGGGTGTGAAGCCTGAAGTTCCTGCTTTGACTTCCTCACAACAATCAGCTGTATTCTGAAATTATGAGCCAAATAAATCCTCTGTCTCCAAAGTTGTTTTTAGTCAGGATATTATATCACAGCAACTGAAGTGGAAATGAATGCAGTGAGGTTCAAGGAGAGGATCAGGCAGTGCAAGGGAATAATCAATGAAAAACTAAACATCCAAAAAGCAAAAAAGAAAATGCTTGCTATGGTTAGAACACAATTTCAATCCTAACACTTGGGAGGCAGAGGCAAAGGCAGGCAGAGCTCTGTAAGTTCAAGGCCAGCCTGGTCTACATAGCAAGTTCCAGGCCAGTCAGGGCTGCACAATGGATCCTAAGAAATAACATAAGCAAACAAAACCCACCGACAATAAATCAAATGTGACAATTTAGCACATAATTTCTTAAATGGTGAATTAAAGTGTTAGGGTATAAGATTTATCTTCTAGCATTTTCCACACCTTTGAAATTTCCATGACTTCTTTTGTGGCCTTAGTTCTGTGGCAGAGTTGGAAAGCAACAGTCCCCTAAGGCTGGGGATTCAAGGAGAGAGACAGTGACAAGACAGTGTCCAGGCCATGTGCTTTTATCTCCATTGTCACAGCTAATTCTAAGGGAACATTTCTTTAGGGGTGGAGTGTGCTTTAACAATAACCTATAACAATGTTCCTTTCCTTTCTCATGGGGAGTCAAAAGAATTTCATTATTATGGACACCCATCTATTGTCACAATTGCTTGTTTCCATTCAGGACATGTTGTATGTTTTAAAAAGGAAATTAGAGATACACAGCTTATGTAAAAAGCTCCTGAAAAATCTGCCTTTCTGAGAAGTGTGCTGTCATGTGATGCTTCCCTCAATGTATTGTTCAAGTTTTTAGATGTTACAGCTCCAAAGGACAAAGTGTGGTGGGTGAGTATTCTAAGTGCTATTGTATCGTATCAATTCAAAACAAATCAGTGTGTTTTAAAGGACAGAACATTCCTCCCTTGCTGACAGGGGCTTTCCTGAAGGTAGCAGTCAATGCTCTGTAATTTATCTCCAAAGATGAAGTGAGTTGTTCCAGTTCTGAGGTCGAGAGCTATTCAGATAATTGACTCTCACCTCCCAGTGAAAGGCAGGAGGTGGAAGGACCATGCCAGGGCATTTTCCCACTGACAAGGAGAGGACCATGAGACCCTTTGGGCAGAAGTTTACTTGCTAGAACCCAAGATTCATATGGCTTACTGAAGTGCAGACACATAGTGTAAGATCTATCCCACCTAGAGTAGACGTGCATAGTTTCGGAGAAGCTTGCAATGTCCTAGAGAGGAAAGACAGGGAAAGCCTGTGAAGGGTATCATGTAGCAGTCAGCCTGAAAAAGAGCTTGGTCAGTGACCCTGGAGACATACATGATGACTACTGTGGTCCGGCTGAGTACTCAAGACTGTTGATGGAGACATAGGCCACATGCTGTCTACTCTAATGTACCATGTTAAGTCTAAGTGATCAAAGGACATGCTCAGGCGTGTAAGATGGCCAAGAGCTTTTCTAGAGCACATATTCTGCCCTGTCAGAGACAATCTAGGATATAGCTTTGAGGTTTTGGTTTCAGTATGTTTATTGTGATGCTAGACTGGACAGACATCTCTAGAGAAATTGTAAGAAATGGCTGTAAAATTATTTAATTTCTAGACAGAAGAAGAAGAGGAATTTTTAAAAGGTGTGTCATCTAGTTTTCCAGAGAAGCCTGGCCCTACATCTGTGCCCCTCACCCTTCATTAAGTCTCGATGAACCCAGAATTTCCACAGCTGTTATATCTGTTCTCAAATGACCAAGATCTTACTGTTCCCCTCAGAAAGTCGCAGAAATGCAGGGGATTGCTCCGGTAACAGACAAGGTGTCTGAAGAAATGGGTCAGAATAAGGGAATCAGGGGGACTCTCCCTCCAGCACCATGTGGTCCTGACCACTGCCACTTGTCTGAGCAAACACATGAAGGTCAGGCTGGCGTCTCACAGTGGCTATCGGCTCCCTGGGTAAATATCTTTTTAAAGCAGTTACAAACAAATGACTTCATCTGTCACACACAAAGCCACTGTGGTTGGACACTGACCCATAGCTTCTTTTCCCTGTCTCTTCTTCTCCCTCATTATTTCTCTGCCTGCCTCTCTCTAATCTACACATACAAGCACTCTCTAAATGCTCAAGTAACACTCTCCCCACTATCTAAATGGTAAGATTTTAGAAAGAATTTTTATTGATGTATGAAACTTAAGTACATAAGTGTTCTGCTAGGGAATTTTGGACAGATAAATCTTAATTTAACAAAAGACTCATCCTTCTGCAGGATAATTCTTGGCTTATAGACATTGGGCTTATTGGGACTAACTAGATCAAACAGTATGAAATAGCAGACAGACTGGAAAGACTGCATTTGCTTTCAATGGATGTATGCCAAGTTTGCTCCTGTCCTCTTGGGGAACTTTGAGCCTACTAGAGAACCACCTTCTCTATATTTTCTGTATATTTATTTCATGTTTAAATACCAAGCTCACCAAGTGCCATAGTTCTGATATGGCTTGTTCCCTTATGATCTACTATGGTGATATTAAGAAGTTGTGGAGCCTTTAAGAGTTGGGACCTAGTGGAAATCTGTTAGAACAAAAAAGCCATCACCCTTAGAAGGAATTAATTAAATTTCCCAGGACTCTGAGTTCACTATTTCTAGAGAGTTGTTGCTAAAATAATAAGCCTGGCTGCACCCCTTCCCCGGTTTCTCGTCTCTCCATGTGACTTCGTTCTTTTGCACACATGCCAGCCATGATGTCATCTACCATGAGATGACACCATCAAACAGGCCCTTGCCAAAATTGGCATAATGCCTCACAAATAGTCAACTAATCCTCTGTAAATACTCAGGGTCTGATCATATTTCTATGGCCACAAGAGACAATTTTCTGGGGCAAGAGACATCTTCTGGAGAAGATGGCTCAGTTGGTAAAGTGCTTGTCACGCCGTGTGAGGCCTGAAGTTCGCTCCCTAGCACCCATGTAAAGTCCAGAGTTTTAATCCCAGTGCTGAGGAGACAAGATAGGATGATATCTAGGGCGTCCTGGCCAACCAATTTAGTCAAAACAGGGAGCCTTAGGTTCCAGTGAAAGATCTTGTCTTAAAAAGGAATGAGGATGAACATTCAAAGTTGACCTCTGACCTTCACATTTCTCATACAAATATGTATGTACTCACAACATCTCATAATCACCAACTGACTATCCTACACCCACACCAATGCCTTATTTATGTCTGCTCTCCCAACACACTTAAGGACTTTATACTCTTGCCTGTCTGAGAGTTATCTGAGGAGCGGTGGGTACAGTCCACACTCAATATGGCAGCAGTTGTCTGCTATCAGTGTGACATTCAGGAACATACAAAACCTTACATCTCCAAAAGTTATTTCCAATACCATCATCCATTATGTTCCCTGTAGTCCTTTCTCATTCTCTGATCACCTCAGCGCCATCTCCTGTAGATGACCTGGGCTCCATGCTCGTCCCAATGTGTGTTCTGCAGGGACCAGAGAGACATCTTAAGAAAGCACGGCTGTTAGTTTCAGTGTGTCTGGTTTTATGTGGAGGTCCTTGATCCACTTGGAGTTGAGCTTAGTACAAGGAGATAAGAATGGATCAATTCGCATTCTTCTGCATGCTGACCTCCAGTTGAGCCAGCACCATTTGAAAAGGCTATCTTTTTTCCACTGGATGGTTTCAACTCCTTTGTCAAAGATCAAGTGACCATAGGAGTGTGGGTTCATTTCTGGGTCTTCAATCCTATTCCATTGATCTATCTGCCCGACATGGGCACAGGGGAAATGTTCCTGAATAGAACACCAATAGCTTATGCTTTAAGATCAAGGATTGACAAATGGGACCTCATAAAATTACAAAGTTTCTGTAAGGCAAAGGACACTGTCAAGCGGACAAAACGGCAACCAACAAATTGGGGAAGGATCTTTACCAGCCCTACATCTGACAGAGGGCTAATATCCAATATATACAAAGAACTCAAGAAGTTAGACCCCAGGGAACCAAATAACCCTATTAAAAATGGGGTACAGATCTAAACAAAGAATTTCACCTGAAGAAATTCGGATGGCCGAGAGGCACCTTAAGAAATGCTCAACATCTTTAGTCATTAGGGAAATGCAAATCAAAACAACCCTGAGATTTCACCTTACACCAGTCAGAATGGCTAAGGTCAAAAACTCAGGAGACAGCAGGTGTTGGTGAGGATGTGGAGAAAGAGGAACACTACTCCACTGCTGGTGGGGCTGTAAGATGCTATAACCACTTTGGAAATCAGTCTGGCAGTTCCTCAGAAAACTGG
Source organism: Apodemus sylvaticus (assembly GCF_947179515.1). Taxonomy (NCBI): domain Eukaryota; kingdom Metazoa; phylum Chordata; class Mammalia; order Rodentia; family Muridae; genus Apodemus; species Apodemus sylvaticus. The sequence goes on from NC_067483.1 coordinate 91,576,626, forward strand.
GCATAACACTTCCGGAGGATCCTGCTATACCACTCCTGGGCATATACCCAGAGGATTTCCCAGCAGGTAATAAGAACACATGCTCCACTATGTTCATAGCAGCCCTATTTATAATAGCCAGAAGCTGGAAAGAACCCAGATGTCCCTCAATGGAGGAATGGATACAGAAAATGTGGTATATTTACACAATGGAATACTACTCAGCAATTAAAAACAATGAATTCATGAATTTTTTAGGCAAATGGTTGGATCTGGAAAATGTCATCCTAAGTGAGGTAACCAAATCACAAAAGAACACACATGGAATACAGTCACTGATAAGTGGATATTAGCTCAGGAACTCTGAATACCTAAGACACAATTCACATATCAAATGATTCCCAAGAAGAAGGAAGGAGAGGTCCCTGATCTTGAAAATGCTTGTTCCAGTATTGTAGGGGAGTACCAGGACAGAGAAGTAGGAGGGGGTTGATCGGAGAATGGGTGGAGGGAAGAGGGCTTAGGGAACTTATGGGGAGGGAGGAATCAGGAAAGGGAAAATCATTTGGAATGTAAACAAAGAATGTAGAAAATAAAAAGTTATAATAAAAAAAGATGTTGGAATGGCTATTCCAGTTTTCTCTCAGATCTGTTTGCTTGGAAAGCCTTTTCCCAGCACTTTACTCAGAGGTAAGGTCTACCTTTGTTGCCAAACTGTGTTTCTTGCATGCAGCAGAATGAAGGATCCTGTTTTCACATCAAAAATAAAAAAGAAAGAAAGAAGGAAAGAAAGAAAGAAAGAAGCAAAGAAACAAAGAAACAAAGAAAGAAAGGAAAAGAAAGCATGGCCGATGACTGATGACACCTTGGTGTGCTCTCTGCAGTACTGGCGCCCAGTCTCCTGCCCTCTCCTCTGTCTATGGACTGGTTGCTGCCATTCTCCATGTACTCTACCCTTCTTCTGCCCTGTGGCCCTTGCTGCTTTCCTTTTTGGGACAGTAATACACTACCTTGGACTTTCTGGGGCCAGCATTATCTTTTCATCATTTATTAATTTAAACCTTATCTCCCCAAAGAAGCCAGGGCCATGGGACTTTTCCAGGCACGTCAGTTGGATCTTCTGCCGGTCAGAGAATCTCTCACTGAGATGGAATGCTGCCCAAAGGCTTTGTGCTCCTCTTGTAAACAGATTACATCACAGGGATGCTATGCTTAATGTCATAGAGTATACATCTCCACTCTGTTAGAAGTGACATTCTCGGAGGGTTATTATTAATTCCATGATTAGTGGCGTAAATTAAACTTAAGATATATAAAAATATGGGGATAGTTTGCAAGCTAATCAGCATTGTCTCTTACCCTGAAAATAAGGGAAAGAAATGGTTGTCAGAATAGTCCTTTCATGGCCCAGAGATGTCGGTAGGAACATGACTCTCATCCGGTTGGTGAATCGGCCTTCTTGTATTAGACCAGGTCAGGAGTCTCAGTAGACACAGTCATCCCTGGTCTCCAAAGGAGTGATTTGAAGTCATCAGTTACAGATAGTCCTGACCCATTTATCTAGAGCCATATAAGCATGGGATCAGATGACTTTGGGTGTACATTGAAACTCTTTCCCCTTTTAATGATTTCTGCCTTTATAACAAAATGTGGAATAGATATTTTAGTTTCCTTATATGTAGGTTTATTGACAGATTGACTCAGAAACTTGGTGAATGTTTCTCTAATACCTTTAGTTTCCCTCCTCTCTCTTCATTTACAAAAATGGTAACTCATTAGCAGGTACCAAAAATTATACTACTAGAAAATGATCATTTGTGACTAAAATTCTAATTTGTAACTTATATTTACAAGGAAGAAATTGTGCCCTTTCAAACATGAGGTATTAATTTCACCCTAAATACACATTGCTGACACTGTGTTCATAGAGGTTGGGATTGGATATGGGGAAGGGTCAAAGGTGACAAGCCTGTCTATTCACCTTGGAAACTGCAGAAAACAAGGCCACTACAAAGAAGAACATGAAAAATCATAGCAGGTTATCAACACTCCAGGTTTTTGTAGACAAATGAAGGGGGAGGGACATTCACCTTTAGTTGCTTCCCTCATGTACCAATGGCTTCTCTTTCGTTCACAATTAAATCTAACTCAAAGGCCAAAGGAAATGTGTATATAGGTTAGAAGACCAGCTCTAACTTGTTTGATTTCTCAAACACTCAGGTTTTTTGTTCTGCAAATAAGAAGTGAAGTGAGACACTGGAAGAGAGGAAAGAGAGAGGCCAGTACCTGGGCAAAAGCTCAGAGAAGGTCCTAGAGAATGTCTGATAGACTCACATAGTGACTCTGACAGTTAATGCTGTCAGGTACCTGGGTCTACAATCCCTTAGGAGGCCTGGACATTCTGGAAAAGCTTTCCTAGGTTAAGTTAATAGAAGTGAGAAGACCCCCCTCTAAATCTTGCCAGCAGCATCCCATGAAAGAGTCCAAGACTGGGAAAAAAAAAGTCAGATTGAGCTGAATACCAGCTCGACTCTCTCTGTTTTCTGGCTGCAGATGCAATGTGTCCAGATGCCCCACACTCTGGCCGTGATGGACTGGGCTCAGCAGCTGTGAGGGAACCCTCCTGCCATGGTGGACTGGGCTCTCCAACTGTGAGCCAATCCCCCTTCTTTCCTTTCACTTGCTTGTATCACGTATTTTAGCACAGTAATGAGAAAAGTAACTAATACAATGATATTGTGGGAATGTAATTTAATTATTCACATCTAGATTTTTGTGAAAGAAAGGCTTAAATTTTAAATATATTTATAGAAAATACTTCCTTCTTCTAACAGACCTAAAACCAATGTCTGTACTGATGGTCCCCCCATCCAACCAAAGTCCCTCTAGAACTTTAGCTATAGTTACTTGGGGTAGATATGGTGCCCAACTCTCACAGAGGAGATTCCAGGCTCATTAGCAGAAGCACTCTCCAGGTTAGTGCAACCAAGAAACAATATTTCCAGGATGTGAACTTAGCTCTGCCTGGCTTAGGATATCCACATCCTACAAAAGGCAGGTGTGAGGGTCTCACCTTCCTCTGTTTTACTGTCCACTGATTCCGGTCTGTTTCCTGAAAGTAAAGATGGTCCTCATCTTGATCAGTGGATGTCTTCTGTGCTAAGAACTCCTAACACATAGTAGGTTCTTAAAAAATATTTGCTAAACACATCTTGGAACCATTTTAAAAGAAACTGTCACATTATAAAGATACAAATAGACATCCTCAGGAAAGATCTTAAAATTACAATCTTTAAGAAGCAGAGAAAGGGATACATTGTAGCTAGACTTTGCATTGAAGCTCTCTAAGATTAATTTACGTATATTTGTAGACCTACAGAGCATCTGACATGCATTATCACTTTAATTCTGTGAAATTTATCAGTGTCAAAAGGAAATTGTTTTGGTCAAGCCCTAACCAAGATATAAATAAGCAAACGAAGCCAGAAGGTTGTGTGGGGAGATACCTTGGGCTCCCTGCTTCATGACTCAACCATTGACAGAACACCCTGCCTGAACCACAGCCCTGGCCCAAAGCCACACCTTGCACAAAGCATTGCTTCCTCAAGGGCATCTGCCCAGCAGCTGGCTCTTCAACCTCAGAATGCTACTCTCTTTTTTAAAATGAATCCTTGAAATCAAAGTTGTTGGTTAAAGGTGCCTTGTTTAAACCTGCACAGTTCCAACTTGAAAACTTCCCTTCAGATTAACCTCCTGGGATATTCCCACAATGCCACAGTTACCACAGTATGTTTTCGTTGGCAAGCTCTACCCACCCTAAAGAAGTCAATATTCTTTGGAGGATTTCACTCTGATTGTTATTTAGGTTGACAACACACACACACACACACACACACACACACACACACACACCAGAGAGAGAGAGAGAGAGACCCTATTCTTTTTTCAGCCGTTTCTCTGTTTTTTCTCTACCATTCATCCCTTTCTCACTGCCTTCCTATCCACACCCCTTTCTCTATCTCTCTTTTTGTTTTAGTACTTGGAAGATTTTAACTAGGGACTAACAATACACAATTAAATCTCTGTCTGTCTGTCTGTCTGTCTGTCTATCTCTTCTCCCTTTTCTGCTCAGCCTCTCGAGTACTGGAATTACATCAAGGTCTGGTCTTCTTTTGTTACTGGGACATGTTTGACATCACTGTGCTGGGGTGCTGGCTTCACATACCTTGAAGGCTACATGCAACCCCTAAATCTGCATGGCCTGGGGCCATAGTAACTGTTAAGTCTAAGTTCTTCTCTGTCCATCTGTTAGTTCAAGCATCAAAGGATCAGGAGTTGAGACTATTTGGAGGAAGCAGCATGGAGAGAAAATTCCTATTGTCCCTTCAGGCTTATAAAAGTGAGGAAAGCAGGGGGGGAGGGAAGGAGGTCCCAGGCTGCAGCAGGTAACAGGGTTCAGAGGGCGGCACTAAGGTACCTGTCAGGGGAAGCACAGCCCCCCTCTGTTAAATCCTGTCTGGGAGGATGTGGCCTGGTATAGACTGGTGTGAGGTACAGAGGGAATATCAGGACTACTTATCATATGTGGTGCCCATGACAATAGATTGGAGTGGCGTGTCATCTAGGCCACTGCATTAACCAAAAGTCTTGCTGAAAATCTGTTTATTACTTTATCTGATGGTCTTTAATCCCAAGCTCTCCAAAGGAGGTAGCCTATGTTTTTTCCTTTCCTGTCTTTTTTGTTCTAAGAAAATTTTTTATTACATAAATTTTTTTATTTAATGGAAGCTGAGTAGGGAAGCACATGCCACAATTCAAGGCATGAGTGTAGGGGTCAGAGGAATCTCGTGTGTGTGTGTGTGTGTGTGTGTGTGTGTGTGTGTGTGTGTGTTTGTGTGTATGAGTGTGTATGTGTGTGTGTAGGGGGGAGTTGGGCACTCCTACTGTGTGCATCTGGGAAATGTGCATACTCAAACTTGGAGACAGGCACCTTTCTTTATATGTTGAGCCATCACGTGATCTTCCAATTCCTTACTGAGCCAAGTATAGGCATTGATTCCTACCAGTGGGTAAATGTTACCGAGGTCACTAGTAACCTCCTCATGAACCTCTTCAGCGGCCAGACCTCAGTCTCGTCAGAGCAGAGCCCCAAGCAGCTTTTGATGGGATCTGACCCACCCTCATCTTCGGGTACTGTTTGGATATGATTTGGGGTCTCTGGGTTTTCTGACCTTGGTACCCAACCCTAGACAATGATTAGAACTCAGTCTGTTTTCCTCACTGACTGAGACTTAAACACTGGTTCACTCTGTTTTAAGTGTTAGGCTAATAAATATTTCAAGATTGATCCAATTAACTTGGATTTATACCATTGGAGTTCTCACTGGGTACTTCATTTTAGAGCACATATGTGTCTGTCTACCCAGTCCGGGTCCTTTAGATGAACATCATGTCTACCCCACTCTTTTTCCCCTTCCTTTGCCTCCTTGGTCCTTTAATCATATTTTCAAAAACTTAAGGAGATAAAATAGAAACTGAAGACTTGAAGCAATTACAACAGGGCCAAACCATGCTTCTCATTACTGAGAATTAACTTATAGGAGGACCTCCACAAGTTATTAGCTTTTGGTAAGTTTGATTGAACTATGGCATATGTGCACATTAGTCATAAATTGCAAGTTGACCACATTTAAAAAGGTGGCACACCCACATAATCAAAAGTCACCAGCACTCTGGAGAAGAGTTGAATCTGCTAAACCCAATGAGATCATCTCCTGCTGTTTAGAGCCACTGACCCTGGAATTGACAACCACCTCCCACTCTGTTTCTATAGGATGGACATCGGTTTCCTTTGCTTCCGTTTGTTTCTATTCTTTCCTCAAGCTCCTTAGCCTCTTTCCCCTGAACCTGTTCTCCTCCCCTCTCTCCTCCCTTCTTCCCTTCCTCCTCCTCCTTCTCCTTTCCTCTGTTGTAGTAGGTATTTAATCTCAATCGGGTTTTTTTTTTTTAATCCCACCTTTGATCATTCAGTACCCAGACAAAAGACATGCAATCTTTATTTTATAATAAGCCTTGAATGCACTAGAGATGGGCAAAAATCTACCCTCCATGCTATTATGTTTACTTCCTTATCAATAACCCCAACTCTAACTTACCATGTTCCATCTGGGCTGCTCTCAGCTCCAGTTGGCCAGCCCTCATGGCCATGTTTTCACAATCCACTTACCCCGTGGCATCTTCTCTCTCCATCTAGTGGTTTTCTGCCTCAGCCCTAAACAGGGAAACCAAAAACTCTACCTATCTCCATTCTGCCAAGCTATGGGCTGTCAGCATCTTTATTCAACCAATAGTTTTAAATTACAGAGCATGGTCACACATGCAGATTATCTTGTCTGGGGGTGGGGGCAACTAGACCTTGGAGGTGACTATTTAGTATTACAATACATAGTGAAAGACCAAACTTCAACTCTCCTCCTCTTCTTCCTCTTCCTCTTCTTCTATTCTCCACTCCTCTTCCTCCTCTTTCCCCTCAACTCCCCCTTCTCTCTTCCTCCTCCTGCTCTTACTCCTATTAGAAACTATTTTACTATGCAGCTCAAGCTGCCCTCAAACTCAAGTTTCTCCTATCTCTCCTGGGACTATGGGAACACAGTTTCCTAGCTTCACTGTGTCTTTTTTTTTAATTGTTATATCTTGTGTTCTTTGCCATATTGACCTCTGGTTACCACTTTAACTATTATAATAGTTCATTCTTGGACTATCTGAGTTCAGAGCTCCTTTCTCTGCCTGCTGGACCAGACCTGGACTTTCTACTCTTTTATATTTAGAGCCTGATGCTCTATGTTTTGAACCTGGAAGATGTGCCTTTTTTGGATTTCTGTCTCAGAGCTTTCTGAATAGCAGTAAAACCTTCTGGAATTCATTATAGAATTCATGGGCTGTTAACATGGAAAGTTGAGTAGCAGCTTTGAGAGTGGCGGTCCAGCCTATTGGCCAATGATTTGACATGGCAAGGTACAGTGCTTCAGTTTCCAGGGCAGGGGGCAAAGCACTGAGGCTCCTGGTCTGCAGCTGACAGTAAGTTAGAGGTGCTCTTCACATCTCAGCATCCTTCCAGCACAGTGGGAGTTCCTGGCCCACACTCCATTCTGGAAGACAGTGCCAGACTTCTGCCTAGTGAAGCGAGCTAAGCACGAGCTAAGCATCAGTTAGAGGAAGCTGTGCTACTTGATGGGGAAAATCTGCAAGGAATCCCCTATGTCAGAGCACCTCGTGCCCTCTGGTAACTCTGGAGACACACACATCTACATCAAAATCTAGAGGCTTAGTTTTTTTTTAAATTCAATTTTGCCCCTAATTCAATTTGAAAAATTTAGAAAAAGTACTTTATCACTTTGAGTTGTTTTTTGAAATATCCAAAGTCAAAAGCTAAGAGTCTGTGGCCTCTTGAAAGAGCAATTTTCAGCTTTATATAGAATAACAAAAAACCCAGGATAGCCAAAGCAATCCTGAACAATAAAAGAACTTTGGCAGGAATCACTTTCCCTGGCCTCAAGCTGTTCTACAGAGTAATAGTGATAAGAACTGCATGGTATTGGTAACAAAACAGACACGTTGATCAGTGGAATCAAATTGAAGACCCAGAAATAAGCCTGCAAACCTATAGGAACTTTATTTTTGATAAATAAGTCAAAACCATACAATGGAAAAATGAAAGCATATTCAACAAATGGTGCTGAACTAACTGGATGTCTACATATAGAAGAATGAAAATAGATGCATACTTACCACCCCACAGAAAACTCAAGTTCAAGTGGATCAAGTACCTCAACATAAAACTGGATACACTAAAGCTCATAGAACAGAAAGTGGGAAATACCCTTGAATGCATTGGTACAGGAGACAATTTCCTGAACAGAACACCAATGGCTCAGGCTCTAAGATCAATAATTGATAAATGGGACCTCGTAAAACCAAAAAGCTTTTGTAAGGCCAAGAACACTGTCAATAGGACAAATCGACTGTGCACAGATTGGAAAGGTAACTTTAGCAACCCTACATCTGACAGAGGGCTAATATCCAAAATTTATTAAGAACTCAAGAAGTTAGACACCAACAATCCAAAAATACCTGATTAAAAATGGGGGTACAGAATTAAACAGAGATTTCTTAACAGAGAAATCTCAAATGGCTAAGAAACACTTAAATGTTCAAAGTTCTGAGTCATCAGGGAAATGCAAATCAAAACAACTCTGAGATTCCATCTTACCACCATGAGAATGGCTAAGATTAAAAACTCAAGAGACAGCACATGCTGGTGAGGATGTGGAGCAAGGGAATCACTTCTTCATTACTGGTGGAAGTGCAAACTTGTACAATCATGTTGGAAATCAATTTGGAGGTTTGTCTGAAAACTAGGACTAGTTCTACCTCAAGACCTAGCTATACCGTCCCTTGGCAAATACCCAAAAGATGCTCCACCGTCCCACAAAGACACTTGCTCAACTATGTTCATAGCCACTTTATATAGCCATAAACTGGAAACGACCTAGATGTACCTCAACGGAAGAAAGGATATAGAAAATGTGGTACATCTACACAATGGAATTCTTACTATTCATTTATTGAAAACAAAGCCATCATGAATTTTGCAGGGAAATGGATGGAACTTGAGAATATTATCCTGCGTGAGGTAACCCAGTCCCAAAAATACATGCATAGTATGTACTCCCTTATAAGTGGAGATTAGCTATAAAACACAGGTACCCTGTTATACTCCTCAGACCCAAAGAAGCAAAACAAGAAGGAAAGGCCCAGCAAGGAAGCTTGCTTTGTGACAGTTGGGGTCTTGACTGTGAACACTCATCATTTCTCAGCTTAAGTTTGTCTCTACCGACATACTTCTTAGAACCAGTCTTGCTCCACACTATGGACCAGTATGCAGAGCCCTTGGCACCTGCTGTATGCTGCTGCTTCCCTTTGTGGACAATGCGATCCTGAATCCTTCTCTTCCCTTGCTGTCCAGGTAAGCAAGGTCTCAAAGGTGAGGACCCTGCCTGAGACCCTCCCGTGGACCTTCAGTCTCACATCCTACTGTTCGGTAGATGGACCGCTCGGATTGTTCATAGTCTCAGTACCTCACCCTGGCTGGAACATCACCCTTTCTGCCTCCAAAGTCCTGAAGCAGGCAAATTTTCAGAAGTGGAAAATATGATAATAACGAGGTGACCCAGATGCAGAAAGAGGAAACCCACAGGTTCTCTCACATGAGATTATAACTTTTAGTGTTTCTGTAAATCTAAATATAAGGTTGAGGGAGTGGTTATAGACTGTGAGATCAGAATAAGGGGTTTTGAAAGGGGAGTGGGCAAAAGGACCCCTGGTATAAAAAAGGGGAGGAGGCTATTGGGACAGAGGGCACAGGAAGAGAAGGGTCAGGAGAGTAGGGAAGGGAGAAAGGACAAAATTGAAATGTGCATGAAAAAAACACAACACAACCTAATTCTTCACATGTTAGTATGGATTCTTTAATGTGTTAAAATAAAATTAAAAACCCTCTGTTAAAATTAGCAGAAGCAAAGGGCCATTGAGCATTGGGAAAGACAGGGAGCCAGGGCCAGACAGTGGTTAGTAAGGAAGAGGCCAGCAGACCCTGGGCTGGGTTAAAATTTGTCCTTCCTTAGGACTAGTCATGCTCCCATAACCAAATAAATAACTTTATTTAGGACGATATAATCTGTTTTTCCTCACATTCTGGCCATCAGCTGTCTCCCTGACTGAGTATTCAGTACTTTCACAGGACCAAACGATGACAGGACCAGGAGCAGACTCAAAGCTGTGAAAGATGATTCTTCTAGTGCCTAAAGCTGGGATCTTTACATTCTGACTTCTTCTCTTGGATATCCTTGTGTAAATAACGAACTCATGGCACACTATGGCTGCCAAGTGCCTGTGTTTACTTAGGACTTTATATTCTGTAAAGTGATTTTTATATGAATTCTGCTTTGATCCAAAGAAAATCCTCACGAGGCAAGGATAACATTGCCATCCACTTATGAATGTTAATCCTAATTAAGTATTGTTGTTTAAAGTCTTCTGAAGTGCCTGGCTAGCATGGCGAGATTAAGGGAAGCACCTAGGGAAGGAAAAACCGAGAGTAAAAGATTGGAAAGTTTGGCTGACACTCTGGGCTCCAGAAGTGTGGAGTCAAACTTCTGTCTTCCCAGACAGGAATTACAATCGGAACTAACAGCAGAAATCTGAAGCCCACTGAAGGGTTACCGCAGAGCTTAACAGCCTAAGAGAAACAGCAACTTCCTTTTCCATTTTGTAATGTGTATTTTGTCATCCTGTAATGAAATTCATTGTATGAAATATTGTCATTAAAAATTGTCCTAACCTGGGGATAGAGAGATAGCCCACCAATCAAGAAGGCAGACACCAAGTTTGTTTCCCAGTCCCCACATTAGGTAGCTCACAATGCTTGTAATGCCAGCTCCAAGGGATCAGATGCCCTCTTCTGGCTTTCTTAGGTGCCTGCACGCACATGCCCACACTCATACAGGAACACATAAACAAAAATGAAATATTTAAATATTGCCATAATTAGGGATGAGGAGATGGCTTGGTGGGTAAAGTGCGTGGTGTGTATGTAAGCAGAAAGATCCGTGTTCAAATCCCCCAAAGTCCCATCAAATCAGATTCAGTGGTATGCCAGGTTCAGTCCACGTGCTCCTACAACAAGATGGGAGACAGAGGCAGGAGACTCCCCAGAGCTTCATGGTCCAGGTTGCCTGTCACTCACAGCTGTAAACAATAAAGAGACATTGTTTCAAACAGGGGGTATAAGGGAGAAGAGAAGGATAATCCTTGTCCACATTATATACACAAACAAAATCCAATGTACGTATAAATAAGTTTTCCCCTAAAGTAGATAGGCTCATTCTATTTTTTTTTCATGAAAACTAAAACTAAAACAAAACACCCCCCTCCCCAAATCCATAATAAACAAGTAAGGAAAATGTGCCTGCTTGTACCTGCCTTCCTGAGGCCGAGTTTTTTTTAAGCTAGTGTGGGTGTGCACAGGCATCAGGACCGCTGGCACAATGGGACAGGGACATGGGATAAAAGCCATGTTCTCAACAGAGGTGACCCCATGAGTCAGAGGGAGCGGGAGCATGTGGCGTGAGGGCAGTGACATCAGCTGGTGACTCAGGTTTGCCCCGCTCATCGGAGAGCTCCATACAGAACAACCTGTTCACTGGGACTCACAAAGCGAGGTAGAGCGCAGAGGCCCCGGGGTGTCAAATACCTGGGCAGATGCCATGCCCAGTGTGCAGGAGTGGGCACCAGAAGCTATCTGCCCACAGGGAGGCAATAAAGCGTTCATTGTAGAAATGACAAGATGGCAATAAAACTTAGTGGTAATCTTTGGTTTTCACTGAGTGCAGGCAACTCATGAAAACCCATTGATGAACAAATACCAGGCATGAAAAAAAATTTTTTTTCTGAGTTTCTGCCCCCCTCGTGTGTGTGTGTGTGTGTGTGTGTGCATATGTGAGGGCATCAGAGAACAATGCCAGGGTGCTGGTAGCCCTCGCACCACAAGCATTATCCAGGGATGAAATAAGGCCATATTAGCCTCGGCATTAAGCATCTTCACCCACTGAGCCATCTCAGCATATCATAATACCTGTGGCCTTCATGGGTCTCAGTACCAAGACAGATCGCTCACACTTTGAATTCAGGTGGATTTAGTTATTCTGAAGTTTCCATATAAATGTGCACTTATCTAAGTTTACGCTTCCACCAACAGTGTCTCCTTTCCCCAAGTCCCTTCCAGCACCTGTCTTCATTTCCTTTGTTGATGATTGATGCTCTCAGTGGGAAGAGACGGGCTCTCAAAGTGATCTTCATTTGCATCCACACAATGGCTGAGCATGCAGAACATTTTAATCTTGTCTGCTCATTTTGGTTTCTCCTTTTGAGAAGTCACTGTTCAGTCTCTAGGCCCACTTATTGTTTGGAAGTTTTATTTTGTGGAAGTAAGTTTTCAGTGGCTCCTGTAGTGGTTTGAATGAGAGATAGCCTGTGTATTTGAATACTTGGTCCTGAGTTAGAGATTACTGCTTGAGGAGGGAGTGGGACTCTCAGGAGGTTGAACTTTACTGGAAGGAGTACATCATGGCTGGATGTTGGGGTTTTATAGCCTCCCCCTCCTCTTCTCTTCCTCCTCTTCTCTTCCTCCTCCTTCTCCTCTTCTCCTCCTCCTCTTCTCCTCCTCCTCTTCTTGTCCTCCTCCTCTTCCTCCTCTCCTCCTCCTCCTCCTCCTCTTCTTGTCCTCCTCCTCTTCTCATCCTCCTCCTCTTCCTCCTCCTCTTCCTTCTCCTCTCCCCCTCCTTCCCCCCTCTCTCCTCCCTTCTCACTTCCTGTGTGTGGAAGAAAATGTCATCAGTCAGCTTCCTGCTCCTGCCTCCACACAACTGTGCTGCCAAGATGGACTCCATCTCTTTGGAATTGTAAGTTAAAATAAATATTTTATTCCCTAATTTGCTTTTAGTCCTGGTGTTTTATCACAGCAACCACAAAAGTGATATAGCTCCCAGTCTCCCAGCTTGCACTGCATTAAGCTTATTTTCCATCTCAGGAACAGAACTGACCTGAGAGATGAGAAACATAATGAAGATAGCCCCAGGCCTGGTCTAACTCAATGGCGTTAAGGGATCCAGTCACTTGAGATTTGGGACACCAACATTTGACTCACGTATAAATCACTAGAATAGTTAAAATCTTGTCCAAAAGATTAGTCAAAACTGTCATCCTGCAGATGGGTATTTTCTTGTTGTTTCTTCTTTCCCAGTAGAGGAAGGGCAGGTCTCCTTCCTGGGTTAAAATGTAGGCCCTGTAAGAGAACTGTCCCATGGCTGCACCTGCCTCCAGTTGATGACTCGTCCTGCCATAAAGTTGGATTTGTTTATTCTGGAGACTCATATTGTCATCCCAGCCGTGGGGTAATTTAAGCTCCTAAGAGCTTGAAGATAGATGGTTAAGGTGCCAAGGAACGTAATTGGATGAATATACTTCTCTCTCAAGTTACTGCCAAACTGTGGTATGCGGGCTCCGGGCTCTGTGAGGGTGGTGTGATGTATCACATGCTTCTGTGAATTCCCTGTTCTCCTATCATCACACCCATTCAGCCAGTCAGTCCCCTTTCCTGTCTGAAGCCCAACCCAGATGCCCCTAACAATGTTACTCATTCCTATCCTTTCCTGGTCATACGCTGCTGCTTCCAGCTTCCTGTTTCTCTCAGGCATCTCTAGAGATCTTCAAATAAAACAAATTTCTTTTGTGTTGTTTTAAATGAGATATATCCTTGACAAGCTCATGAATTTGAACATTCGGTCTCCAGTTGGTGGTTGTGTCTGGGGAGGTTATGTAACCTTTAGGAGGTGGGGTACTGCTGAAGGAAGCACATCACTTGGGGTGGTAGTAGAGACTTATAGCCAGATTCTATTTCCTGTTCTCCCTTTCTCTGTTTCCTGTGTGTGAACAAAATATGAGAACTCTGCTCCTGACGGGCAGGCTTGGCTCATACACCTGTACCATGCCTTCCCCTTCATGATAGACTATATGGCCACTGGAACTACGAGCCCAAAACGGATCCATCCTTTCTTAACTTGCTTCTGTCAAGAAGTTTATCATAGCAACAGAAAAGTAACTAACACAGCTCTGTAATGACATCAAAGCCAACTGCAGACTAAGTGTGTGGGCTTGTGTCCAATCCTGACCATAAATCATAACTCTCAGCAGCCTCTTGCTGAAAAGAATGTTAAGGAGAAGAAGTATAGATGGAAGCAGCAGGTGATTATCTCTACAACCTAAGAGATGTTTTACAGACTTCTGACAGTGCGTTGTTATTGTTGATGATCTGTAATCAGTTCATGTGACCCAAAGCGTCTGGACCTTGGATTGAAAAGCTTCAAGGCCATATGTATTGTTCTTCCACACACTTCTGTGCAAGGCTGGCAATTTGAGACTGTCCTAACTGCTTAACAACACTGTAATCAAATAACCAAATGGGAGAATGGTTCATACTTGGGCACACCATGTGAAATGCTGCCCAGTTCTCGACTTCATTGAGTCAGACCCTACTTGGTAACAGTTTTTAAAAACCCAGTCATCTTATGACATAGCTCTAAAATTATGGTTCTTTGAGAATCTTCTACCACTCAGAAGTTCACGAACTCCAAAAGTGGCCATACAGGACTCCAGCAGTGATTCATGCTACTCTAAAATGGGATTTGTTTATTCTTGGGACCCATTTAGTCATCTTAGTTCATATGTGGTGTTTGAACTATTTACTTACAAGATGGAAAGGTGGGAGCTCTGTGGATTAGACATTGCTGAGTTCCATGAAAGCAGACCTGTGAGGAATCCAGCAAAGTGTGTAAATTGTGTGATATGTGCAGATGAGTACAGTTCCCTACAGAGGCCAGAAGAGTGCATCAGATCCTCTAGAGCTGAAGTTATAGGCTATTGTGAGATGCTGCTGAACATGGGTACTGGGACTTAAACTCAGTTTCCCCGAAAAAGCATCAAGTGTTTCTAAGTACTTACCAATGTTCAATTTAAGCACTGGGTAAATCTGTTTCTGATGCAATCTGGTGTGTGTGTTTGTGTGTGTGTGTGTATTTAAAAAGTAAACATTACTACAGTTTCATAGGTAAAAGTGACTATGGATAATCCAGGTGTGATGTTTTGAGTGTAAGTATGTTTTACTAGAGTTCTGATAAGCAATAAGAATATTGCTACTTGTCCTCAGTGAAAATAGGTATTATTTAATCTTTATATTACCTTCAACCTTTCCATGTAGCTCTGCAAGTGCATATCTAGAGGCTGTTGTCTCTGTTTTTAATGGGCAAAAATACATTTTTTTCAAATAATAGTTTTCATTCTTTAGGGATGTGTTATACTATCAGGGTAAAATCACACAAAGCTCGTAGAAAGCATAAATAACTACTCTTGGCTTCTGCAGTATATATCTCCAAAGTCCTCTCTTTCTATCACATGCATTTCACTAATAGTTGACAGACTTTTATGGGTTTTTCTTATTATTAAAGCAATATGGTATTATTACAAAAGTTAAAAAAACATTTAAGTAAAAAGCAAATAAAAATGAAACAGTATGACTCTATCCAGAGCTAATGGACATTTAATTTTGCTTTGTAGTTTTCCAATATTCTTTTCTTAGTGCTTTACATTTCTTTTGTTGGAATTTAATTAACTTTCACTACCTTTTGTTATTACAAAAAAAGGGAGAAAATTACTCATAATTTTACCACCCAAAGATAATCATAATGATAGTAACCAATAACTCTCAAGGGCTTAGGCTAGACTTTTAAATGCGCATATATGGCTAATTTCTGCAGAATCAGTATGTCACTTACATGGGTCTTTAATTTCCTTCCTTTGAAGAGTCAGTGTATGTAGTGAGTTGTCTGCATCAATAACTCAAAATGTTGTGCTGTGTTAAGAATACTTTGAATTATTGAACCAATTTCCTGCTTGGTGGTTATTTAAGATGTCTTCAGTGTCTCACTTGTAAAAGTGGTCTGTGGTAAATGTTGTTCAATACCCCTTGTGTGTTTACTAATATGTTTAAATGCAATTTGAAAGTTGTTTTTGTTCATTTGTTTGATTGTTTACATGAATCTTGTGTGTACGCAGGGCAGGCACTGTGGGTATAGGAATTAGCCCCAGGTCAGCAAGCTAAACGCATGGTCTGTTACTGACTTACCCAGCAGCCTTCACATCCATACATACCTTATCTCCAAGGAGCACCGTGTCCCTGTAGATCTTCTGCAATTTCTTTCTTTCTTTTTCTTTCTTTCTTTCTTTCTTTCTTTCTTTCTTTCTTTCTTTCTTTCTTTCTTTCTTTCTTTCTTTCTTTCTCTCTCTCTCTCTCTCTCTCTCTCTCTCTCTCTCTGTCTCTCTCTCTTTCTTTCTTTCTTTCTTTCTTTCTTTCTTTCTTTCTTTCTTTCTTTCTTTCTTTCTTTCTTTCTTTCTTTCTTTCTTTCTTTCTTTCTCTCTCTGTGTCTCCATGTCTTTCTGTGTGTCTTTTCTTTCTCTCTTCCCCTCCTTTCTCTTTCCTCCTTCCCCTCATCTCTCCTTTCTCTTCCTTCTATCTCCTTACTTTTTCTCACTCTGTCCTCCTCTTTCTTCTCTTCCACCCATCCTTTATCAATGTCAAATGTTGAAATAATAGCAAACTGGAACCCACAACCTACATAAAAAAGCCAGATGTGGTAGCACATGCTGTACTCCTGCTACTAAGGATTCAGACACATGGAGCCCCGGGGCTCCCTAGTCAGCTAAGCTAGCCTATTTGGCACATTCTGGGCCAGTGATCTAAGCCCTACAGATTCACAGAACTTTAGGTCTGGTCCCTGAAGTGCAGAGGGACGCATTTTGCCTATAAGTCTCAGCTACATCACTGCCCTGATGGTCTTGCAGCCCAGGGGATGCAGCAGCCAATCCCTTTGTGAAAGACTGGCCTACCCAAATCTGTTTTTGTCCTTGGTCCATTCCATTTTTGTATGGTAGATGACAGAGAGTAAGCATGTCTGGCAACATTAGAATACACTCCTATCAAAGAACATACAGCGACATCACAGGGCCATAGAATCATGCTCAAATGCCCATCATGTCTTGTTAGAGCTTATGTATTCTGACCTGTCCCCTCATTGCTAGATACTCGTAGTTTTTTTTTTTTTTTTTTTAACCTGCTAAAGTTGATGGCTGCTTCTGATCACCCTGTAGGGCTCCACACAGTCACCCACTGCATCTGCAATGCAAGTTGTCTCCTCCTTCTTCTTAGGTTTTGACTTCTTTTCCTTACTCAGGATTCAGACCAATGTTCCAGTTCTCAGAGATGCATTTTCTAATGTCCAGACCCAAGTTTATATTCCCACTCCCACCATCTTTCTTTTCATATTCTCCCCTCACTGGATATAGGGCACTATACTTTTTAAAAATTCTGTTTTCGCCTTGTTTTCTACAAATAGCTTATAATCTATTTCTATGATAATTTTGGCATCTACCTAGCATAATTCTTAGGATAATGCAGTTCTTAGTTATTCTCTGTGAAATGCACAGGGGATAATTTTGGGTAGATATGAGCTCTGAACAGACACAGTTCTACTATGTGTATGATATAGGCTTTGTTTATTTATCCGTTGATAAAAATTAAAACATAGAGAATTTTAGGACCCTGCAGAAAGTTATGGCTAGGGCAAGCATCTATGCAGTTTAACTGCAGCGATTGTGTTCCTTCTAACATGTATTGTATTAGCTATTATATTAGATCAACTACTATCAGTCTCCTGAACAAAGCATTTAACACAAAAAGGCTGTCTTAGTTACCTCCCTATTGCACTGAAGAGACACCATGATCAAGGCAACTTAGAGACTAGTTTATTAGGGCTTTCAGTTCCAGAGGATGCGTCCATGACCATCATGGTGGGAAGCATAGCAGTAGGCAGACAGATGTGGTGCTGGAGCAGTAGCAGAGAGCTTATATTTTTATCTTTAAGCAAGAGACAGAGAAAAATTGGAAATGGTTTGGGTTTCCGAAACCTCAAAACCTACCTCCAGTGACACTCCTTTTCCAGTGAGGCCACACCTCCCAATACTTCCCAACAGTTCCATCAACTGGAGGCTAGGTATTCAAACATACAAGCTAATATTCTCATTCAAACCACAGGTATTTTAGGAGGCTAGATTGATATTAGGTATTTAAAAGGTCTTCTGGGGCCTGGAGAGATGGCTTAGCAGTTAAGAGCACTGACTGCTCTTCCAGAGGTCCTGAGTTCAATTCCCAGCAACCATGTGGTGGCTCACAACCATCTGTAATGGGATCTGACACCCTCTCTGGTGTATCTGAAAACAGCTACAGTGTACTTACATATACTAAATAAATCTTTAAAAAAGGGTCTTCTGAGCCTCATAAATCCATCATTCATCACCTATAACATTCTTGAATAGAAACACCATATTCATAATCAACCAAGCTAATACCCTATCATGCATTTTAAGATTTCTTTTCAGAGTGCAGTTCATATCCTCATTTCTGTTGAATACATCTAAATAGTGCTGAGGGTTCAATGACTATTAATCTTATTTATCCTTATCTGGCTCAGTCAGCTGAAGGGCTTATTAGAGAGAGAAAGGATCAGGTGAAGGAGAGTAGTGACAGATTATATTGCAAAATACAAAAGGAAAATCTCATCAACAACTAAATGTAAGCATTAGTTATGTGTTGCTGTGATGAAATATCTGATAAAAGTTAACCGGGTGGTAGTGGTGTATGCATTTAATCCCAACACTCAAGACGCAGAAGCAGGCAGATGTTTCTGAGTTCAAGGCCAACCTGGTCTACAGAGTGAGTTTTTAAGACAGTCAGAGAAACCTTGTTTTAGAAACAAAACAAAACATAAAAAAAAAAAATCCAACAAAAGCAGCCTAAGGAAGCTCACAGTTTGATAATGCTGTACATTGTGGTGGGAGAGGCATGGTAGCAGGGGCTCGGGGCAGCTGGTCACATCACATATGCAATGAGGAAGCAGAAGAAATGAATTCCAGTGCTCAGCTCACTCTCCTGTTTTTATCCAGTCCCAGCCTGAGGAATCATACTGCCCACATGCAGGGTGTGTCTTCCCTGCTCAGATAATCATTCCAGAAATGCCCCTGTAGACTTGCCCAGAGAATTGTTTCCATAGTGATTGTAAATCCCAACAGGTTGACAATCTAGATTGCCCATCACAATGTATTAAGTCTTACTGTTTTCTAAGGCAGAGGATAATACCCATCCCTTCAATCCTCACAACACCTTCTCTGTGCTCTAACTTGCCTACAGTCTAGTGAGTGGGAAAAATGTTTTCAGAAAGAATACAGAAACTAAGCAAATAATTTTTGCATTGCTATAGTGTACAGAACTCCAGAGCCAGCTCTGATAGCTGACCTGTTTTCTCATAGTTGGCCTCTAGGCAATGGGCACCAAACCAGCCTTACTTATGAGGTCACTAATGTCCATATCTTCTCTACAATATTCATACTGTGTTTGCTCACTAAATAAATTTGATTGTCAAATTGATTCAGATATTTAATTTGAGAAGTCAAGATTATTTCAAGGTTTTTCTACATATGTAGATGATTTGTAGACAGCTTATACATATATAGATAATATATACATAGATTATATGTAGATATTGTGACAGGTAGTTCTCACTGTCAACTTCACACAACCCAGAAACATCTTGGAAAAGGAATTTAATGAAAGATAGTCTAGATCCAGTTTGTCTCTGACTTGAGAGGGCATTGTCTCAATTGCCTTAAATGATGGGGGAAGGCCCAGCCTGAAGGTGTACAACACCACTTCTAGGTTTTGGGCCTTGCACTGTATAAGAGTAAAAAACACCTAGCTGAGCACTAAGCACACATGCCTTCTCTGTTCTTTACCACAAGTGGGATGTGACCAGTTGTCTCACCTTCTGGGTGTAAGATGGAGCAGTGAGCTAAATGAACGCTTTCTCTCTGAGTTGCTTTTGGTCAAGGTATCCAGAACTACACAAGACAACCCTCCTCTCCAATTCCTTGACTCAGTTTCTTTCCACAGAAACAAAGACACAGATTTTCTTTATGCATCCTTGGAAGGAACCCGGGGTCTGTGTATTCCAGGCAAGCATTCTTTGGTTAACCAGCATTTCCAGACATTTAATTTTTGAGGCAGGGCTTTTTGAGCTGGTCTTGAACTTGCAATTTTTCAGCCTCCACCTCTGAGTGCTGGGATGAGAGATAATTATTAACTATTGCAACTCCAACCTTACTTTTGTTACTATGGGTCACAGTTGGATTCCCCAAATTATTCATTCTTCTTCTTCTTCTTCTTCTTCTTCTTCTTCTTCTTCTTCTTCTTCTTCTTCTTCTTCTTCTTCTTCTTCTTCTTCTTCTTCTTCTTCTTCTTCTTCTTCTTCTTCTTCTTCTTCTTCTTCTTCTTCTTCTTCTTCTTCTTCCCCTTCCCCTTCCCCTTCCCCTCCTTCTCCTCCTCCTCCTTCTCCTTCTCTTTCTCCTTTTCCTCCTCTTTCTTCTCCTTCTCCTTCTTCTTCCTCTTATTTCTCTCATCTGATTGTTGGTGCATCTTGTTTACTTTGAATAGAAAGCCCCTTTAACTCACCAATAGTTGCCCGACTCACTCCATTAGTTCTTAGCATAAATCCCACCATAGCAGGAAGATCCACTGCCCAAAGCAGTTCTTTCCACCCTTTCCATCATCTTTTGCATACACTCATTATACTGTATTGTAAAAATCATGTGTAGATTCAAAATACTATTTACCTTTCAATTACTAGCACCCCAAAAGAGCTCATTTAAGGTAAGTGGGTAATATGTAAGTGGTTTTTGATTTCCAAGTCATTTAGAAATGTGGTCCTATTTCTTGAATACCATATAGAGTGGAAGATGTCCCCCATAGACTCTGGTATTTCAACACTTAGTTACCAGTTGGTGGCACTATTTGGTGAGGTGGTGCAGCCTTTCTGGGGGAAGTACATCATTGGCACTAGGATCTGAGGACTTATAGCCTACTTCCATTTTTCTGTTCCTGCTCTCTAGATGTGTTTCCTTTGTGTGACTGAGATATGACTGCTCACCTTCCTGCCCAAGCTGCCTGCTGCCATGTCCCTACCAGCATTATGAACCCAAACTCCCTGGAACCACCAGCCAAACAAAGCTTTCTATAAGAAATGACTTGGTATTTTACTACAACAGTAAAAAGTAAAGGATAACTAACACAGGTACTAATTTAATTTGATTTAAGTAGTAGCTTTAATGATGGCCATCAAAGTAATGATAGTTTCACGGGGCTTAACCCAGGACTGAAACCCACTAAAAATCATATGGATGAGTCATGGCAATAACTGTATTCACAGTTCTGTTGAGTTTGTAATGGACATGGAGTAAACCTCATTTGTTCAAATTATACAGGTCAATGAATTCCAAGGGATGACTATAAGACCAACAATAAGATAATAGACATGTCTATTAGTATCATGTAGGCTTTTCCAGTCTGAAGTTATCTTAGATAAAGCTACCATGAATGTTCAAGAGCACCAGTCTTAAGTGTATGCATATTTTTCCTATATTCTTTGTTTACATTCCAAATGATTTTTCCTTTCCTGGTTCCCCCCTCCCCATAAGTCCCATAAGCCCTCTTCCCTCTGCCCATTCTCCAATCAACCCTCTCCTACTTCTCTGTCCTGGTAATCCCCTACAATGTTCCATCAAATCTTTCCAGGATCAGGGCCCTCTCCTTCCTTCTTCTTAGGAATGATTTGATATGTGAATTGTGTCTTGGGTATTCAGAGATTCTAGGCTAATATCTACTTATCAGTGATTGCATTTGATGTGTGTTCTTTTGTGATTGGGTTACCTCACTTAGGATGATATTTTCAAGATCCAACCATTTGCCTAAGAATTTCATGAATTCGTTTGTTCTTAATTGCTGAGTAGTATTCCATACTACTCAGCACTAAATATACCACATTTTCTGTATCCATTCCTTCACTGAAGGACATCTGGGTTCTTTCCAGCTTCTGGCTATTATAAATAAGGCTGCTATGAACATAGTGGAGCATGTGTCCTTATTGTATGCCAGGGAATCTTCTGGGTCTGATAGAATTCTGCACCAAACCCATCTGGTCCTGTGCTTTTGTTGGTTGGAAGACTGTCTATAACCCCTTCTATTTCTTTAGGGGTTATGGGGCAGTTTAGATGATCTATTTGCACCTGATTTAATTTTGGTATTTGGTATCTGTCTAGGAAATTGTCCATTTCCTCCAGATTTTCCAGTAGAGTTGAGTATAGGCTTTTGTAGTACAGTCTGATGATTTTTTGAATTTCCTCAGTTTCTGTTGTTATATTTCCCCTTTCATTTCTAATTTTGTTAATTTGGATACTGTCTCTGTGCCCTTTGGTTAGTCTGGCTAAGGGTTTATCTAGCTTGTTGATTTTCTTAAAGAACCAACTCCTGGTTTTGCTGATTCTTTGTATGGTTCTCTTTGTTTCCACTTGATTGATTTTATCCCTGAGTTTGATGATTTCCTGTCTTTTACTCCTCCTGGGTGAATTAGCTTCTTTTTGTTCCAGGGCTTTCAGGTATGACATTAAGCTGCTTAGTGTATGCTCTCTCCAATTTCTTTTTGGAGGCACTCAGGGCTATGAGTTTTCCTCTTAGCACAGCTTTCATTGTGTCCCATAGATTTGGGTATGTTGTGCCTTCATTTTCGTTAAATTCTAAAGTCTTTGATTTCTTTCTTTATTTCTTTTTTGGCCAAGGTATCATTGAGTATTGTTCAGCCTCCATGTGTATGTGGGTTTTCTGTTGTTTTTGTTGCTCTTGAAGACCACTCTTACTCCACAGTGATCTGATAGGAGGCATGGGATTAGTTTGATCTTCTTATATTTGTTGAGGTCTGTCTTGTGACCGATTAAATGGTTGGTTTTGGAGAAGGTACCATGAGATGCCAAGAAAAAGGTATATTCTTTTGCTTTAGGATGAAATGTGCTATATGTATCTGTTAAATCCAATTGGTCCAAAGCTTCAATTAGTTTCACTGTGTCCCTGTTTAGTTTCTGTTTTCCTGATCGGTCCATTGAGGAGAGTGGAGTGTTGAAGTCACCCACAATTAATGTGTTAGGTGCAATGTGTGCTTTGAACTTTAGTAAAGTTTCTTTTATGAATGAGGGTGCCCTTGCATTTGGAGCATAGATGTTCAGAATTGAGAGTTCTTCTTCGTGGATTTTTCCCTTAACCAGTAAGAAGTGTCCTTCCATGTCTCTTTTGATGACTTTAGGTTGAACATCAATTTTATCTGATATTAGAATGGCTACTCCGGCTTGTTTCCTGAGACCATTTGCTTGTAAAATTGTTTTCCAGCCTTTTACTCTGAGGTAGTATTTGTCTTTGACACTGAGGTATGTTTCCTGTATGCAGCAAAATGTAGGGTCCAGTTTACATATCCAGTCTGTTAGTCTATGTCTTTTTATTGGGGAATTGAGTCTATTGATGTTAAGAGATATTAAGGAATAGTGATTATTACTTCCTATTATTTTTGATGTTATTTTTATATTTGAGTGGTTATCTTCTTTTGTGTTTGATTAAAGAAGGTTACTATCTTACTTTTTCCAGGGTGTAGTTTCCCTCCTTGTATTGGTGTTTTCCACCTATTATCCTTTGTAGGGCTAGGTTTGTGGAAAGATATTGTGTAAATTTGGTTTTATCATGGAATATCTTGGTTTCTCCATCTATGGTGATTGAGAGTTTTTCTGGGTATAGTAGTCTTGGCTGGCATTTGTGTTCTCTTAGAGTCTATATGAGATCTTCCCAGGATCTTCTAGCTTTCATGGTCTCTGGTGAGAAGTCTGGTGTAATTCTAATCAGTCTTCCCTTATTTGTTACTTGGCCTTTTTCTCTTACTGCTTTTAATATTCTTTCTTGTTTAGTACATTTGGGGTTTTGATTATTATGTGACCGGAGGTATTTCTGCTCAGGTCCAGTTTGTTTGGAGTTCTGTAGGCTTCTTGAATATTCATGGGCAACTCTCTCTTTAGGTTAGAGAAGTTTTCTTCCATAATTTTGTTGAAGATATTTGCTGGCCCTTTAAGTTGTAAATTTTCACTCTCATATATACTTATAATCCTTAGGTTTGGTCTTCTCATTGTGTCCTGGATTTCCTGGATGTTTTGGGTTATAAGCATTTTGCTTTTTGCATTTTCTTTCACTGTTGAGTCAATGGCTTCTATGGTATTTTCGGCATCTGAGATTGTTTCTTCTATCTTTTGTATTCTGTTGTTGATATTTGCATATATGGCCCCTGATTTCTTCCCAAGGTTTTCTATCTCCAAAGTTGTCTCCCTTTGTGATTTATTAGTTGTTTATACTTCTGTTTTTGGATGCTAGATGGTTTTGCTCAGTTCCTTCACTTGTTTGTTTATGTTTTCCTGTATTTCTTTAATAGCTTTTTGTGTTTCCTCTTTCATGACTTCTGCCTGTTGACTCAATTTCTCCTGCATTTTTTAAGTGATTTTTTTTTCATTCCCTCTTTATTGGCTTCTGTTGACCCATATTCTCCTGAATTTCTTTAAGTGATTTTTGTGTTTCCATTGTAAGGGCTTCTAACTTATTCATGTTCCCCTGTATTTCTTTAAGCGATTTATTTATGTCCTTTTTATGTTTCTCTAACAGCATCATGACCAGTGATTTAAATCCAAATTTTGTTTTTCTGATGTGTTGGTGTATCCCAGACTTGCTGTTGTTGGAGAATTGGGTCCAGACACTGCCATATTGTCTTGATTTCTGTTAGTAACATTCCTATGTTTGCCTTTTGCCATCTGGTTATCTCTGGCGTTAGTTGGTTCTGCTGTCACTGACTGGTGCTTGAACCTCCTGTGGGCTTGAAAGGCTATTTCTACACCACTGGATGACTGGGTTTCTTCTGGTACAGATTGCTGATGTGCTGCCCTACCCTTTGGTGCTGTTGGAGCCCTGGTGTGCCTTGTCCCAAGCAATGTTATACTCAGGTTGTCTCTGTGTACCTGGTGTTGCCTGTCTGGTCTACCTGGTAGTGAAGATGTGGATGCCGCAAGTGCCCCCTCCAAGCACTGATTACTCTGCAGGGCAAATGGTGCAGGACAGGCTTGCTGCCAGATTTCAAATGCTCTGCTGATGCTGGTTCTCTGAATGCCTCACTTCTACCAAATAACCTGCTCCTTTCAGTTCTTGCAAGAGTATCAGGAAATAGGATCTTCCCCATGTCAGATGTGGCACAGGTATACCACATTTGATGGGACAGGGCAGTGGCGATTAACCTGTTCCTGCCAGTTCTCTAGAGAGTATCAGGAAGTGGGATCTTCCCAGTGTCAGATGTGGCACAGGTCTCTGGCTGAGCTGGCTGCTTGGTCACAGCAGCAAAGATGGCGGTGACCTCAGACCGCAGGGCTCCCTCTAACAGCTGTAGAGCTGCCCAGTTCCCACGTTCAGAATGAACCCAGGCAGGCTGTGTCCTGAGCGATCCCCCATTCTGGTCTTCTCTGTGTACCTGGCTGAGCTGGCCACCTGACCACAGGAGCCAAGATGGAAGTGTATGCATATTTCATTGATACAAATATTAAAACTGAAAGAGTTCTATTGGATGTTTAGGTTTGAGGGGAAAACAACTATTTTCCAAAGTTGTACCAATTGACATGACCTCCCATGTATGCGAGAGATGGAATATCTACATAGTCATCAATTTTAGACAGTCTAAAAGGCATAGCAATATCTCACTATGACTTCATTTTGCATTTTGCTTATGTCAAACAATCTTAACCATATTTCCATGTATTTATTTCCTAGCTTTACATTTCCTCCTGTGCATTGATGCTTCAGACATTCATAGGTCGAGGGGCCACCATGGTGGTGAAGGCATGGAGGAGGAACTTAGGCATCTGTTCATGTTGTATTGCACTTGGGACTAGAGAGAGATTGTTGTGGATACTCAGTTCGCTTTCTAATCATTTGTTGCTTAATGGAGCCTAAGATTCTAGCTCATAGAATAGGATGATGTTACCTATGTCTAGAATGGTTATTTCCTTCTTTGGAAACAACCTCACCAACTGTCCAGATGTACCTCCTAGGTGACTCTAAATCCAGTGGCACTGACAATGAAGACTGAATATTCTAGTTCATTTACATTTTTAATACAGAATTTTTAGATTTCAATGAATATTGACTATGAGTTAGATACCAGATGGGCAAGTTTAAAGTCATTTTTTTGCAGTATTTTTCTTCTCTCGCTTGTTAGCTTCTTATCTATGAAAAATTTTAAACTTCGACAAATGAATAATTTAACATAATGAATCTTCATGTCTCCATCATCAGGTTCAGCCACTATAGGTGCAAAAATTTTCAACCTGCAGACCTCATAATGATTTTAGCACTTTGGGGCCAGTTGTCTTATTAAAATATGATAAATTAGGAGAAATCAGAGCACTTCACACAAAGGAAATTCATTAAACATTTCTTTCACATACTTAGACAAACAGCTTGAATCTCCAGTACTGTATTAAATAGGGATGAAAGAAAATACCCTTCATTTATAATCTTAATAGAAAAACCTTAGTCTTTAATCATTAGGTGTGATTTTAAGAATACATCTTTGTAAGTAACAAATAATGCATTAGAAGTTGTCTTCTAGCACAAGTTGGTTGAATTTTGATGTTGTTATTTATTTAAGCCATCTTCACTATAAGCAAATGGATGAAATGTCAATATATTGGCCATCAACTGATACTAGCAGAAAATGAGCCTAAGGGCCCATGTACTGTTCTGACCCTTGTGCACAGTAGGAATCTAAGCCAGTGCATTGGTCCCAGCTGAACCTGGGGAGTGGCCTGGGTCCTTGTTGTCAGTCAGCAGAAGTGGGTTCATGTAAGTGAATAGAGTCTGGTGCCTTGGGCAGCCAAGTAGATATGGGCTGTGAACTCAGCTTCTCCTCCTCTCCAGAGTGTGACTTCAGAAAGATGTTGAACTTACTTACTGCAGGCAAGTGTGACTAAATAGGTAGGAGCTCTGCATAAAAGCTGAACTCTCCTCTTAGTGGGTGTCAATCTACACAGATAGTGCCAGCTCTTTCAGGACAGATCTGGCATTGTGATAACAACCATGTGGACAACAACCATTGCCATTTTTTTAAAACCTAAATTCCTTTTATTTTCATATCTTTAAGAAAAAGTATATTAGCTGTTGCATTTTCTTTATTTATTGCAAGCATCTTTTTTCGTTTTTATTCTGTCCTAAATACTATTTCCCTCTTTTCTTTATTTACGATGCTTGAGTTTCCATTTGGTGTTTTAATAAGACATTCTGACCAAAGTGAGTATTGTCTTGTACTTCTAGCTCATAGCTCATCACAAAAGGATGTTAAAGCAGGAACTCAAAGCAGAACCCCAAAGAAGGACCATTTACTATTCCATGCAGTGTCATTTCTGCCCAGAGAATTCATTCACAGCCAAGGACTATAGCAGGACCCATGGCAGGTGCTGCCTCCTAGTTGGCTCTCTCACAGGCTCCTTTGTAGAAAGCTTTCTCATACAGTCCGAGATTGCATAGGGATGGTGCTGCCCACAGTGGGCTGGCTCCTTCTGCATCATCTAATAACAAGACAACCCCCCACAGATGTGTCCACAGTCATTAGAGAGTTTCTACTATGTATTGCTAGCCTAAGGGAAGACTGAGATGAAAAACTTATGGTTCCTAGTGAATACATATGTCTCTCATGCTGCAAAGTCAAAAAATTGTGATTCAAACCATTGAAAGTCGCAACTATCTGTATTCTTATGAGTCTTGCTCAATCACAGTGGGCAAAATTGACCTGTAGCAATTGCCTACTGATCACACTGTGCCTGTGTGGAGCTGTAACCAGACAGGCTTTGCCTATGCAACATTTCCACTTTCTGTCTACAAATGCCACCTGCTCATGGTACTGCTAAATTCCTGACTTGGCTGAGATAAATTCTGCTAAGTTTATTTTCCTTGTGGTTTTTGTTAACCATAATTATTAACCTTCTTCATTTTACATCTACTACTTTGGGCACCATGTTTTCATGGAATTTTTCTCTTTTTAAAATTTGTTTGCTTTGGGGGGATAAACCTCTTCTGTGACTTAATCTCTTACATATGTTCTGGATAATCTTTGTTTTAAAAACTTCCTAGATGCTTCTAACTCTAGGGAAACTACATCTGTAATATCAAATATTAAATTAAATTAATTCACGATTTGATCTCAGCATGGATTCAGCTATGAGAAACAACAGCAACAAAATATCTTTTTTATCCTTGAATATTGAGTCGTCTGAGAACTCAATCTTGAGCCATTTGAGTCCAAACCCTGCTTTGATGCAGAGAAGCCTGGTGAGCAGTAAGGGTATGGCCATTGATAGTTCTCTATTTTCGGTATAAAAGGACTCTAGAGTTATTTGAGAGGGAATGGACAAAGAATATTCGTGAGCTTACTAAATTGACAATGTTAATCATGGTAGCTTTCTTTTTTTAAGACTTTGGTTTTGTTTTTAATTGCGGATGTGCATGTGTCTATGTGTGGGTTTTGTGCATGTGAGTGTGATGCCCAAAGAGCTCAGAAGAGGGCATCAACTAGAGTCACAGAACATTTGTGAACTGTCCCAAGTGGCTTCTGGGAAGTTGACTCTCCCCACAGAAGCATTACGTACTTTAACCCCCAAGCTATCTCTTCAGGCCTTGTCATGGAAGTTCTGATTTGCATCTATTTGCTTTCACAAGTGAGAGAGCGTGTTGGTGTGGTGTTGTGTTGGTGTTGTAGTTAGAATATCTATTGTTATAAGACAGCACACTCAAAGCAACGTGAGGAGGAGAGGTTTATTTCAGCTTACACCTCCAGGTAACAGTACACCGTTAAGGGAAGTCAGGAGAAGAACTAAATAAGAAAATGCCTGCCACCCCCCCCCCCCACCTCCAGGCTTGGTTTGCAGACAGGTTGATGTTATGGAAGCATTTCCTCAGTTAAGATCCCTTCTTCCCAGATATCCCTAGATTTGGGTCAGGTAGACAAAAACAACCAGCACATTTAGTATAGCAGATATTTTCCACACTTAATATAGCAAAATAGCTATTTTATTGGGGAGGGGTTGGGAAACAAACCAAACAGAGGTTATGAATCCAAAAGAAGACAGTTTGGACAGTTCTTAGTGATGAAATGCCCGAATACTTCTTACTCTTCCTAGGAATTCATTGGGTGTGGCAGTGACCTACTAGCATATGTTTGCTATGTGATCATGATGAGGCTTCCCCTTCCCGTGAAAAATAGGATTTAGGACCTATAGCTGAACATGAAGAACCATAAGCCAGGGACGTAAAATAAGGCTCCAGACAGGCTGGAAGGCAGTGTGATAGAAGGGTCTGACATGATCTGAAATCTAGGACAATGTCCAAAGGCAAGATCACTGCAGCAGGTGGAGTTTTGGAACAAAGGAAAGTCAGGAGACAGATGTTCCTGAGATCTGGGCTCTGGCTGATGGGAAGAACACAGAGTGTGGACAGAGAGATGAGAGAGATGAAGGGGAGATGACTGGACACTTGGCTTATGTCTTGTTTGCATATGAATTTTGCGACCAAGAAAATATTTTATGAGGAGTATATTTCACGGGCAGTCACACTCCACTGGGCACAGACTCAGTGTGTGTGCCAGGATGGGATGCTCACTTTCTCTGACAGAAGGTAAATTCTAGGGTAGAGGCTCTAGAGAATGTCTGTTTCATGCCTCGCTGTCCTCCCAGTGTTTCCAGTAGTTAGTGCCTGGCAGATAGCATCTACTTGATAAACACTCATTAAATCAAATCAGTGTTCTGGCTATTCTTTTTCAGAAATACTTCTATCCCATGCCGCATAACTTAAACCCTGGTCTACTGAAGAGTTATCCACTATGCAAAAGCATTGGTTGCAGGAGACCTAATATCCACAAATGACAGACTACACAAGTGTACCCAGTATGACCTTATATTGCTTAGATGTTGGCTCTTTCCCAGGTACAGCAAAATCAGCCTTGCTGAGCTACTGGAAGCACTAGAAATAGCAGCCATAATTCTTGGACTGTGTTCTATCCCAGCCTTTCCCTATTGGATCAGATTTCCCAGCGGGGACCCAACAAAACAGCCCTTATACACCCAATTTCGCCTTCCATTTGACAAGCTTGAGTGAATAATTTCATTCACAACCCCTGAAAAAGTTCCTTGAGGACAACGTGACAAATTAAACTCATGCTGCCTTTGCTAATAGGATTGCTCTTTAGGTAACAACTGGTCTCCTAATTCAGTTTTCAATTGTTGCACTTTAGAGGTTATGAGTTGTAAACTCACAGCAAACCAAGACTATAGTTAGAAAAATCACTCGTTAGCGTGTGCTGGGAGACACTGCTAAGTGCCTAAATATGGCATTACTACAGAAAGTGTGAGCAGTGCTTAACTCTCTCATGCATAAAATTGGGGAGCCAGAAAAGAGTAGGGGGTGTGAGGAATCAGAGGTCTCTAAGTCAAACAGAAAGATTTTTCATTGCTCCTGGACACTATGACCACAGGAATTATGGAGTCAACGATTCTCTTAATTAAAAGCTTGTTAATCCATTTTTTATCTTCAATTGGCCCATGGCAATTAAGCATATTTATAGAATACAATATGATATTTTGTAACATATTTATTTCTCTAATAATAGGATTATTTCATATTTTAATGTATTTATTGGTCATGAGTATTTTTATAAATTAATTTTTCTTTGATATTTTCACACAAGCATATGATGTATTCTGATTTCTCTCCTTTATATCTTCTCTTATCTTCTGCTCATCCTTGTCAACCACCCCTCCCTCCCCCATCCCTCTTTCCTTTCTCGGATTTATGACTTTTGGTTTTGTTTTGTGATATATTTATTTATTTATTTTACACCTCCAACACAGCCTCCTTCCATCCTCTCCTCCCATTTCTACCCTCCCATCTCCTTCTCCCATTCCCTCCTCCTCTTGGCAGCCCCCTCTTCCTTACCAACCCACTCTGGCACATCAAGTCTCATCAGGACTAACACATCCTCTCCCACTGATGACTCATTCATCTTAGTGATCCATTTAATTTAACTAAGGCCATCTGGATGATCATTGGATTGGAATTCTTCAGGGAGCCTGATGGGATCACCAGTGGTCACACAACTTAAGACAGTGGTCCTTCCTTTCACTGAATCTAGATGATCTAGACATAGTTAATAATCAACAGCAAGGGCTCTCTCTCTCTCTCTCTCTCTCTCTCTCTCTCTCTCACACACACACACACACACACACACACACACACACACACAGCTATCTAACCTTTGATGGGTGAATTCTTATGTGAATGCAGTATGGGCATTGTCTTAGTCAGGGTTTCTATTCCTGAATAAACATCGTGACCAAGAAGCAAGTTGGAGAGGAAAGGGTTTATTCAGCTAACACTTCCACATTGCTGTTTATCACCAAAGGAAGTCAGGACTGGAACTCAAGCAGGTCAGGAAGCAGGAACCAATGCAGAGGCCATGGAGGGATGTGACTTACTGGCTTGCTTCCCCTGGCTTGTTCAGCCTGCTTATAGAACCCAGGACTACCAGTCCAGGGATGGCACCACCCACAATGGGCCCTCCCACCCTTGATCACTAATTGAGAAAATGCCTTACAGCTGAATCTCATGGAGGCATTTCCTCAAGGCAGGCTTCTTTCTCTGTGATAACTCCAGCTTATGTCAGGTTGACACACAAAACCAGCCAGTTCAACATCCACAGTTGCCAGTGAGTTTGTGGTTGCAAGAGGAGATGACTCCCCATAGCCTTTCTCCCTACTTACCAGGTCTTACCTTCCTTTTCCCTCTCTTCCATAGTGGGCGCCTTAGAGAGGATCGTATGAGTCACTGGTTTAAGGCTAAACAGTTATCTTTGATCTTCATAGGAGATGCAGTTGGGTAAATATTTTTTCCATCGACACTATACTATAACTTGTAGATACAGTGTATACCTAGACTTGCTGGATTCAATGTCTGAAGAATGGAATTGTTTATTTAGTGGTGGACAAAGAGCATCAACTGAAATTCACCACTAAAATTTACTTCCCGGTGTTAACTTTCCTAAAAAATACACTCAGGGGTGCCTATCAGTCATTTATTCAAAGAATACAGTTCTGTTAATAAATAATTCCCAGTCTATGCTGAGAGATGAAAAAACATGGAAATTAAGGTCCCTTAACTTAAATTTATAATCACCATAAGTCAAAGAAAATAAATGCTTGTGATTCATTAATGTAAGCTTCAAATAAACAATAGTTAACAAGACATTGTATTCATTATAAAGCAATATTTAATGGAGTATTTGGGTAAATTCAGACATTAGGATGTGTCTGAGCATTGTTCCCCTCCATACAGATGTGCATAAATTCCACCCATGTCTAACTCATCCTCCAGCTGTGCCCAATTCCACAGTATCCCCTGTCTGCTGCTGATATCAGGCACCAAGCAGCCTCTGACCACGTGCTTGGGAATTCACTAACTCCTGATAAGTAAAATGGTAGGTTCCCTGTGTTTAGTTCCTTGCCTCCTTTCCCTTCTCCTTCCCTCCTTCCCTCCTTCCCTCTCTTCCTACTTCCTTCCTTCTCTCCTTATTTTTCCTCTTTCCTTTCCTCACTCCCTTTTCCTTCCTCCTTCCCTCTTCTCCCTACCTTCCTTCCTTTCTTCCTTTGCTCTTTCCCTCCCTTCCTTCCTTTCTTCCTTTGCTCTTTCCCTCCCTTCCTGTTCCCTTCCTTCCTTGCCTGCTTCTTCCTTTTTATGTAGGAAAAATTGCTACATGGGCACAATTCTTAATTCTGGAGATTCAGGGACAGATAAGAAGAAACACCGTCTGTCCTGGTGGAGCTCACACTGAACCCTGAAAATGGACATGTGACGATCATAATAAGAAGCTGAACCATTTCTACCAGAACTTTAAAAGTCTTTAGGAAAGGAGCTCCAGGGGAGGAAACCTAGCAGCTTTCCTCTTTGGGAGTCTGAAGAGCATTTAGAGTCTTCTTCATGGTCCCACCCCACATGGTTTATAAACACTGGGCCTACCGAGAAGAAACTGTGAGCCATGGCTACTAGAAGCAAACTGACCTCAGAGGGGCTGGACGCCCTTTATCTTGGGAAATACAAAGCAAAATAGAAGACATTCCTGCCTCACACAGTAAATGAATGTGTTTATAGCAAGCTCTAGGGCAAGGGGACTCAACAGTCCTGGTTGGCTTCAGCAACTCAGAACTTCAAAATCGAAATTGTGTTGGGAAATGTTTACTCAGTGTTGTAAAATGGATATATTTATCTTACATTTTCCTACTACAGAAGGAAATTTAAGTTCAGGAAAACAAAGATCTGGCAATTCTCTCTCTCTCTCTCTCTCTCTCTCTCTCTCTCTCTCTCTCTCTCTCTCACTCTGTGTGTGTGTGTATGTGTGTATGTATGTATGTATACACTTGTGTTTGCATAAGTTTGTGAAGACCAGATGGCAACCTCAATTCATTGTTTGTTTATTTATTTATCATTTACTTACTTATTACTTATTCACTTTACATCCCAATCACTGCCCCCTCCCTGTCACCTCTCCCACAATCCTTCTCCCTATCTCCCAGTCCCCTTTCCCTCCAGGGGGTGGGGCCCCTGAGTATCTGCCCAGCCTGGCACTTCAAGTCTCTGTGAAGCTAAATGCATCCTCTCCCACTGAGGCTGGACAAGGCAGCCCAGCCAGTAGAACGTATCCCACAGACAGACAACAGTTTTTGGGACAACCCTGCTCCAGCTGTTCTTCGGGGACCCACATGGAGACCGAGCTGTACATCTGCTATGTGTGTAGAGGCCTAGGTCCAGCCTATGTTTGTTCAGTCTCTGAGAGCCCAGAAAGTCCAGGTTAATTGACCCTGTTTGTCTTCCTGTGGGATTTCTATTCCCTTTGGAGCCCACAGTCCTTCCCCCTATTCTTCCTTAAGAGCCCCTAAGCTCCATACACTGTTTGGCTGTCAGTGTCTCCATCGGTCTGAATTAGCTGTTTGATGGAGCCTCTCAGGAGAGCCACACTAGACTCCTGTCTGCAAGCATAACAGAGTATCATTAATAGTGTCAGGGATTGGTGCTTGCCCATGGGATGGGCCTCAAGTTGTGCTGGTTATTGGTTAGCCATTCCCTCAGCCTCTGCTCCATCTCCTGTCCTTGTACTTCTTTCAGTCAGGATAAATTCTGGGTTGAAAGTTTTGTGGGTGAGTTGGTATCCCTATAGATCCTCTGGGGTTCCTGCCTAGCTAGAGAAGGTGACCTCTTCAGGTTCCATATCCCCAATGTAGTGAGTCACAGCTAAGGTCATCCCCATTGATTCTTGGGTTCCTCCCTTATCTCATTTATTTAGGATGCTGTCTATCTTGCTTTTAGACACAGAGTCTTTCCATTTTATCTTAAACTCATTGATCAGGCCTATATCCTTGGCCTAGGGAGTGGCACTATTAGGAGTTATGGCCTTGTTGAAGTAGGTATGGCTGTATTGGAGGAAGTGTACCACTGTAGAGGGTGGGTTGAGAGACCCTCCTCCTAACCACATGAGAGCCAGTCTGCTCCTGGCTTCCTTTGGATGAAGATGTAGAACTCTTACTTCTTCCAGAACCATGCCTGCCTGGATGCTGCCATGCTTCCGATCATGATAATAACAGACTGGACCTCAGAACCTGTAAGTCAGCCCCAATTAAATGTTGTCCTTTATACAAATTGACTTGGTCATGGTGTCTCTTCACATCAATGAAAACCCTAACCAAGACAGAAGTTGGTACCAAGAGTAGGGTATTGCTGTGAATGTGGATTTGGGAACTTTTGGTTTGGAAATCCATGGAATGCTTTAAATGGGACTTATTGGGTCATCTTAGTAGGAATATGGAAAACAGTGGTGCTGAGGATGATTTGAACTGTATACAACTGCTATTCCAAGAGGGTTCAATGGAGAAGAATGTTAGTGTGGCCTAGAGACTGTTCCTGTGATATTTTGATGAAGAACATGGCTGCCTTATGCCATTGTCCAAAGAGTCTGCCTGAGACCAAGGGGAAGAGATTTAGATTAATTGCTTTGAAAAAGGAAGTTTCAAAACAGTTTAAATTCTGTTGTGTGATTATTAAAGTTCACTTTTTTGAAAAGAGTTTTGATGGAAAGGACCAAGCTGAGAAAGGAAAAATATAAAATATATGGTTCAAGTAATAAAGGGGAAGCCAGGAGCAGAATAACTCTCACATGGTTAGAAGGAGGGTCACATTGTCCATTCCTGCAAAGATACACTTCCTCCAACAAGGTCACACCTACTACTACAAGGTCATACCTCCTAATAGTGCCATTCCCTGGGCCAAGCATATTCAAACCACCACACCTAGGGACCCACCTATCTCTATGTACTGAACATAGGTTGTAAGTATTCACTCTACACACTCACCACTATCCCACATTCACTCCCCTACACACACACACACACACACACACACACACACACACACACACACACACGACACAAGTAAATGTATTCTCAACAACTGAACTCATGTCTTCATGCTTGTGCAACAGTGCCTTGCTCACTCAGCTGTCTCCCCAGCTCCCTAAAGGGATATTGACCATTGTAGAACTATAGGAAATGGGACCGAAAGACACCACGAGATTGCAGAGCACCCCACCCCCAGGCCCCAGACAACTTTATAGAAAGGGCAATTGCAGACAAAGGAAGTATCCAGCCCAATGTCACAAACGTCAGTTCTTACTAGAGATTTGGAATTGTAACTCTAGTCTCCTGACTTTTAAAACTAGAATCTTCCTTTAGAAGCACTTCACTGATTCAAAGTAAACCCAAATCAGTCATGTCTTGTTTTCCATTTCCAGTATAATTCAGATTTTTAGAGATGATGAATCATATATGTGACTCCTCCAGATTTTGGATAAAACAATTAAGGATCAGGGACATTGAGGAACTCTTCAGAGTCATATTCATAGTGACAAGCTAGGACCAAAACAGACTTCCTGTTTCATCCACCATTCTTACAAGGCAAAACTGTCTTCTATTCTGAGTGTTATGGTCACATCTTTGTTTATGACTTCTATATCATTGAACATAGCTCTCTAGGGTCTATGGCTATCCCAGAAGAAGTTAAGAAACACTAGGACACTGTGATGGGGTTATATGTGCTTCTATATTTTACTTGAAAAGCACATTAGTTGTCTAAAAGATGTTTTCATTTTGATGTGGGTGGTGTTATTTGTGGATGACTACCCCAAAAACTTCACTGAACAGATTTTGTTGAACATCAAGATTTGGCTAATGGATACCTCAGTCTGTATCTTACAGTTTGAGGAACTGGGCAGGTTCAAGAGCTAAATATTTCCAATGGGTTGAATTACATTACTTTGGGCAAAGTTACATCCTTGGGAGAAGGTGCATTATAGAATGTGCTCTTGACAGAAATGTAAAACATTATGAATTTACTGGTAAACTATGCTGTCTGACTCATCTTTTTTCTCTTTCTCCCCTTATTTTATTTTTGAGACAGGGTCTTATCTATAATCCAGGCCAGTCTCAGGCTCACTATGTTGCCTAAGCTGGTCTCACAGCAATCTCCCTGCCTCAGCGTCCCAAATGCTGGGATTACAGGGACATACCACCAAACATGGTTCTAAAGCTTTTTAAAAAAACCTCTTGAAATGCAAAATTTTAAAAAGAAATATAGCTATGAAAAATGTATAAAAGTTGTTCAGTTGGGTGAACCTGAGAAGATATGTTCAAGGCAGAACTATGTCTCTATCATCCTGGTCTACTGTAGACACTGCACATTCATCTTGGTAAAATTCAGCCTCATTCTCTAAATCTGTTGACCACTCCTGGTTCAAATATGTCTTCTGATTTCTTTCATGCCTCACTTATAGCATATTTCTATCCCAGGATCTTACATGTTGTTTTTCTTGTTTCTATTTCCAGCTAGGATAAGATTGGAGCAGGGATTTAGTGTTGTTCATCAGTCCTTCTATGATTATAACAATTTCAAGGAGATGGTTTGGGCTCAAATATTAATCACTTGAATAAAGCTTTAGCAAAAGAAAAGAGCAAATGTCACCAGTTGAGAGTAATTAACATGAATCCCTGTGTTTCTAATCACTGAAATACGAACAGAGTTGTCTTAAGTGCCTTCTATGGTGGCTCAGCCTCAATATACAGCCCACAAAATCCAAATATTCTAAGAACAAAAGCACAACAGAGAAAGTCAGGGGGAAAAATGCTGTACCATGGCATTCCCTTCTCATTAAATTTCAGAAATACAAACTCTCCATCATTTGGGGAATCAGAGGGAGATAATGGTCCAATCTCAGCAAACAGCGCTATTAAAAACACAAACAACCCAACTCACTGTGACTTTTAGTTTCCCCTGTGACTCCAATTAAGATCACATCAATTAAGTGAACTTATCATTTCGTATCATGGAGCATTTGAAAATTGCATCAATTTTGAGTTGGCATTTTCTTCCTTCCATGATAAGAAATGCATCTAATTGCACCGCCCTGATTACATATCTAGTTCTTAAGCAGCTGCACAAACACCAGGAGCAATATAGAAAAAAGGGGGGAGGGGTTGTACAGAGGATAACACCAACAGACACATTTCTGAGACAGAGCATCCTGTGGGTCATCTACTCTGACTGAGATGACTCAGACATATAGGTCCAGAGGGGTGGGAATGCAGATGATATGCAGATTATGAGCCCCTTCCTGGCACACACTAAGTCCTTATTCAGAGCTTTTATTCCTAGAACCTTAAGTGAACTTCCCTAGTGACAGCTCTGGACAACCGTCTCACTCTCAGCAAGATGGACAAATTTATCCCATGCTGGACCATCTAGCACAGGTCTCTCTGGGATGGCATCAAGGCAGGGGGGATGGGCGGTCGCTTGTTCATCATCCTTGGGGAAGTGGTCTAATATCTGTTGGTACCACCTTTCTGCAAACCTCACAGAGTGCCCTGATAATTTCTTAAATAGACTAACACAACTTCGCAGTGTGGGTAAGTTGCACAGGATAGCCAAGGTTCCCCTTTGTGCCCATTTGTTCACAGCTAAGAGCTTGGGCTATGTGGCCAAGGCTAATAAAACTCTGACCTTGGCTCAGACTATTGTTTCACAAGCTTGAGGAAGCTCCCTCATGTCTCTATGCCTTGCAGAAGCTGAGGGTGAATAATGGTAAAGTGTGGGCTTGGTATGCATAAGGCTCTGGGTCTATTCCAAGCTCTCTAAAATAAATGGCATGGAAAAAATCATTCTCTCTGCACCATGGGGATGATGTGAGAGGGAAATTCAGGCTGCTCTTTCAGCATATTAGAAGTACATTAACTTTCAGTAAATAATAGCTGCTGCTCTGACTGTTTTCCCCCTGTACCTCTCGCAGCTTTCAGATTGACTAGTACACAATCTATGTGAGAAGGGATCTCAAAAACCAACTGGTTCCCAGATTGCAATCTCCTCCTTTCCCTAATAATGCTTTCAAGAGAAGTATTAGACTTGGAGATGTAAGCATCAAGGGTCCTTTCTTGTGTGTGTGTGTGTGTGTGTGTGTGTGTGTGTGTGTGTGTACATGTATGTATGGGGTACTCGCACCCTCTTTCTTCTGCTATGCCTTGCTTTCTATGAAAAAGGAAAGGGTTTGAGCAAAAGAAAAGGCACAAAGGAGGGCCAAACCGTAACTGATTGGGGGAGGAACTGATTGGCTGATAACGCCATGTTCCTTTGCAGTCTTCTACATTCTGTAGTATTTGTGCTGTGCCAACTTACAAGATGCTATAAGGAAACAAATATTATCTATGAATTCTACTGAAATCCAACCGCTCATTAAGGTTTGTTTGCTGTTGTGTATCATGTGTTTGCGATGACTCCTACACTGAGTGTGAGCTTGACTCTTGAACACGCAAGCCTTCTCACTACCTCGGCTCTTTTCCCCCTTCCATCCCTCCCTCCCTGCCTCCCTGTCTTCCTCCATTCCTCCATTCTTTCTTCCTTTCTTCTCCTGTCCCTTATCCTCCTCTTTCTCACCTTTTCTCTAATCTTAAACAATAATATCAATCAGATTTGGCAGCAACAGCTTAAAAAAAAACCTTTGCAGTGACATTCTAGCAGTTAAAACTTTAAGCCACACCTAAGTTTGAGGGGTGAAGGTTCCAGGAATCTCTCTGGCCTTCTCTGATCCTCCTCGGTCCAGCCTGTACCTGTCAGGATTGCACATCATTTTAAATCTTCCATGTGCAGTGCACATAAATGCATGTATGTTTATGCGTTCATTGTGTGGCTGTCAACTTTTATTTTAGAAAACCTTTTTTTTTCTTCCTGCAAAACAGTTGTAACTGCTGCCATGAGAAGTCAGTGTCTGAGGCTGAGCTGCTGGGCCAGAGCACGAAGCATGGGTGCCCTTGTCTGAAGGCCAGAGGCCACAGTGACCTTCATACAGCCCCCGCCCCAACCCAGGTGTCCTCGTGTGCCCACAAGTACAGTAGCAGCGCAGACAGGCTGGTGGCGGCTGCTGACTGAGCCTGTCGCTGACAGGTGCAAGAGTCATGTATCACATGAGCCCTCTAAAAATAGGGCTGAGAAAGGAAGGGTCTCAAGCCCAGCTTATAATAGATGCTCACCTTGTGAGCACGCAGTCAACAACAGTGTTTCAACACAGTGATCCCTGTGTCCACGCTGACAGCCGTGGTAAGCTCTTTGAAAAATCAGTTAGTTTTGATCAGAATAATAAATCTGAGCTGCCTCAAGGATCTTTAATATGGAGTTCGTTCCAAAGGGAGAAGGTCAGAGGACAGACCTGTCTGGCTGGATGAGAGCTGTCTCTTTGATCAATAGTCCCAAGCAAGTGTCTCCTCTCTGTCAGCCTCTGTTACTTGTGACCTCGTGATCGTTTGGGATGCTCCTAGAAACATTTAGGATTTCAGTCTGTCCTTGAGAAACTAAAACATTGTCCCTTTCCTGAGTCCCATTTTCATGATGAAAGAGGAACACTCTTCGGCAGGAGATGATTTATCAGAATGAATTTCAAAATCAGAACCATTAAATGAGAAGTTTAATTTCCTACCCAGGCTGGAGTGAGTGGCTCACATAGGTATGCTCAGAGAATCCATGAGCAGGGAGCACTCCATAAAGCTGGGATTGTCCTGTCTCCAAGAATGGTAAGTGGCCTGAGAAAGTTCTACCACACTCTGTCCTAGAGTGTGGGGCAGACCCTACACAGCGGAGCCTACAGGTGGTGCTGTCCCTTGGACACACTCCAATTCATCTCCCCTCTTTGATAAACCCAGTTTGGAACTGGCACACTGCCAAGACAGCCTTAATTATTTATTTTTTATTGCTAAATGCCCAAGAGGATTAGGGAGTCTGATGCTTGGCTATCATTTGAAATTACAGAAGATAGAATATCAATATTAAAATAGAGTCATCTTAATCATCCCAAAAGACTTCCACCTTAGTCTTATAAAAGGGTTAAAAGGGTGGTTAGATATTTTTTTTAACTACAAAAGGGGGTCTGCTTGTTTTGGGGGGAGAGAGTGGTGTTCATTTATTTTTGCATCTTGGTGTGTGTGTTTGTGTGTGTGTGTGTGAGTTACTTTTCTACAAAGAGTCTGCTTGTTTTGGGGGGAGGGAATGGTGTTCATTTATTTTTGCATCTTGGTATGTGTGTGTGTGTGTGAGTGTGTGTATGTGTGTGTGAGTGTGTGTATGTGTGTGAGTGTATGAATGTGTGTATGAGAGTGTATGTGTGTATGTGTGTGTGAGTGTGTGTGTGTGTGTGTGAAAGAGAGAGAGAGAGAGTGTGTGTGTGTGTGTGTGTGTGTTCAGGTGCATGTGTAAACACTTGCATGTAGAGAACAGGATAATCTTGGGCGTCATTACTCAGGTAGCTGTCCATCTTGGTTTTTTTACAGGAGATCTCTCAATTAGGCAAAGCTGCCTGGGCAGCAGGCCCCGGAATCTACTGTCTCCACCTCCGCAGCCCTATGATTACAAGTGTGTGTGCACCACCACTCTTGGCTTATGGAAGTGGGTTGGAGGGACTGGACCCGCATATTCATGCTTTTGAGAAAAGCACCCTGTGAACTGAGACATCTCAGCCAGAAATTCGATTTTTAAGGTAGGATGTTGTCGTGATGCCAAGCGTGCCAGGAACTAGAGGCTCAAGTGACCCTCCTTCCGTGACCTCTCTGGTGGCTGGAGTTTTGAGAGCATAGGATACTTTGTAGTACTGGTTTGCCTAAAGGACAAGGGATCATAATAATTAAGCATGAACTATTTGTATAGGAGTAGAAGACACTGGAATCACATAAGAGGGACAAATTTTAGGCCACAGTGTAATTGAGCCATGAAAACTTGCTCAATAATTCAGATCCACTTTTGAACTCTACTTCATTGCAATTCTGCATTTCAAGTTGTTCTTCATAGTGTCTTGTAGTTTTTCCCTTAGTTGTTATATAATTCTATGCTTCCCCTTCCCCCACAACCTGATCATGTAAGTTCCTTACAAATTCTGCCTTTGATACTTTTGCACAGTCTTTGGTAGATTTTTCTGGTTGGCTGTGTTTGTCGAGTGTAGGCACCCCCCTCCCCACTTCTCACCTCGGTAGGACTCTTCTCATTCTCTGGTGGCCTCTGTGTCACACCCTTCCCACAGGAAGGAGTAACTGGCCGACAGAGCCCTGGGAGCTATCTCTACTTCATACTGTCTCTGACCTGTGTCTCCAGACTTTCCACTCTACCTTCCAAGTCACAGTCAGTTCCTGCAGAAGGGACTTCCCCTAGCTGGATGCCAGTGGACCTGGGCCCACATTCCTGGATGCCACACTCACTACGCAGCCATCTGCACAGGGCACGCAGGTGCTGGAAACATCTGGGCTGCCTGTGGATCAAACCTCTTGGATCATGTGCCCAATCTCTCTCATGTGCCCTCCTCACGGGGACAGGACAGTGAACTAGAGCTATTTTTTACTAATAGACTGTCAAGAGGTCTCTGCATATAGTTCCCACGCATCCTGCTCTCAGTTCTTGCCAATACATTAGCAGAGTGATTGGTATGGAAGCAAGAGCCAAATGAAGACGGGGGAGGGGAAGACACACATGCCATGGTGCAGGTTGGGATCTGGGACTATTTCTGAAACTACTACCAGCTCTGGGTGACCTCAGAATACTCTCTGTTGGTCGCATGCCTCTGTCTGCCTCTGTGGCATGAAAGACGACAACTACTTTTAACAACTTCCTTAGAAAACGTGGAAGATAGCTCAACGAATACAAAACTGTCTAAGAAGACATTAAAACAATTACAAAAAGAAATGTATCCAACACACAGGGGACCTAGTTTGAGGACGAGAACATTTATTATCCATTCCATTTTTGTGATTTTTGGAATGTTATAGGAAACTGCATCTGCATCATGACATTGAATCAAAATAAGCTTGAGATATAGAAAGATTATTCTTGTTTTATAGAAACTGAAGCACAGAAAGGAGAAGTTGCCTCTTGGGGCTATTGGGAATGCTCACAGCAGGGACAGTCAGCCCCAGCAGAGGAAGCAGTCAGTGCTGCTTTTCCTGAGTTGTTTTGCTCTGTGAAAGTTTGAATGTATTTTTAATTGAATCCAAATTAGTTATTTCTCATTAAAACCTTTTACTTAGTTGGCGAAGTGCTTGC
The DNA here is from genome assembly GCF_947179515.1 of Apodemus sylvaticus. Taxonomy (NCBI): domain Eukaryota; kingdom Metazoa; phylum Chordata; class Mammalia; order Rodentia; family Muridae; genus Apodemus; species Apodemus sylvaticus. The sequence goes on from NC_067483.1 coordinate 91,618,990, forward strand.
CACACAGCATGGAGACCTGTGTTTGATCCTTGCAGCCCACATAAAAATCTCAAAAGGTGGGGTGGCATGCTTGTAATCCAAGTGCTGAGGTAGAAATGGATAGATTCTTTCCCACTGGTCATGCTCCTCTAGCCTGCTTGGTGAGCTTCCAGTCAGTGAGATGCTATTTCAAAATGGAGGTGGATGGTGCCTGAGGGAGTGACCCCAGAGGTTGTTCTCCATTCTCCACATGCATGAATAGCTGCACATACATGGAAACACACACATACACACATATATATTTATGCACAAATTGCTTTTCTCCTATGAGTAAATGGAAAAATACCACATCTCTTCCTCTTGCTATACCTAGTGATTAAGTGAGCTTGTGACTAGTTTCAAAAAAGGAATGAAAGTCTCATTAGTACTAATGCATAATGTACTGTGTGTGTGCACGTGCATGTGTGTGCATGAGTGAATGTGTACGTGTGTGTGTGTGTGTGTGTGTGTGTGTGTGTGTCTGTGTGCAGAAGAGGACCAGAGGAAGATGTTGGTGTTCTGCTCTTCACTGTAAGTCTCAAAACACTTTACTGAAGACATATATATATACAGAAATTTGGGACTTGCTAGTTGCTGTGGCATATCTTATCCTAACTGATTAAGGATAATGAAAACAAAATTTAAATTTCCAGAGCATGCTAGAATCAAAAGATTTTGTTTGAAAGAACCTTCATGAGTATTTCCTTTTACATGAAGGAGGTAGGTTCCCCCACCACTCTCTCTGCTCCAAGTTCCTTCAGCCCTGTATTCTTTAATGCACAGGTAGTCCACGTGAATTCTGAGTATGATCCTGCAAGACATTATTAGATGTTCTCAACGATAGTATTGTCCTGTTGAAAATATGCTTGGGACCACAGTAATGGAGACTGTCCTATAGTTCCTAAACACGTTTCTTTTCAGCAGCTAGCCATTAATGAATTGAGTCTTTAAGCCACATCAGTATTTTCCTGCAGTGTGCCTCCGACTGCCCTTTCCTCCCTCCAGTGCCACAGAGAACTCATACCTTCTGCTTTTCATGTAATTCTTATGAATAATTTAAATGGTGCTGGTTCTCTGAAGTAGTTTCTCCTGTTAGATTATTTCAACATCCTTCATCAACCCTGTTCTCATCAGGAAAGGTTCAGACTCTGTACTGTTTAAAAGGAGACATCCACAAGTGCAGACAGTAATATTGGAAATGTGTCTTAAGTCATGTGAAATAAAGTAACATTATGTTCTGTGCATCTTGTCCACTTAACCACAAATTTAGCAAAATCTTAAATGGATCAACTTTATCTCTGTTCCTTTTTCTTCTGTTCTTTTGCTACCATATTAGCTGTAACTATGGTGTACTTACTGTACCATCCATCAGCCATGACTATAACCACTGTCCCCATGGAGAAGCTCTAAAGGAGGTATACCTGAGTTCATCTACTGGACATTTGTGCATTCTGCTGGCTGCACTGTGAGGTTGTACTGCTCTGTCTGGCACTCGCAGTCACCTGTGACTTCTTTGTCCATTCATTATAGGTCCAGTCCTAGTTTGTCACTGTAGCTGGCCATTGTGTGCTAGCCTGGCACAAAGCAGTGGGGGATGAGTTTGTCTTGGAAATCTCTGCTTCCAAATGTGTGCAGTGTGTTACTGACAACCACTAGCATGCTTGCACTCCCAGCCCAGAAACACTGTGCTATCATCGATATGACACACATCCTGTGTGCCACATATTCTCAGAGGAGACAGGCTGGGACTTGGCAGTGTTATTTATATAGAATCTCTGAGTACCCTGAGATGGCATTTGCTACAATCCACAGATGTAAATGGTTGTGCTGGCTTACATTTCTTTTCATTTCCTCTAGTGAATATTTGTTGGACTCATCTTTATCTGAAAAAGTCACTTGCTCTCCTATTAGAAACGATGGGTGTGAATCAAGAGCTTGAGATTTGGCATTTATAATAATGAACAAAGAAACGAGTGAGTTAAAGGCGGGTCCCTTTTCAAGGAGCTCTCGAGTCTCGTGCAGTTTTGTTTTTTGTTTTTGCTTTTGTTTTTTGTTAGCATCTCTGTTCACTGTTTTCCCTCCCTCAATGTCTCCCCTTTCTCCACTTGCTTCCCACTAATCCAAACCCTCAGCTAATCCAACTATGGCTTGAGCAGCTTCTTTTAAGGAATCTATGGCCCTATAAAATGTAAATGGAAAGGAAAGAGAAAAACAGTCCACTTGTTTTTTCACTTTGGTGACTGGCAGGTTTCTCAGGATGCAATGAGGGTCTATTCGATGTGTTTTCAGTAGGCCCAAGAGCATAAAAAGCTCTCAGTGTTCTTCAGTGCTTCCCAGGAAAGGACCTGAAGTTTTCTCATTCCTTTCACGCTCTAAACATGTCTTTAAACGAGCCCTTTCCTCCTAAATTCTTAGTTTGGTTTTTGATACACTGTGCCAGCATGCATACTGCTCTCCTTCAAACCCTCCAGTGCTCTTAGGATTTTAGACACAGGAGTTCACACTGGTTTCCTTAACCCTGTAAGCCTTCCATGTCCTCTTGGCAAGCACATCATACACAGTTAGTATCATGGTGGAGACCCTAGGAGTGCACCAATCTGGTCTCTCCCTGTACCACAGAATCTGGCCAAGTGAGGACCTCCTGGCTGCTCTACTGTCCATCTCACCCCCATCTTGTTCGCAGGACTCTCTCCTAGGAACACAGAGGGGCTCTGGGTGGGATTACTTCAGCCCAGTTTTGTACTCCTGTACCAGGTTTTCCCTTCTCAAGGACTTAGTAGACATTTCCTCAAGGCCTCCCTGCAGTGTGGCCCAGGAACTCCATCCCAGAGTGGATTTGCCTCTGTTTTGGTTCCTCAGGTCTAATGAAGTGAGAAGTCCTGCTTGTTACTGCACTCTCACCCCTTCATTGTCTGCTTTTCATCATCCCTGGCATGACCCGGGCATAGTGCTCTCTCTGTTACCTGCGGAGTACTTGTCCTTTTATTGTCCCAAAATTTCCTTTACATTGGACGACTAGACAACATGTTTCATGAGGGGCAGGGGCATGCTCCAGCTAGTGACGCGCTTGCTGTGAGCCCAGCAGCAGGGTTGTGGAGGTAGAGATGAGAAGCTGCCTAGAACTTCCTGGTCATCCAGTCTAGCCAAAGTGGCAAGATCCAGGCTCAGTGAGAGACCCTGACTCAAAGTACAAGGTGGGGAATAATACTGGAGAAGGAACCCGACATTGACCTCTGGTCTCCATATGCACAGATGTGAGCAAAGGTGTTTATGCACATAGGTATACACACACACACACACACACAGCCCATCATGAGATAGTGAAATTTACTATTCACCCATTTCGGTGTCCCACTCCATGTCCATGTAAGTTGGGGGGATGGTCTTGTTTCAATGGTATTTTGAAAAGAAACCTCCGTTTCCAATTCTTCTGCTGGGATAAAGATAGCTTTGAGCTAGAGTTACAGGTAGTTGGGATCTGCCCTTGTTAGGTGTTAGGAACTAAACAGCAGCCCCTCTATCAGTAGACAGATGCTCTTATCTACTGAGCCATCTCTCCAGCACCATGGTCCAGTCTTCTTCTGGCATAGCTGCTTCCCAGGTAAAAGTAACTCAAAGAAAGAAAACCAACACTCCCTTCCTTGCTACCATCTACTTTCCGACCCTTTCTGCCTCCATCTTGTCCCCATTTTCTCTTCTGGGTGTATTTATAAATTCACCTTTACTGTTTTCTCTGTCTGTTTGGCTTAAGGACCCCAGCCCACATCCTGGCCTTGCTGGATGGCCTTGGAAGTTAGTCCCCTTCCCCCTCCCCCGCAGGGGCACCACAGGAGGGGTGTTTTCAGGTCACAGCCTGTCTGGGCTCTCTCTGCCCCAGTGGATGTGTTTGCAGAATGACCTTTCATTCCTGGACACCCAGAGGGCCAATCAGTCTGTTCTCGCTTCACTGAGAAAACCCGAACGAAGTGCTCGCCACTTGAAATGAGAATAAAAGATAAACAATGATAAAAATAAGCATCCCCCTGCTTAGCAAAGGCTGGAGCATGCTGTATTTCAGGACACCCCAAATCTAGCCGATGAAGGAGGCTTCGCTCCTATTTCTTCTTACAATGCAAAAAAGAGAAATTACTCTGGAGAATATTTCCAACAGGCCAACGTGTGTGTGTGTGTGTGTGTGTGTGTGTGTGTGTGTGTGTGTGTCCCAGCCCCATGCTGCCCCTGGCATGTTCTCTTCTCTCAGCAGTGCTGGGGCATTGTTTCCACTCTGATGCTAGTAGGATGCTTATGTAACCATCACCTGCCAGGAGCCACTAGCATGCTCTCTTGACCCAGACAACCACACTGCCTTGACAGCCGTGGTCTCACACATGGTAACCAGGACAGCTCTGTCAGAATAGAGCCTGGGGGAAATGTGGGCTTCAGAACAGGGGAGATGATGATCTGGGAGAGCCCCCAAGAGCATCCTCAATGGATTCGCATCCACTGTTATGTTGGGCAGCCATACCTCTCCCTTCATCCTCTCAGATCTAAACCACATTAGCTTTCCTTTCTTTTGCTCTGTGAGGAAAGGAATTCATATTGCAGAACACTTAGAGCAAGAAGTCGGACTTTACATTTAATGGGCAATTACGCAGAGCAGAGTGTGCTCTCCTGATGCAGGGTAGACCGAGCTGAGTATGGAGGACAAATGATTACCTCTAGCATTTCCCTGCTCAGTCTTATCCTTCCATTCCTCCTTCTCTTTCCCACCCAGGGGTGGTCTCCTTCCTGGAACAGGGGGAGGCTTTCTCAGAAGCCATCTTACCCATAATTCAGCCTGTTTCAATTACACACACTAGATACTAGGTTGTGTATAAAGGTGTAACTACTCACAAAGTTGGAAAGGCCATCAGGGGAAAAGGCAGCAGATGTTCTGTCCATACTTCTCAAAGGAGCTGGCAAGAAGCTACTGAGGGTGTCTCTTTGCTGCCCTCCCCAGAGCCCTTTCCTTCACACTGGGTCAGTGTGACTAACCCATACCAAGCTACAAGACACCTTACTCTTCTTCAGGATGTGTGAACTCTAACCTTCATTCACTCATTCACTCACTCATTCATTCATTCATCATTTGTTCATATTTGTGTGTGCACATATACATGTGTATTTAGGTGTTTGCAAAGGCCAGAAAACAGTGTAGGATTCCCTGGAATTACAGGCAGTTGTGAACCAACATGGGTACTGGGATCCAAATGCCAGTCCTCTGAACAAGCAGGAAGTCCCCTTTACTGTTGAGCCATTTAGCCAGCCACTAACACTTATTTTTACTATAACGGCTGCAGGCTCCTGAAGTTGCAGCAAAGGGTATGGAGCGGTTTCTTTTTGCCTCTGTTGGTCAGTCAGACTATGCACAGGCATATGTCAGCACCTTCCCAACAGAAGTGTCTCCAGTCTTTTTCAAGTCTAGCGAACACCTAGAATTGGGAACAGGAGGATCCAGATAAGCATTGGATCTGGGTCACACCCCATTCAGCGTCGGGCAGGTGCCTGGTTTTCTGTAGGTTTCCATCTCCCAGTGGTAAGTTAGGATGCCCTCAAGTGACTTCAAATGCTGGCATTCTCGAACTCTACTGAGCGTCATCTGCAATCTATTGTTTCTAAGACTCATTTTGTTTCATCCATCCTCAGGAAGCAATAATATGTTATCAAAGCTGTTAGGTCTCAACCCAAGATGAGCATCACTTAGTGCCTGTGACTCCTCCCAGCTTTCCCAGCATCCCTCAGTACCTGTGACTCCTCCCAGCACTTCTCACCCCATCCTCTAACCTAAAGATCTCCCTTCCGGGGGCTGGGCTTCCATTTCCCCGCCCATTTCCCTTAGCCTGATCCCTATATAACTCAGCCATTTTGTATTGGGCTATGCTGTTCTCTTGGTCTCTTGAGTCAGCCACTTCTTTTGCTTCTCCTCCCCTTCTCTCTTCTCATGGTCCAGTATAGTCTGCTACTTCTGCCTGGACTCTTCCTTCTGCCTACTTTCACCTTTATTTCTACAATAAAAACCTTCTTCATATTTTAGTAGTGGCCATACCCTCCTTTGATTTCATTCTCATTTAAGACGACAAACCCCTGCAAGTTACAAAACGACCTTCTTTTCCCATTTGTCCCCACATACAAACTTCCCAGGGGCAGCTGGATTCACATGAATACTGCTGGAAGCCTTCCCATGCCCACTGGATCTGTGTCCACACATTTGTGCAAAATCTAACACAACTTTCCTTAGTAGATCATTGACATTGGGCTCTGTCTGTCACTCTCCTCCTGTGAGTAAGGAGAGGAATTGTGTGTGTGTGTGTGTGTGTGTGTGTGTGTGTGTACATACATGTGTGTTAATGCTTGTGCATATTTGTACACATGGGTGGTTGGGGCAGAGGTCAAACTTGTGTGTCATATCTCAAGATACTGCCCATCTTGTGTTTCTCTTGTAGCTGTCTTGTTAGGCTGGCTGGCCAGTGAGTCCCAGGGTTCTGCCTCCTCTGCCTCTCTAGGACCTGGATTACAAGCCCATGTCACCGCTTCCCAAATTTTCACTCGGCTTCTGGGGGCTGAACTCAGGCCTTCACACGTGAACAGTTAGCACTTTACTGACTGAGCTACCTCCCAGTCCAGAAGGAATTCCACTTTGAAATAATAAAACCTTTTTAGAAGAAACGGAGTTTTCTCTCCAACCTCTGGCCTAAATGTTAAAATGCAATTAAGCTGGGGGAGGTCACAATTAAGGAGTAATTGAATGAGTCCTCCTTTTGTATAATGGGGTCTCTGATTGCAATGAATTGATAATTGAGCTTATCAGTCTTCAAGAAGCTCATCATTCCCCAACCTACATCCTGCTCTGTGACTCTGTGAGGATCCTAACTCTGAAAGGCAGGCGTAAGCAGTGTCTCTGTAGAGACAAAGATGGAAAGAGTTGAAGGCACTCAGCTGTTTCTCAGAAAGCAACAGACAGACTCCTGTCCCCAGTTGTTTTACAACTGAAAGCTATTTTATCTCAAGGTCTAAATATAAGTGAACCATCTTCCTAATCAGGGCCACTCTTAAATGACTGAAAACATTCTAAATGACTCAAAATCTATCTCTGCATCTTATAGACTTTAATTTCTATAAATGTCACTCACCCATAGCCACTACCTCATTTTATCACACACATATTTTGGCCAGCAACTCAAGTTAAAGGCTCAATGGCCATTAACCCTATAAGGAGGGGATTGATACTGTACCAGCCCATGCCAGCATCCTGTTTTGAGTTATGGAATTCATCTCAATTAGCAGTCATGATGGCTCAGTGATCAATCTCTGTTGGAGATAATAGTGTGCCATGTATCAAACCATTCCACCTTGCTGTAATGGTCTTTCAAAACAAGAAGTCTTTTTCAACTCTTCAACGCTCAGGCACAAGATGCCTGTGATTAATCTAGGCTGAGTGGAGCCCTGCTTCGGGCTACAGACTTAAGCCCAACCGGACATAGGGTCCTGTGGATTCTGTCTCTGTTTATATGGGCTTAAGCTTGACTTAGCCCCACCCTATCATTCTCCTAGAGAAGGAAAACATACAACATGGGTGCATTCTGTAGCTCTGCCAAGGCCATGCTCCCTGATGTTCCATTAGTCAAAGCAAGTCCTGTAGACTCAACAGCATTAATGGATGGAAGAATAAAAACCGCTCATGGGCCGGGCGGTGGTGGCACATGCCTTTAATCCCAGCACTTGGGAGGCAGAGGCAGGCGGATTTCTGAGTTTGAGGCCAGCCTGGTCTACCGAATGAGTTCCAGGACAGCCAAGGCTATACAGAGAAACCTTGTCTCGTAAAAACCAAATTCAAAATTGCTCATGGTGGGAAGAGGCGACATCTACTGAATTGTATCACAAAGAATCCCAAATGTCTTTACCTTAAATATAATGCCTCAGATACCTCTGATTCTTGCATTGTGCTTTTCAGGTATTTTGTTGTTCTATTATACATGTTAAAAATCAGACAGGTAGATAGATAGATAGATAGATAGATAGATAGATAGATAGATAGATAGAGAAGACTGACTTCATCAGACAGTTTTTTCCTATTCTAACATTCTGAGTGAGTTATACTCAGTTTTGTGCAGGGGGATGGGGTGGGGTTTCTTGATACAATTGCTTCTGAGCTTGGATTTGAGACTTTCCTGCTCATCCTCATAGCTAACCTCGTTAGTCAGTATTGAGATTTGCAGCCTCACAGTGGGGTCTGCTTTTACATCTCCCACCCACCAGACTTCCCTAGACTCTGTTCCGCCCTTCACAGAGTCCAAATCCTCGCATCTCACAGTTCATTCTACAGGTAGGTCCTTGGGGCTCTTGGAGACCTTTGGGATGGAGCTTGGCTATGGATCCAAGCTAGACACTACATTCTACCAGTCACCTGAGTAACCTGGTTGTCCTTGTGTTTCAAAAAACCCATGAAACCCATGTCTATATTAACTCAACTATGCACACATATTCACATCTTCTGAATACATATTTCTGAATATACGTGTGTGTGTGTGTGTGTGTGTGTGTGTGATCACACATTTACAGCTGTCCCTTGACTCCCAGGCCTATGTCATAGGGCTCACTGAAAGCTCTCCTCCTCATCTACACATGACTTCTTTCTTAGTGAGAATCTTGAGTGCTGTTAACTACAGAGACACAATTTGCCTCTCATGTTATGACTACAATACCCACCTTATTTTTTTAAGAATGTTAGTTATGATTTTCTCCTTTCCGTTCTTTCCTTCTTTTTGATTATCCATCCCTCACTTTGTACATGTAAAACATAAAGCATACCGAGAGAAGGGGGAGGGGTAACATCCTCACATGCCTTTGCTTCCATCCCTACAGTCAATTAATATTGGCTCTTGCTGGTTTGCTGAGCTGGAGAAAAGACCAGTGAGCCGTGTCCACAGGGGCCATCCCCAGGCACATACACCAGGCTGGATTGATGGGGGCTGTCTCCAGCTACCCACACTAGGTCACAGAAGGCAGAGAAAACGAAGGTTGCCAGAGCAGTGACTTGGGTTATTACTGACTCAGATTCCACCCACTGTCTTCAGTGCTTTATTGTTGAACTCTAGGAAATAGTCCACAGCTGAATGAGCAAGGTTGAACAGATGAGCGAGAGCACGATGCTCGCTCACCTTAGCAATGAGGCATGGCACAGAAAATCACATGGATATGTGGTTCATTCCCTTGTGGGCATCTGGCCCCAATTAGAGCTGCGTCCCGCCCCACTCAGAGCCATAGTATACACTTCTGCTTCTTTCTCCTTTATCCATATTTCAGAATAATATAGAGATATAGAAAAGTTCACAAAGCAAAGGCATGAAGTTGTGAGCTATCTTTTTTTTCAATTTTTACTTTTTTTTATTCGATATATTTTTTATTTACATTTCAAATGATTTCCCCTTTTCTAGACCCCCACTCTCCAAAAGTCCCATCAGCTCCCTTCCCTCCCCCTGTTTTCCCACCCAACCCTTCCCACTTCTCTGTTCTGGTTTTGCCCTATACTGCTTCACTGAGTCTTTCCAGAACAAGGGGCCACTACTCCGTTCTTCTTGTACCTCATTTGATGTGTGGATTATGTTTTGGGTATTCCAGTTTTCTAGGTTAACACCCACTTATTAGTGCATACCATGATTCATCTTTTGAGTCTGGGTTACCTCACTTAGTATGATGTTGTCCAGCTCCATCCATTTGCCTAAGAATTTCATGAATTCATTTCTAATGGCTGAATAGTACTCCATTGTGTATATATACCACATTTTTTGCATCCACTCTTCTGATGAGGGATACCTGGGTTCTTTCCAGCATCTGGCAATTATAAATAGGGCTGCTATGAACATAGTAGAGCATGTATCCTTATTACATGCTGGGGAATCCTCTGGGTATATGCCCAGGAGTGGTATAGCAGGATCTTCTGGAAGTGAGGTGCCCAGTTTTTCGGAGGAACCACCAGACTGATTTCCAGAGTGGTTGTACCAGTTTGCAATCCCACCAGCAGTGGAGGAGTGTTCCTCTTTCTCCACACCCTCTCCAACACCTGCTGTCTCCTGAATTTTTAATCTTAGCCATTCTGACTGGTGTAAGGTGAAATCTCAGGGTTGTTTTGATTTGCATTTCCCTAATGACTAATGAAGTTGAGCATTTTTTAAGATGCTTCTCCGCCATCCGAAGTTCTTCAGGTGAAAATTCTTTGTTTAACTCTGTACTCTATTTCTTAATAGGGTTATTTGGTTTTCTGGAGTCTAACTCTTGAGTTCTTTATATATATTGGATATTAGCCCTCTATCTGATGTAGGGTTGGTGAAGATCGTTTTCAAATTTGTTGGTTGCCGATTTGCCCTTTTGATGGTGTCCTTTGCCTTACAGAAACTTTGTAATTTTATGAGGTCCCATTTGTCAATTCTTGCTCTTAGAGCATACGCTATTGGTGTTCTGTTCAGAAACTTTCCCCCTGTACCGATGTCCTCAAGGGTCTTCCCCAGTTTCTTTTCTATTAGCTTCAGAGTGTCTGGCTTTATGTGGAGGTCCTTGATCCATTTGGATTTGAGCTTAGTACAAGGAGACAAGGATGGATCAATTTCCATTCCTCTGCATGCTGACCTCCAGTTGAACCAGCACCATTTGTTGAAAAGGCTATCTTTTTTCCATTGGATGTTTTCCCCCCCTTTGTCGAAGATCAAGTGGCCATAGGTATGTGGGTTCATTTCTGGATCTTCAATCCTGTTCCATTGATCCACCTGTCTGTCACTGTACCAATACCATGCAGTTTTTAACACTATTGCTCTGTAGTATTGCTTGAGGTCAGGGATACTGATACCCCCAGAATTTCTTTTATTGTTGAGAATAGTTTTAGCTATCCTGGGTTTTTTGTTATTCCAGATGAATTTGAGGATTGCTCTTTCTAACTCTGTGAAGAATTGAGTTGGGATTTTGATGGATATTGTGTTGAATCTGTATATTGCTTTTGGCAAAAATGGCCATTTTAACTATATTAATCCTGCCAATCCATGAGCATGGGAGGTTTTCCCATTTTTTGAGGTCTTCTTCCATTTCCTTCTTCATAGTCTTGAAGTTCTTGTCATACAGATCTTTCACATGTTTGGTAAGAGTCACCCCAAGGTACTTTATACTGCTTGTGGCTATTGTGAAGGAGCTCATTTCCCTAATTTCTTTCTCAGCCTGCTTATCCTTTGAGTATAGGAAGGCTACTGATTTGCTTGAGTTGATTTTATAACCTGCGAAGTTGTTTATCAGATGTAGGAGTTCTCTAGTGGATTTTTTTGGGTCACTTAGGTAGACTATCATGTCATCTGCAAATAATGATAGCTTGACTTCTTCCTTTCCAATTTGTATCCCTTTAACCTCTTTATGTTGTCTAATTGCCTGAGCTAGTACCTCAAGTACAATATTGAAAAGATAAGGAGAAAGTGGGCAGCCATGTCTAGTCCCTGATTTTAGTGGGATTGCTTCAAGTTTCTCTCCATTTAGTTTGATACCGGTTTGCTGTATATTGCTTTTACTATGTTTAGGTATGGGCCTTGAATTCCTGTTCTTTCCAAGACTTTTAGCGTGAAAGGATACTGAATTTTGTCAAATGCTTTTTCAGCATCCAATGAAATGACCATGTGTTTTTTTTCTTTGAGTTTGTTTATATAGTGGATTGCATTGATGGATTTCTGTATACTGAACCAACCCTGCATCCCTGGGATAAAGCCTACTTGACCATGTTGGATGATCGTTTTTATGTGTTCTTGGATTCGGTTGGCAAGAATTTTATTGAGTATTTTTGCATCGATGTTCATAAGGGAAATTGGTCTGAAGTTCTCTTTCTTTGTTGGATCTTTGTGTGGTTTTGGTATCAGCATAATTGTGGCTTCGTAGAAGGAATTGGGTAGTGTTCCTTCTGTTTCTGTTTTGTGGAATAGTTTGAAGAGTATTGGTGTTAGGCCTTCTTTGAAGGTCTGATAGAATTCTACACTGAAACCATCTGGTCCTGTGCTTTTTTTGCCTGGAAGACTTTCTATGACCCCTTCTATTTCTTTAGGGGCTATGGGACTGTTTAGATGATCTATTTGGTCCTGATTTAATTTTGGTATTTGGTATCTATCAAGGAAATTGTCCATTTCCTCCAGATTCTCCAGTTGTGTTGATTATAGGCTTTTGTAGTAGGATCTGATGATTTTTTGGATTTCCTCAGTTTCTGTTGTAATATCTCCCTTTTCATTTCTAATTTTGTTAATTTGGATACTTTCTCTGTGCCCTTTGGTCAGTCTGGCTAAGGGTTTATCTATCTTGTTGATTTTCTCAAAGAACCAGCTCCTGGACTCGTTGATTCTTTGTATGGTTATCTTTGTTTCCAGTTGATTGATTTCAGCCCTGAGTTTGATGATTTCCTGTCTTCTACTCCTCCTGGGTGAAATAGCTTCTTTTTGTTCCAGGGCTTTCAGGTGTGTCGTTAAGCTGCTAGTGTATGCTTTCTCCATTTTCTTTTTGGAGGCACTCATGGCTATGAGTTTTCCTCTTAGCACTGCTTTCATTGTGTCCCAAAGATTTGGGTATGTTGTGCCTTCATTTTCATTAAATTCTAAAAAGTCTCTGATTTCTTTCTTTATTTCTTCTTTGGCCAAGGTGTCATTGAGTAGAGTTTTGTTCAGCCTCCATGTGTATGTGGGCTTTCTGTTGTTTTTGTTGCTATTGAAGACCACTCTTACACCATAGTGATCTGATAAGAGGCATGGGATTAGTTCGATCTTCTTGTGTTTGTTGAGGTCTGTCTTGTGACCAATTATATGGTCGATTTTGGAGAAGGTACCACGAGGTGCTGAGAAAAGGGTATATTCTTTTGCTTTAGGGTGAAATGTTCTATAAATATCAGTCAAATCCAATTGGTCCAAAGCTTCAATTAGTTTTACTGTGTCCCTGTTTAGTTTCTGTTTTCCTGATCGGTCCATTGAGGAGAGTGGAGTGTTGAAGTTCCCCACAATTATTGTGTTAGGTGCAATGTGTACTTTGAGCTTTAGTAAAGTTTCTTTTACGAATGAGGGTGCCCTTGTATTTGGCGCATAGATGTTCAGAATTGAAAGTTCTTCTTGGTGGATTTTTCCTTTGACCAGCAAGAAGTGTCCCTCAGTGTCTCTTTTGATGACTTTAGGTTGAAAGTCAATTTTATCTGATATTATTATGGCTACTCCGGCTCGTTTCCCGAGACCATTGGCTTGTAAATTTGTCTTCCAGCCTTTTACTCTAAGGTAGTTTTTGTCTTTGACATTTAGGAGTGTTTCCTGTATGCAGCAAAATGTAGGGTCCTGTTTACATATCCAGTCTTAAGCCTTATAAGCTCTACCCAGTCAAGGCTCTCTGTTTTCCTCAACACAGCGCCCCCTCTCTGTATGCTTAGCACAGCAACAATGAACTGCCAAACGGAACCGGAGGAGTCCTTCTGTGTTTAGAATAATCACCTTGTTTAAGGTTCAATCACTTAAATGCTGTAACATTGATAAGCTCATTAAGAAATGGCTTTTGCTGCCCGGCGTGGTGGCACGTGCCTTTAATTCCAGCACTGAGGAGCAAAAGGCAGGCAGATTTGTGAGTTTAAGACCAGCCTGTCTAAAATGTGAGTTCCAGGACAGCCAGAGTTGTTACATATAGAAACCCTGACTTAAAAAGTCACAGGTGCAGAAAAACAGGCGCTCTCTACTCATCAAAAGAAGGCTCAGTCTCCTTTCCCAAAAGCCACGGCAGCCATCTTCTCTGTCCTGTGCTGACTTGGACCAGTGGGGATGTCTTTCAGAGGTGGGACCTCACAGCATGTGACCTCTTTTGCCCACTCTAGTTCACTCACACAATGCCTTCAAAATTCATGTTATAGTAGGTGTCAAAAGTCTTTTTAAAAAAGGTTTCTTGTGTGTGTGTGCCAGGCTGTGGCTTATGTACCTATTTGTACCTGAGTGTGCACAAGTGTGTGGACCAGGCCAGAAGCCAATTGTTAAAGAGGAGCTGTTCACCATGTGATGGGCTCTCACTGCCCTCGAGGTCATCAAAAAGGGCCAGTCTGGCTCTGCCGGTGTCTGCTTCCAAGTGCTGAGATTCTAATGGTGCACCATGGTGCCCCCTTCCTTTCTAGTGTTGGTTCTGGGGACTGAGCCATTTAACCTTCATCTTCCACCATGGCTTCAGTGGTGTCCATCACCAGTTGGAGTCTCTCTGGACATTTTGGTTAGTTGAAGTTCTTTGCCTAAAAGCCTTCAGTAAGGCTCATGGAAAGAGTATTTCCACATGCTGGTAGGATGGTTTTGTGGCTGCTCTTTACCTTCTACCCCTGCCCCCAAGTGGCCCTGTGCTCAGTCAGGTGTTTATCAGCTTGGTGTTGTCCACCAGAACGGTTATCTCCTTATTTAGTCCAGTTCCAAACCACTAAGTGTTCTTCCACCATATCATGGCCAGCACATTCCTCATTAGCCAGTTCCCCACCGCTGACAGGAATGTGCTGTGCCTTTACTAGAATGTGTCTTTCTGTGTCAATACATGGCATACTCTTCTAATATATTGTTTAGGTTTTAATTTGGGCACGTTCATAAATTCTGTTTTCTTCTTTTGATTTTTCTTCTTTGAAGGCCTCTTCCATAGATTAGATTGAATTGGCACGTGCCAATTCAATTGAATTCAGATTGAATTTGTGTGTGTGTGTGTGTGTGTGTGTGTGTGTCTTGCAGGGTAGAAGTTATGTATGGAGGCACGAGGGGCACATATGTGGATGTCTATAGAGTGCAGAAGAGAGTGTCAGATGCCCTGGAGCTGAAGTTACACATATGTAATGTAGATGCTGGGAACTGAGCTCTGGTTCTCTAGAAAGTAGTAAGCACTGTAAATCTCTGAGCCACTCTCGAGACCCTGTCTCTAGGTTGTCATTGTCGACCTGATTGCCATTGTTGTGTCGCTGTTCTTCCTCTTCCTCCTCCTCCTTCATCCTCCTCTCTCTTCTTCCTCTTCCTCTTCCTCCTCTTCTTCCTCTTCCTTCTCCTTCCTCTTCTTTCTCCTCCTCCTCTTCCTTCTTCCTCTTCTTCCTCTTCCTTCTCCTTTCTCTTCTTCCTTCTCCTCTTCCTCTTCTTCCTCCTCCTTCCTCTTCCCCTTCCCCATCTCCAATATTCCCAACAGTTTTTTCCTTTTTTTTACTTCTTTTTTCTTTAAACTTTATTAGATATTTTCTTTATTTACATTTCAAATGTTATTCCATTTCTTGGTTTCCCCTCTGAAACCCCCCTAACCCATCTTCCCTCCCCCTGCTCCCGCCTCCCTGTCCTGGCATTCCCCTACACTGGGGCAACCAGGCTTCACAGCATTCTGTAATTTATGCTCTTAAACTTCCTTTGCTTTTTGATTTCTTCTCATGCATGCTCTTTCTGTTTACTTGCTGTCACACACCATCTGGTTTCACAGTCTCGTAAGGATATTTTCTCTTCTCTTTTAAGACCTTCTTTGAGTTATTTCATCTACTTATGACTTATATTCCTTTCATGCTGACTGTTCCTAATTGCTCCTGCTGGTTTCCGAATAGCATGCTATAGTTTTGCTTTAATTTGGAGACATATCCTTTGGCACACTTCCCTTGCCCAGAAGCATGCCATTTTTTTTTAATGTTAACTTTGGGTAAAATCTGACTTTGAAACTTCCCTTCCATTTATTTTCTCACCATTTGTCTGTGTTCTCTTTTGCGCCAGGCTGGAGGCTGAGTTTTCACCATTTTACATTTTTCTGGGGCTCCCTCTTCTGTTGTTTGTGGGAAATGTTGGAAGGATGGGCCTTCGTGCTCTGTGCCTCAGTCGGTGAATTTTCCCTGTCCCTGTTATTGTCGCTTTAGGGTGACCAAATTTAATTCTGTCCCCAACATTTTGTTATTGTTTGGTTTTGTCTCTGCTGTCTGCTTAGTTTGTGACAAGGTCTTGCTGCATGGCACAGGCTGGTAAACTTCCTGCCTCAGCCTCCCAAGAGCCAGAGCTACAAACAATACCACTCTCCCTCACTTTGGCCCTAGTGGTCAGCCATGAGTCTAGTGCACTGTGGTGGGAGGCCATTCTTGCTCTGGAGAGTTCCCAGGGAGGAGGCATGCTAAAGCATCGGTTGGCAGTCTGTGCGTGGCACTACTGACAGCACCCAGTAGGCCAACATGGCTCTGGCTCTTCTATACATTTTCATACTTTAGATTCCAGTTGTATGACATCTTAGGACTCTTGTGGTCTGCACAAGTGCCTCTCTTAAGTCCACTCATTAAAGGCACTTTTAATTTTTTTTCCACCCTGTAGGACTACTGGGACGTGACAGGATTTCAGGAAATGGAGCTTAGAAGAAGCAAGCTGGGCCTTAGGGAATATATCCTGGAGGAGGACATGGGGGCTGCAGCATTTCCATATTTCTCTTTTGTTTTCAAGTTGCCATGATGTGAGCCGTACCATGTGTTCCCAGTGGGATACTCCGAAATACTGGAATTGATTCCTTCACGGCATGTCCCAAATGCAGCAGGCCCCCAAACGAAACAGACTGAAATCTCCAGGTATGAGTATTTAAATAAAGCTTTCTTCTTTGTAAGTTGTCAGAAAGCTGACCACAAGGTCTTGTGCTTCTGTATATGTTTTTGAACAGTTGTATAGTATTTCTCATGTGACAACACTAAGTTTTTTTTTTTTTCCTCCAGGCCTCTCCAAATTTCTATGAGGTATTTACTTGTGATCAAACTAGACTATTATGTTTGAATATTAAGAACTCGTGATGACTGCTCATGATGACTTTGGGGGTGGCAATTTATGTGACACCTTCCATTTGATTTGGGATTTCTCAGTTTCTCCCAGGGAATAATCAAATCTAGTCACACTCCTGAAGGCAATAGTTCAAACCACTTGATTTCTAGTTTTACTAATTTAAAGAGGATATTCATTTGCTTTCAGAGAGAATTAAAGTGGCCACAATGGAAGAGAGCTACAACAAAGTCAGTTTTAAAAAAAAGGCAGAAAAGCTAAGCCTTTTAGAAGGAAATATGTCAAACACATTAACCACCTAGATTAATATTGTCAGTGGAATAAACTAATAACTTTGACTCAGGCTTTGAACAGCCAGGGCAGCAAGGGAAATCACAATTATATAACCCTAATTACTTGATAAAAAGAAATGTAACTTTATTCCAGGCAGTAATTTTCATGGGGAAAGGGCCCAGGAGGGGGTGGGGAGGCCAGAGCACCCAGCTTTGGAGACCCTGCTTCTTTATTATCCTGCAGTTTGAACTGGAGCTCTTTACCTGGCTTAGTCCCTTCACAGATATAAAGAACATTTTCTGATGCTGCTAAGGTGTAAAGATCAAAGAGAAACAATCCTACAAGTTATCATTGCCTAATGACTTCAGATGTGTTCCCAGCATGATCCTTCTCTCTCATCTCCCACATCCTGCGGGAAATTCAGGCACCTCTTACCTGTGTTGCTTATCTCTAGGTAATCACAGGAGTTATCTCTCAATGCTCAACACACACACACACACACACACACACACACACACACACACACACACGAGAGAGAGAGAGAGAGAGAGAGAGAGAGAGAGAGAGAGAGAGAGAGAACTAAAATCATGTGGGAGTGCACAGCCTAATGGATCCATTTCTGCTAACATGTCACCCTGGGCCTAACCTTGGGACACACAGACACGTGGCCTTTTCCTCTTGACCATAACTGGTACAATGGTTACTTCCACGCCTGGTGTCTGGTGCCACAGTTGTGACAGTCAGCCCTGCCACATTGGAGCCTGTGTACTGTTAATTATCCAGTCTTGATGGTGCTAAGCAGAGCTGTGGTTTTTAAAAATCCACCATGCATCAAAGGCAGACAGTGGGATGAACGCGGCTCTCCCTATGCTGTGTCCTCAGGGAGGAGCCGCATTTGGCTTCCATGTTTCACAGGCACAAATAAAAACAGTCTGTGTGGAATTTGCTCCCCCCTACTCCCAAACTGTACCTATCCCAGATTCCCTGCATTCAGCTTGGGGATCTCTGAAGTTGAGTCAGAAGGTGAAAGGTCACCTACAGTTCTCAGAATTGCCGCCACTGGAATGTTCTGTAACAGCAGCAGGATTCCTGGCCTGTGTCTGTGGGCTTAATCCTCTATTTCAATAGCATAAAGGGTTTTTAGAGGGACCCTTGGGTCCTCATGTACCCTCAAGTCTCCTTGAGTCTCCATGTGAAGACTCAGACATGAATGAGTCCCACTCTGACTAACATCACTGAGTTAAAACGGGGTCCCAAGGATGCGATGCACTGGCCTATGGCTCAGAGGCAGGGGACAGAAAAAGTAGGAACAAAGAGAACCAGGGACACAGAGCCTTGTCCAAGACAAAAAGGGGAGTTTCTTCAAATTTTCAGTGACCAAAAGATCATTGTATAATTGTGACATTACAATCACATTATATGTATATGTATATGTGAATACATATGCATATATGTATGTGTGTATCTCTATATGTGTATATATGTATTATGTATGTATATGCATGTATATGTATGTGTATATGTGTGTCTATGTGTGTGTGTGTGTGTGTGTATGTATGTATGTATGTATGTATATGTACTTTTTTCTACCAGAGTCCTGGGTTATTTATTACTCTCTCCGAAGTAAGCCAACTCTTAATCTCCTACTGCCTCTACCAGGTTGTAAGAAAATTCTCTGCCTGTCATGCATAGCAGAGCCTCTTTTAATCCATTAGTGCCATTGTTCTATACACTGGAGGAAAAATGCCTCGGAGAACCCAAGGATATTCTAAATAAGCAAGCCTTGCTGGGCTTCCTTCCCCAACCTGTCTGTCAGTAGCTATGCTCCTGCAATGAAATTTCCATAAAACTCAAAAGAAGCCTCAGAGCTTCTGGGAGCTGAACATTAGATTGCTGGAGGGTCACATGCTTCAAGGTGCATGGAATATGAATTTTCTGATATAAATATATGTATATATCATATATATGTATCATGAGAGTTATAATGTATATATGAGAATTATATTCTACCACAGGACTATGGTAGAAAAAAGTATATATATATATGCATACATATGTATAGACATATACACATATATATATACATACACACATATGAAAATAGAAGTATTTCCCCAGGTTCTGTGAACTGCTTGAGTGACTAAGTCCCAACAGGGGGTTGAGAGAACCTTATTAGAACCAGACATATGTATACATATATGTACACACACACAGACACACACACACACACACATACACACACAGCTAGTGTTTGTGACTGGTATACAAACCTGGCAGTACACAGCATGACAGCTGATCTGAATCTAACAAAGCCCAGCTATGCAGTGCTGTAGATTGGCCTGCTTGGTACTGCTACTGAGAAAGACCTTCACACTCTTCAGGGTCACACAAGTCTCCTAGGTTGACTATGATTATTTGACAGCAAAGGAACCGGGGAGGAGCTGTGTTTGTCCCAAGCACAGCCATGTATGGGCTTTGAGTGGGGTTTTCAGTTCTGCTAACTGCCATAATATATATGCAGGCAAATCCAATTACTGATGCTAATGAGCCCTGGCATTTAAATGCAAATCAGTTCTGCTTAAGTCTCTGTAGTTACAGGAAGCATTGCATGGAGGTTAACAATATGGGGCTCTGCATCAGACATGACCCTGAACTACTCTCAGCTACTTACTAACCTCAGGTCAGCTAATGACTTCTTTAACATCCAAGTTTCTGTTGGAGCTAGCAAGAATTTGTCCACCACAGGGTGACCCTTCAAATCCAATAATGTATGTAAAACTCTTAATACGTTGCCTAAAATGTTGTGTCTAGAATCATTCTTTGTTTATCTGTTTATTTTGAACAGGATCTCACTACGTAGTTCAGGCTAGCCTTGAACTTACAAGTTTGGTCCTGTCACTGACACTCAAGTTCTAGGGTGAGAGGAGTAAGTCATCAAGCTTAGGTTAGAATACTTACTTTAGCTTCCCAGTTCTTACCATATGGAAGGAATGGAGTAATACTGGGGAGGCAGAGAGCAGTCCCTTTGTTAACAGAAAACAGAAAGCGGTGAGCATGGATTTTTTTCCCCACTATAATATTTAATGTATTCAGATTCCTTGTTACTGAAAGACACTCTAATAAACTTGTATGGATGTGAAAGGGATTGTAATAGTTAATATGGACTGGCTGCCAGGACTGAGAATCTCCTAGGAGACCAGTCTCTGGTGTTCGCTAGGTTTCTAGATGCAGTTAATTGAAGTGGGAAGACAGCCTCTAAATGCTGCCGGCGTCACTTCAGGGGTAGAGAACTCAGACCACCAGCACTCCTCTCTCTGCTTCCTGACAGGGGCTGCCATGCCGCCCACTGCCTCACGCTCTGTGGCCATGCCTTCTGCACCACAAGGGACTCTCAAACTGCCAAAGCCCCTTCTTTCTCAAATTGCTTTTATCTGGTATTTTGTCAAAACAGCAAGAAAAAAGATAACAAATGCAGCGATTCTGGGGGAGAAACCTCAATTCTAATTTCAAAATATTTCTATGACTAGGAATTCAGAGGAAAGGGGTCCCTTTCGGAAAGTCACTGTGGACACTCCCTAGGTTCCTAAAGGAGTTCCATTCCCTGGAAGACATCACTAGAGTGACTGGTGTCATCTGCATGAAGTGTAGACAAGGAAGGCTCAGAGGAGCGCAAGGATGGGACTTGACAAGTCACTGTCTTGGTCCGTTCGTGCAGCTGCGGAAAACAATCACTTAAGTCCAGGTATTTTATAGCAAAGTTGTTGCAGTCTCGGCGACTGAAAATACCTGCGCTGTCTAGGAGAGGCTTCAGGGTCTCCTTGACATTAGAGTTGGTATATGTCAGACTCATCATTAGCCTGGGTTCCAACACTGACATCAACATCAGCCGCTATAATTGCTGCTTAATTCCACTGATGGGAGAGGGATGGAGAAGGCAAAGGCTGCCTGGAGCCGAGTATGTTTGCAGGTGTGTGCAAACATGAACTGGCACCCCCATTCTTGAGAGTGTCTTAAGTGAAGGGGGCTAGATGGGGTAAATGAGCCCTCTAGCCCTAGCTGGGGAGCTGCAGAGGCGGCAGGGGGAGTCTACACTGCAGACAGTTAATTAGAACTCTTAACCATGGAACACTAAAGAGCAAGACCTTCTCAGAGCCTGTTGCTGGGAGACTGGGCTCTGCTTGGCAGAAGGAAGGCAGGAGAGATTTCGATGCAGTGTTGGGTCTGAGCCAAAGCTCATGGTTAGGAAAGGCTGCACTGCTGGTTAGTGGCCATATGAGCCTGCATTGGAGGCTGCCTGCTTACAGGTTATAGAAAGTTACTGGGGCCTAGATAGATGGTTGTGTGGGTAAAGTGTTTGCAAGACTTGAGGAACTGAGTTGGATTCCCCAGAACCCACGTGAGAAAGCAAGGCGCATGCGTATGATCCTGGGATCATGGAGGCAGCGACAGGCAGATTCCACCCAGCCTAGTCTACTTGGCAAGCTCCTGGCCAATGGGAGAGCCTGTTTAAAAAGCTGAGGAGGAAGACATCCAAGATCCCACATTGTTCTGTTCCTCCAGGAGCATCCTTCTCTGGCCTGCTAAGCTCTTTTTAGCTTTTGAACTCTGGATAGACTTTGTTCTACACACATAATGGGTACACACACACACACACACACACACTCATAGACATGCACATATACAGACACACACAGCACCAAAGCAATCTGTCTCTCCTTGTAGTCTTTGTACTGCATTATAGCGAGCTACATAGCTCTTAACTATATTTGCTTGTTTGTGACTCATTCAACAAACATTTATTATAATAATTATTATAATCTATACACAGAGTTGCAAGACCATTGAGATGTTGGGGCAAAGGCAATGACAGACAAACAGACAGACAGGACAGAGGACAGCTTAGAAATGCTAGTCCGATTGAAGTGCAGGTGTAATGCAAACGGGGGCACTTATGCTCCACATGTAAGACACCAAGCGTCTATTTTGAAACAGAAGATTCCAGCTCTTCCCAATCTCTGGAAATCAAAATCACTTGATAATGCTCAATGCAGTGCCATCTTCTTCCACTTGTGGAGGACAGTAATGCACTTCGCTGTGGAAACACTGATGTGTGTGGCTTCAGAACGCTGTTGCCTCAGAAACCCTGGCAGTTCAAAAGTCCATGACAGATTATCTTTCTAAACGTAAGAACCGATGCCTTGTGCTAAGGCCTCTCTGGCATCACGGACATCAGAGAGGAGATACCGGGGTCTTCCTGCACTGCATTCCGTTGTGGGCTCCTTTCAGTTGCACTGGGCACATTGTAGCTTCCTAGACTCCACAGTCCTGTGAAAGGGGCTGGCACACCCAGCAGTTTACCCCCCTTCACCTGTCATAGCATTGGCATTCAGTGTATGTATTTTATAAGGGAGTGAGAAAATGACTAACAGGAAAGATGCAGGAATGAAGATACAGTAATCTTTTCTATAAAGAGGGAGAATTTATAGTGGATCTCTAAGGCTGGTTAGGTATCTCTAGAATTCTCAAGCAGAAAAAACAAGGGAAGCTAAACTTGACCAAACTAGAGGTGTTTTAAATGTTTTTGTCAGACTAGGATTATGACTAAGTGGGTAAAGCATTTGCTACGCAAGCATGAGCATCTGAGTTCAGGTCCCCAGCACCCATGATCATGTCTTTAATCTCAGTGCTGGTTGGGCAGAAACAGAAGACCTGTGGGAGCTTTCAAGCCAGGCAGCCTCACCCAAAAACCCTGAGCTCTGGAAGAGTGGAGAGAAATGGAGAAAGACATTCCATGTCAATGTCTGACCTCCACATATGCATGCATGGGCAAACACTACTGCACACACATGTGTACACACACATGTGCACACACATGTACACGCTCCCCACATTTTGTCACTTTTAACACGTTTAATGCATTGATAACTTTATCCATTCAGCAAACACCACACTTCTATTCTGTGCCATAAAGTGACCTCAGCCCTGAGCTCTTAGGACAATGTCAAAAAATCCAACAGCTAAAGAACAACAGAGCATACAGAGCAATTCTGGATGAGCTAATAGGTTTTGAGTCATGGCAAAGATCCAGAAAAACTCGTTGTATTACTCTCCTCCTATATGAAGACTAATGTCTATTTTTAATTCTTCACATGGAAGAAATGGTTACTGATTCACTGCTAATCTCTGCATAATTTACTTATCCAAAACAAAATATCTTAGCCGGGCAGTGGTGGCGGCACACGGTTTTAATCCCAGCACTTGGGAGGCAGAGACAGGCAGATTTCTGAGTTTGAGGCCAGCCTGGTTTATAAAGTGAGTTCCAGGACAGCCAGGACTATACAGAGAAACCCTGTATCGAAAAAACAAAACAAAACAAAACCCGAATATCTTGCTAGCCCATTTTATAGGCACCTAGTGACTCCTTCTAAAGTATGGTGGCACCTTCACAATAGTGAGAACTCAGGGCCCCAGCACCAGCGATTGGGGAGAAAAGCTGAACATGTTTAGAGGGGGAGACATGGGAGTCAGCTTTGTACAGGACAAGGGTGCTGCTCCCTGGACAGACAGAGGGCTGCCAGTGTCTTGGTTCTGTGCTCCCAGGGAGGAGGTTCTTAGGATGACACACAGAGATACCAAAAGTCAATATTGCAGGTTGCTGTCACACCAAAGCCAGTCATAGGTGGCTTTCTGGAAATGTATCTGCAAGTAGTTCTTTATCTGCCCTAAGCCTCCTGCATCTCAGCCGGGTGGTGGTGGCACACGCCTGCAGTCCCAGCACTCTGGGAGGCAGAGGCAGGTGGGTTTCTATCTCTGACCTCCTACAGTTGTCCATGGCAGCCGTGGTGGAGCCGTGTCTGGATCCAGCCCCATCTAAACAGCTCCCACTGGTAGAATTTCCCCAAAATGATTCTGGGAGTTATAGTTTCAAGACTGCAAGTCCCTCAGCCCCTTCAATGGGGGCTAAAAGCAAAGTGACAACATTTTTAATGAAGTATAAAGAAAAACGTCCAAATTTTCTTTATGCAAACATTGTGTCTTTCAGGGTCTCTGGGAATAAAGCAGGGAGAGCAAATGGTCTCCTTTACTGGTGGTGGTTTGTTCTGTGTTCCGAATTGTGTTTTGAAAAGTCAAAGTGACCACATGAAAATAATTAGAGTGAGATGTTCTCCTGGTGAAATGGTTCTGTGGAGCTGAAGTGAATTAGACCCCAATTTAGCCTGACTTGTACAGGAGAAATGGCTGGCTTGTTATATATACAGGTCTCAAAGCTGACTGAATTTATGCAGCTGCTTCTTCTATCTGGATGCTGGTGGTGAACTTTAAAACTGTGATTACATTCAGTTCATGTGCCTGGAGGTCTTGGTCTTCTGATACAATTTTAGAAAACAAACAAAAAATTCACAGGAACAGCAAGAGATGATAATTAATAAATCAAGCATCCCTCAGATAATCTGAACAGATTCACCTCTTAGGGAGGGCATAAGTGCATAGAAATTCTTTTTAAAACATATAAGAATCCTCCATTCCCTGGCCTCCGTTTAAGAGATGCCGTAGCATATATATTTGGTCTCTTCTTCTGAGCCCACAATTCCTAAAACCCTTTGACTCTCCAAAGTGATAAGAATGTGGTTTTCATGCTAATAAAATCACTGTTGACTGCTGCATCCCCAAAAGCTCTAGGATGGTGGGTGGTTCCCAGAGTCTAAGATAAGCCCTTCCCACCCCACCCCCACTTCTAAGGAGAGCAGAGGCTGAAGGCTGATCGCAGTGCTTGATTGATGATTTGGCCAGTCACTCTTACATAATGGAACAGCCATAGAATCCCAAGGAGCTGGATGTGGAGAAGCTCCTGGGTAGCTGGACAGGTGGAGACTCCCAAGGGTGGCTAGCTTACAGAAGGGTTGGAAGCTCACCCCTCCCACAATGCCTTGTTCGGTGCATCTCCTGCATCTGGCTGCTGGTCCAAATCCTTAATAGGAAGTCAGAAAATAGAAGCAAAGGATCGACCCTGGTTGTAGGAAATAAGAGCAGATAGAGTCACACGGGGCCCCTGATATATTCAGTTAGGAGCCCAGGCTATCACTGTGATTGCTCCTTGTCTTCAGATGTGGGGTGCATGGTGGGGCAGGGCCTTCAGCTGGTGAGCCATTACACAGTTTCCAAGTAGATGTGCAGTTGGATTCAAAGTCACCCAGATGGTGTCAATGGCAGATTTTGTTAGACAGTAAAGTAGTTGTGGGTGGGGGTGGGGGTAGGGATCCCCACATGTATTGTAGAAGGGTCAGTAACTAATATGAAAACCCAGTGGGAGTAACTGAGTCTGCATCCTTCCTCTGTCTACCAGCTCAGCCACACTGTACGCTAGGTGTTTGGCAGAACAAATCCAACTTTCTTGGCCCTTGAGTGGTGGTGGTAAAATTTTCCTTCTCGATTCCTGTAGACTTACTATGATCTTAGTAATAAAGCTGGTCTCTGAGTATTGACTTCAAGCAGAAGCAGCCTACATCAACCATCAGCTAAGGCATTCAGGATGCTGGAAGGCTGGGTGAGCAGACTTCTCCCTAGCCTCTGGAATGTGCATTCTCATCAACTCTAGCTTTGCATCTGTCAAGACCGGAAGGGAAAGGCAACCTGCAAACCAAATCCCGCAGGTTCTCCGAATTATCTGGGGCATATTTGGAAAATTAAAATCAATATTAAACATGAACACATTGAAAGATTGCATTCTTCAGCAAACCTCCAAAGTTTCCAGGTTCTTTGAAGTGATCCATTTTTTTCCAGGATTTATGAGCTGCCTGTCAACAAATTTAATTGGATATTTATTGAAATTAATGGCAGCTGCGGCCAATTGAACAGGCGTTACTTTAGGTTTGGCTCTAACTTTTGTTTGTTTGTTTGTTTACATGTTAATTAATTTACGGTGTACCCTCCTTTTCTTGCTATTCTATGCTGCCAGCCGATGAAGTCCCAAACAAAAATGAATGGAGTGAGAACTGCCGCAGAATACCGAGAGCTTTGCCCACCACCTTTTACAGAGTGTAAAACCATTGCCAATAGGACATTGTCTCCTGTCCCTAGATCATCACTGGTCATATTTCCTAAAAGGCCCATTTCAAGAGGACTTCAGGAAGGGAGTGCACAAACACACAGCCTGTGTTCAAATAGCTCTGCACCTGGTCTGCATGCCCAGAAAACCTCGTAACCACTCCCATAACCTCAGTTTCCCTTCTTGTAAGTCCAAAGGCTTAGCAGCTGTAGAACAGATCTGGGTACTGGATTGTAACTCAAGAATTGGTTGTTACTATTTATCTCTAAGACAATCAAACATGCAGGTATATTTTATTGATCTTGATTTTAACAGCTATACATTTAAAACCACAACAGGAATCCCAGACTGGTTCCAAGTAACAAATACTATCAAAAGAAGCAGAAAGTGTTGCTGTAAGGAAGAGCTGGACATGGCATGGTGGCACATGCCTGTGACCCTAGCACTGTGAAGACTCTGAGCTGTAGGCCAGCCTGCGCTACCTAATAAGACCTTTCCTCCAAATCCAAACCAAACCAAACAGTCCTAATACTTCCTGTTTTATTTCTTCTTTCCAGTCTCCCAGGATTATAAATAAACAATCACTGACTTTCTTATATTTTCCAAATAATTTACAAGTGCACAAAATCAGTTCCTTCCCAGTTATTCCTATGCGTCTCTGCTTTGAGATACAGGGATTTGAACTCTTGGTTAGTTCTTCAGGATCTTCTGAGGCAGATGACTTAACAGATTATGTCATTGAGCTGGCTTGTTTCTCCAAGCATGTTTGCAACTTCTTGGGGGAACAAGTTGTTTTCAGTGCTGCTGGCCATTCACCATTCTGCCAAGAATATCACAGCCACTGCAGGAACAGAGGACACAGGCCTGGCTTTTAAGGAACTTGATAACTATGAGGAAACAAGAGAATGGCTCTAAGATAAAAGGAAAATAGACAGGAGTCAGATGACTATGAAGGCACAGGCTGGCCCTGCTCAGAGGAACTGAGAGTATTCTTCATGTGTGTTGGGGGTGGGGGTGGCTATGTGTATGTATGCCTCTGGGTCTATGTAGGCACATAGGCACATGTGTGCATGCAAGTGGAGGCCAGAGGTTGATGTGGGGTCTTTCTGTCTTTCTTGATCATCCTCCATCTTATTTTTTTGAGACAGTGTGTTGCACTGAACCTGGAGTTGACTAATTCTGTTAGACTAGCTGTCTACAGAGCTCCAGGGATCCTGTCTCCTCCCCAAAACTAGGATCATAACACAAAACATGTATTTGTGTTTTGTTAACATTCTTTTCTTTAATGTGAATACCAGAGATATGTTCTAAATCTCACCAGGGGAGAATATGACCACTACCGCAATTTTTGAGTCAAATTTGAAGCAAACTTTATTAAATACTGACCAGGGCAATGACTAACACTGGTCAGGTCCATACTGGAGATTTCCAGAGAATGGCACCAAATGACATTAGTCAGAGGCTTATAGAGGCAAACTCCATAGACTACATACTTCCCACCTTCATCCATTCAGGGGCAAACATATATCTCAACGTACTTCCTGCCTACATACTTCCTGCCTTATATTTTCCAATAATTTACAAGTACATGAAATGAGTTCCTTTCTACATATTTCCTAATCTGCATCTCTGCTTTGAGATGCAGGGATTTGAGTACTCAGTTATTCAGAATCTTCTGACCTCAGAAGTAAGGAGATCAAGCACACCCTTTGCAGTGGGAGCAACCAAGCTTGTTTATGGAAGTGAACACACCTGGCTTGTTATCTTACGTGACCAGCCCCCAACATTCCTGGAAGTTATCTGTCCTTGGGCAAGTGGGGCTTATAGGTTAGAGGCATTTTTGTTTGTTTCATAGATCTCTTAAGTAAAGGAATTTAAACTTGAAACCTAACTTTAGCTATCAAATTGAGCTCACCTTGCTGTTCAGTAAACACTCCACTGACTGAGCCATCTCGCCCATCTGAGAAGACTTTTTGAAGTTGAAAATGTAACAGCATGAAGAAAACTGAACTGGAAGAAAAGAGATGCAAACCCTGGTCCTATTTGTTGGAGGTAAGTCAGTACCCCAGAGATAGAACTCAACTTTCCAAGGCTTCAACTGACCAAAAGACGTACATTAAAACTGTGGCTTTCCAGCCTTCCTGAAGATGCCCTGGGTGTGAAAAGAAGAGAGTTCATGAGATAGATTCTGTGACTGTGACTTCTGCATCCCTGTATGGTTTGATTTGTACTTTTGTGGTTTCATGAAAGTACTGTTGATAGAAATCTCCTACTAAAAGAAAAACAATGGTAGCATCAAGATTTAAAAATGTCAGATAAATAATTCCTAAGACTGGAAGTGAATGGGAAAAGGAAAGGCCCTGAAGGTAGAGAAATACATCTTCAACTGCTCCTCAGGCATGGAGTCTCTGATTTATCAAGCTCCTTCCTGGACAGGGAGAGTTGGACTATAGAGCCAGCCTTGACCAGTGTAAATTATAGCAGAGAAGCTATTGAACTAGATCACTCTACCAGTAGAGAGATTTATTGGAGCTCAAACAGCAAAGACTATCTCTTGGCAGGAGCTGGACTGGAGTGAGGAGTGTGGAGGTAGGAGTTGATGGGTAGTGTGGCAGAAGGAAGAGCAAAATGGTGGAAAAGCAATCAGATTCTATAAGGCAGTTATCGGATGAGGCTCTGAGCTGATTTAGGGAACCATGGGTCCTAGACTGAGGTAGTTGACCTCTGGGAGAGGGCTAAGGGTGGTTTCTGGTAAACAGAGATCAGCTTTAGGAGTTCTGTTTTTCTGGTAAACAGAAACCCAGCTTGTTTATCTGTTAACAATCTTTCTGTTTAGGACAATGCCACCAGCACTAGCATTTCTGAGTGTGAGGCCTTTGGCTCTAGCAATCACCTAGGATCACCCTTCCAAGGATCCAATTCTTCAAAATCATACTTATTTTGAATAGAGATTACTAAAAGCTTTACCAAAACCTAAATTGAAGATCTGCAAGGCCACTCTTCCTTGGTAGCTATCCAACTAGAATAAATTACAATCAGAAATTTATTTCTTTCCTTTGATGCCATAACCACACTTCAAGTGCTCAATGGCTGCCTATGGCTAGCAGATACCTGATTGGTTATCACTAATCTAGAACATTTTTCATGCTCTACTACTGGACAGTATCAGAGGTGAGGATAAGCCAAGGAAACAAGGGGAGAAAGATCTGCTGGCAGAGTCCATTGATAGTTCTGCTCCTCAGACAAAATGAAATATCTTTAAGAAAAACAATAGAAGATGATATGTTCCCCATGTCTGCTGGTGTTGTTTGTCAGCCAGAAAAAACAAGACTTTGCAGGTAGTCTTGGAGAGGAGCTTAAAAGCAATTGAAGATGTATTTAATAAATAATAGATAGAGGTGATAGATATATAGATTATATATAGATATATAGATTATATATAGATAGCTATAGCTATAGATATAGATAGGTGATAGACAATAGGCAGATGATAGATGATAGAGAAATAGGTGATAGATAGATAGACATATACATAATAGATTGATACTCAACATATATCAAGAAAGATTGACCCTAAAATTAACACTAGCTATAATTTAGGAACCTTGGAAACCAAGGCTCAATTGAAGGCTAAGCCAGCAGTAGATGTCCTACAGTATTTAGCTTCAAATCAAGCCTGATTACAATGGGATCGCTGCCTTAGTCCAGCTGGCTGTCATAAGTAGTATGACTTCTGTGTGGAAGATGACCTCATCGGAGGTATCTACAAATTGAAGTTTCAGGGACATTTGATCTACAACCATTTTATTTTTTTGCTTTTCAATTTAACTTTGTATTGTGGTTCTTGAAGCATGTAATTAAACATTTTAAGATTTTTCAGTAGAGCTCATGTATCAGCCAGACTCTCAAACTTTATATAATCAGGACTTTAAATCATCCTTCCAATAATGCAATTGGAATAGATAAATAACTTAACTCTCAGTGGTAGTATATTCTGCATCAAGGTCTAAAGCCAGCTGTCTCAGTTCTAGAATCTACATGCCAAAGGTCACACAATTTTGCTTCTTTGCCTCAGACAATTCTGACTGCACAAATTCTTCCTGGGGCAAGGAAAGAGGAATCATTTGTACCACACTTACCAATGGATAGATTTCTATTAAATGATTTCTTTTATGTTAACCATTTATTATAAATATAGGAAATAATGTTTTCTATTAAACATGGCACAAATATTTTATTTTGCTTCACTTACTGTCAACACAATCTCAATTCTCAAAGTTTAAGAAGAGGTTGTTTTTGGTTGTAGGATGTCTGTGAATGAGTGTTTAGGAATTTTCTGAAATAGAGAATTAGTAATAAAAAGGAGAGCTCATAAAGTGAAGAATTTGTACCACCAAAATGTGAAATGTTTAGTGGGAAACTGGATGGCTGACCAAAGTTTCAAATGGCATTGATCTTCAGATCATCTGTGTAGATGCCCGGTGCTGCCCAACATCATAAAACACACCAAGCAATGATGATGAAAGAAGAATCAGATGCAAACCCCCACAGGCAAAGGAGTCATTAACATGATGTCATCATTGGATGCTGGCTGTCTTCCCAATCTTGCTTTCCGATCTGGAACCACTGGAAGGTAATGCACACTGTAAGAGATAGGGAGGCTTTTAGTTCAGAGGACTTTCTCTCAAGGAAGAGAGAGAGAGAGACTGGTCTTCCTTTCCCTCTCTATCTCATCTGCTTCCTCCACTCATGGATGCACTGTAATACCATAGGCCCAAGATAATGGGACCAGTTGTTTATCAACTAAAACCTCCAAACAGTCAGTTAAAATAAATCTTCTCACTGTATAACTTCATTCATTTCAGATCTTTGTCACAGTAACAAAGCTGACAAACACAGGGAAAACTAGTGATGCTTTCTAGGCTGCAATTTAAATATATATATATTATATATTTATATAATATTATATAAACTGTATATGTATTGTCTATATGTAGACAATATATCTGTATATATGTATTTCATACATATATAATACATTTTACACATTATAATGCATTATATATTATATACATATAATACATATATAGAGACATGTATTTCAGCATATATTATATATTATATAAATTATAAATAATATCATATAAATATTATATATGATTTATATATAAAATTAATATATAATTTACATACTATATATAAAATAAATAATATAAATATCTTATATATTTTTATATATTATAGAATGAATGAAATTACTGTTCTATTTTTAGATTGTTAATTTCTGCTGTTGACCCCAATTAGCTTCAAGTGTCTCCCATCAAACCACCCGCTAGTATAGCTAGCTGCTCAAGTCTTGCTCTAGGATTCATGGACAATATCAAAGCATTTCCCTGCAATTTTTATATGAATCCTTCCAAACTATTTATGACAAAGGGCCCAAGGGAAAAAAATGGCCGCCTATTGTAGGAATGCTCATTTAGTGTCCCTTTAAATTTTAGCTGTACTTTAAATTTTAAGTATCCTGAAAATAAGTTAACCATCATCTTTTTTATTCCCTTTCCTTGCTGAACCCCATGTTAAGGTGTTTAGCTATCATGGAATCTTCTAGTCTTAAGATCGCACCACAGGGCTGATGAGGTGGCTCAGTGATTAAGAGTACTGACTGTTCTTTTGAAGGTCCTGAGTTCAAATCCCAACAACCACATGGTGGCTCACAACCATCCATAATGAGATCTGATGGCCTCTTCTAGTACGTCTAAAGACAGCTAGGGTATACTTACATATAATAATAAACAAATCTGTGGGCAGGAATGAGTAGAGATCCTGAATTCAATTCCCAGTAACCACATGATAGCTCACAACCATCTGTACAGCTACAGTATACTCATATACATAAAATAAATAACTAAATAAATGTTTTTTTTAGAAAAGATCACACCACAGATCTACCGTTAAGTGAAAAATTATACAGAACAGTTAGATAAGATCATTTTCACCAGAAATACATTATTAAGTATCTTGTTCCTCAAAAATTGATGTGCTTCTTATTCACGTAAATGCATACTGCATGCCTAGAGAAAGGCAACATTTCATGGATCATTTTTGTCTCTACATGTCCTGTAAGTAAGATTCTAACTGCCACCACTTTCTCCCAGAAGAAAGACAAGCATGCCTGTGGCTTCCTGACAGGAAGTTTTCATTGTCCTAAGGGTACACTGTTGTAGTTAGACCCCAGTTCTGCCTCCCAGTCCCATCCTCCCCCAAAAGAAGACTTAGACTCAAGTTATATTTACAAATACCTTGGCCATCTCTCTACAGTACACTTGCCTAATGCAGTGTAGCATGTGTGCAGACATTATTTAGCCTACTGTGTTATCTTTTGGGATTGGTGATTACCAGATAAGTATAGGATTCTTTACTCTGGCTTGTTCTTTGGCTGTAACTGGGAGTCTTTGTGAATTTCTCCATCATTTATGAAGTGGTGGCAGGCTAACTTATTATCCTGAAAGCAGAACATAGGTAAAGTCTGAGAAAAGACTCCATTCTGTAAATGAACTCAGGCATACCACTACCATCCGACAGTTACCAACATTGACATGAATAGGATCACAGGTTGGGCAACTTACTTTATATCTAACCTTACTCCAAGTTAAGGAATAGTAAACTAGCCCATGGGATAAGTCCAACCTATGGCAGTTTCTACAGAGGGAAACTCACAATAGTATTTGAATTTTTAAAGAGTTCTAGCAAGGAAGAAATATGCAATTATAGCCATATGTGGCTTGAAAATATAAAAACAGTATGTGAACTTCATAAAATAATCACAGTGAACAGTGATTCCTCATTCCTATTCCAAATACCTGTGCATTTCCCTTTAGTATTACAAAATCAGAAAGAACAAAATAATAATGCTTACGTAATTTCTGAGAACTGCATCTTATACTTCCAGCACAGATCTGAGCAATGATTTCATTTCTACCCCTGTCAAGATGGATGCTCAAAATGTATGTGTAATAATCTCTAACAATTCATAAGATCCATTGGAGTTAGAGCAGGGGGCTTCACACTGGGCTGCGAGGCTACACTCTCAAAGATAGAGGGCAGAGACCAACTATAGC
Source organism: Apodemus sylvaticus (assembly GCF_947179515.1). Classification (NCBI taxonomy): domain Eukaryota; kingdom Metazoa; phylum Chordata; class Mammalia; order Rodentia; family Muridae; genus Apodemus; species Apodemus sylvaticus. Next base: position 91,652,238 of record NC_067483.1, read on the forward strand.
CCGAGGATAACCCTTGAGTGAGGAGAGCTGAGAGATTGTGTCTGGCCTAAAACCCCGGTCAGTGGGTTCCTGAAGAGAAAGGTGGCTTTTAATACGGCAAGACAGCTGAAGCCCAGACTCACTCTGTGGTCCTCTAGAGGCCAAGGTATCAGAGAGTGGTGTGAACCAGAGTTCATTCCTACCGCAATTATTATCTAGGCTTCTGTTGTTCCTGTGTCTCAAAAATGAACTTCATGATCATCTCACCATGGTGGGCTGGAGGTTGTGTGTGCATGGGAGCTGCCTCTCATGGGCTCTGCATAATGGATCTCCATAGGTCCTCAAGGACCTTAGTGAATGAAACGTCTCTGCTGGTTTCCCAGGACCACCAAACTTTCAATACTATATGTTGTTCTCCTCTACTCCCAGCCTCCCACTCTTTTTGCACATGTTCTCTGGAAACTTCTTCTCGATATTGAATAATTGCTTGTGTGGGTGTCTTGCCCCAGACCAAACAGTGTTTTCTCAGAGGCTTCCCAGATTCTTCAGAATAAATGGGGGGGGGGGGTTGCTGCTTGCTTGTCTTTCTGCCCTATGTAGTGCTTTTCTTTCACAATCTTCACATTTAAAATTCACTTGTAGAACCCACCACTTCATTAAACACTGACCACTAATATACAAGCAGAAGTGAATGCTTGTTCCACTGCCCGGTGGGTAGCACAAAATCAGGCACAGAGAAAGAACTGAGCTATTGTGAAACAGATACCTACAGCAGCCATTCACAAACCCATTATGTAGATTAGAAAAATGAAAGCAACCTCACTCAGAAACTAATAGCTAGCCAAAGGCCAAAGCACTTTGTCAGTCAATAGTGAGTCCAGAATGTGGTCTGAAAATAATCTCTTAGTTTGATTTTCCCAGTTGAATTTAGCAACACTTCAGCACTTTAGCATTTAGAGGGTAGATAAAACCCTCTTCTGTAGCTCTTTGCCAGTAGGTTCATGTTGGGATCTTGTGATATATAAGATTTTAACATCTGTGGGGGAAAGCTTAGGCAACCAGTAAATGTAAGACACATTTTCAATGGGGGCTAGAGAGGTGACCCAGTGGCTAAGAATTTCTGCTGCTCTATGAGGGTCAGAGTTGGAATTCCAGCTTCCATATTAGGCATCTCACAAATACCTGTAACACCAGCTCCAAGGATCCCACAACATCTTTTGGCCTCAGTGCGTGCACACACATACACATACAGGGCTACAGTAATGACCTGACTGGCAAAATATGACCACTCATACAATAGTGGTACAAATGTCATGGGAGTAGCCAGCCACATTCTGCTTTGATTTAAGGCACAATCCACAGAATAGAACCCATGTATGGTACAGTTATCAGGACTAACAGCCTGCGGGTAGACAGACAGACCCTTGAAGCCTCATTAGAGGTTAAGAGAAGCTTCTTTTTATAGTAGATTTTGATTAACAGAGATTCTCAATTGGTCAAGGTTAAGAGAAGAAGGGACTTCAGAGTATTCAACCATATATGGGTTATCTATACCATAGCTCCCTCTTCCCTCAGGGATCACGGAGGAAGAGGGGTCCAGAAAGACTGTAACAAAGGCAATGGATGACTACAAGAAAAATATTTTCCAGACACAAAGGGCAAAGTGCACATACAAACTCCCAGCACTTGTGACCATATGCAGAAGACCTTTGCAAGCTCAAGGCATCAAAACATCATCATGAAATGAGAAGGTGAGCATGAAGTTCCATCTGAGCTGAGGAGCTGTTGGTAATTGACAGCTGTGAGGTACAGAGTTCATTTTCTTTAAACCCTGGTAGGTCAATAATGCTCCAGGAGAGGGTATAGTGGCGAGAATGAGAATGGTTCCCATAGACGAATATATTTGGATAGTTGGTCCCTAAAAGATGAAACTATTTGGGAAGGATTAGGAGATATGGCTGTGTTGGAGTAGGTATGTCACTATGTCACTGGAAGTGGGTTTTGAGGTTTTAAGAACCCAAGTCATTGTCAACTAGTGCCCCCTCTTCCTCTCCCACCTCCCTGCTTCATGCTTGTGGACCAGATATAAATTCTTAGCTACGGATCCAGTGGCATTCCTGCCTGCCTGTTGTCATGCTCCTTGTCATGGTGATCACGGACTCTGGAACCTCTGGAACTCTACCCTCTGGAACCATGACCCCAAATTAAATTCTTTCTTCATAAGTTGCCTTAGTCACGGTATATTAGCAGAACAATAAAAAAAGAAGCAGCTAAAATAGATATCCAAGCATATATGAGCAGCACTAATGGGTCTTGAAAAAAAAAAAACTTGGTTGGGTACAGAATGGGGGAGTGGCCTTCCAGGAGCACCAGAGAGGAGATGAATATGATAGAAATGCAATATGTGAAATTCTCAAGGAATTAATAGAAATATTTTAAATTTAAATCTTTAAAGGGAGAAGGAGAAAAGAAAGAAGGAAGGAAGGAAGGAAGGAAGGTATAGGATGAGGAAGGGGAGAATGGGAAAGGGAGTGACTCTCCATCTTTAGTGATGCAAGACATCCTTTCAGGTAGGAATGGGAGTTCTAAAAATGTCGCCCAGGTAGAACTGTCTGGCTCTGTCCCGCCAGCCACGCTTGGAGGGGAACATGACTTTGACAAATGCAGGTAGAGAGTTCCAAGTTGATGACCAGGTGACACATCTCCAGATTCACGGTTCCGAGCACACGGGAGTTTAACAGTCTCATAAATATTAGGTGCTATCTCTCCCTAGCGCTGACAGCTCCTGCATCCATTCATCTCAGTGCTTTGCTGCTGCTTTCTGTACATAGAGGGATTTTCCGGCAATGCTTTATGGCTCACTTAAATTGTCATTCACATCCATACGCCATGGAGGGGGAGGGGAAGAGAGGATTATAGAATGAACTGCTCAGTGCTATAAATGCCCAGCACTGATTGAGCTCTCTTCTTCTCGTACCATCTGACTTCTCCCGGAATCTCGACAGATGCTGAAAAGGATACATTTCCTACCCCTTAATGTCATGGGAAGATAAGGTGTTGAGTGAGGATTTCCAAGCTTCTTCTGACTAGAGTGCTCCTCTCTGGAGAGGGGAACAAATTCAAGTTACCTCAGAACCTAGCACAGACATTTCCGCAAATTAGTGACTTAATAAAATTATGTTGGACAAATAAGCTAATAGCTCACTTTTATGACCCAATAAAATAAGTCTAGAAAATTCTCCCCCACAAACATGTGATAAACTACTCAGCTTTGATCAGCTGCCTCTGTAGGCTACTCCAGTTCTCCACTCTATCAAAGTCTAAAATCTTCTGGAGGAGTCTTGACTGTGACACCATCAGGGTAGCTGAAGGATTATTGTCCTAACCCTAATGATGGTGGCAAGCAAACCCCCTAAATATAATATCTACTTCAGAAATGAGCTTGAGTCTTGAAATACAATCACGCAATCACACCCAGAATGAAGGATCATTCCAGATAAGGATTAGATTCTGTTTATCTCTTCTTGGTAAATGGACCCTTGTATCAGGACATCAACAACTTCAGATGTGTAGCTTTAGCTGAGAACTAAAGAGAGAAACTCAAACATAAGAACAACAAATATGAAGTAAAGTGACTGTGATGGTTTGAAATGGGTTTGCCCATTGGAAGTGTCACTATTAAGAGGTGTGGCCTTTCCAGAACCAGAGAAGGGGGCTTACGGGACTTTCGGGGAGTGGGGGGGCTAGAAAAGGGAAATCATTTGAAATGTAAATAAATTATATCGAATAAAAAAAAAGAGGTGTGGCCTTGTTGGAGGAAGTATTTCACTGTGTGGGTGGGCACTATTAAGAGGTGTGGCCTTGTGTGTATGGGCTTTGAGGTCCCATGCTCAAACTCCACCTAGTGCAGAACAGTGCCCTCCTGGCTGCCTGAAGAAGAGTGTCTCCTGCCTGCCTTTGGATAGAGATGCTCCTTCTTCAGCACCATGTTTGCCTGGATGCTGCCATGCTTCCTGCCATGATGATAATGGACTGAACCTCTGAAATTTTAAGCCAGCCCCAATTAAATGTTGTCCTTTATAAAACTTGCCTTGGCCATGGTGTCTGCTCACCGCAATGAACCTCTGACTAAGACAGAAGTGACATTATAGATAGACATTGGCATTAGTCTCTCCTGTTGCACAAAGAACCATGTCACCTGCCTCTCCTTCTACCTTATTCATTCTTTCTCCATTCACTGGTGTGTCATGAGAATGTAAAGGTTATTCTCTTTGGTGATACAGAGGAGTGCTCATTGTTCAAAGAGCTCTGACATCTATGTCCTGAAATGGAGTATCATTTTTGAAGCAACACTAACTGAAGAACAATTATTCTGGTCAAGGACCAACACCTGACTCCTTGGCCAGTTATTATAAGAATCAAATTGATTTATTCATTCAATGTGTATAGTGCATGTATGTATATGCACATGTGTGCAGGTATCCACAGATGCCTGAAATCTCCTATAACAAGAGTTACAAATGGTTGTGGGGTGCCATGAGGGACACAAATTCCAATCCACTGTCAGAAGAACACAGAACAATTACTCCTAACTGCTGAGCCATCTTGTCAAGTCCATAAGAATCAAATGTAGTGAAGGAATGGGAGTCTTCTGTTTCTATGTTCTTGGTACATCTTACCTTCAAGTGACTTGGATGTAGTGATGAGAGATAGACAGGAAAGGTACCTGGTGGCTACAGCGGTTCCTTGGATATCTAGGGATAGTGACCTCCAGTTTTCCAGAGGTCCTCAACAGTTGTATTTTCATGTGTCCTTAACAATTTATTTTTAACAAATGAGTTGTTGCTGTTGTGGTGGTGATCATTGTTTTCTTATTTGAAAACGTTTCCAAACCCCTTTGTAATCCATTTAGCCTAATTCCTGGCCCAATGCCCTGTCAGTTTCTTGGGGCTGCCATAACAGGAAAGAGAGTAACTTCAAACAAACAAACATTCTCTCCCAGTTCTGTAGGCTGCAGATTTGAAACCACAGTGTTTGTTTGTGGCGTTCCCTCTGCTCTGTGGGATCCAGATCCCCTCCTCTTCTAGCTTACGTGGTTGCAGCCCCTCCATATTCCTTCACTCTTGATTGCCTACCTCCAAATGCAGCCTCTTTCCTCACATGGGCCCCATGTGCATCTTCTGTTTCTCCATGTCTGGGATTCCCTTTCTTTCTCCTATAAACATATCAGTCACTGAGTTTATAGACACCATCTAGCAAGTGCTCCCTCACCTTAACTGGACTATTTCTTCAGGCGCCTTACTTCCAGGTGAGTCCCATTAGTTAAGAGGCTAAAACATGAAGAGATAGATATCTCAAGAGGGATAAGTTTTTTTTTTTTTTATAACTCAATGCACAGAACATGCCATGCCGGAGAACATGATAGCAATATGACACACAGAGTTGTCATGTTTAACGTAATCTGGAATCACTGTGAGGTGGGCATGTTGGTGTATGTACACTTATAACACTAGTAGTCCGAATGCTGAGGCAGGGGGATTACATGAGTTCAAGACCAACCTGGGCTATATAGAAAGGCCCTATATCAGAAAACCCAAATAAATAAATGAACAAAACAAGAACAAAGGAATGTTTGCAGATGAGCAGTCAGTGTACCAGAGAACATCATGGCTGTATCATTGTTACACAAAAACCAGTTAAAAGTTAACAAAGGGTGATGGCTCAAAGAGTAAGAGGGCTTACTGTGCAAGCTTGTAGACATGAGATCGAATCTCCAGTACCCACACAAATCTGTCTATGGCTCGTGTGCTTATAATTACATCATTGATATAAGTAAAGATAAATATAGTGAGTGGAAGAACAGAACTGATTCCGGCAAGTTATCCTTAGACATTTATATGCATACTATGGTATGCTTGCATATGGATACACACAAAAGATAAGTGAATAAAATATATATACTTAAAAAATAATAGGGATAAGGCCAATAGAGGAAGGCAGTAGTCTACACAATGCACAAACTCACATCAATATCAATTTGAGAGATCAACTCTGACTACTGACAACACTGGACCCCCAGGGCTATCAGACTCCAGTCACAACATCTGTGTGTGTTTGTGTGTGTGTGTGTGTGCTCACATCTCACGTTCCCTCACTTGCTCCCTTTCTCTCTGCCTCTGCCAGCATAAAAGCCCCACAAGAGCAGGAACATGTGCTTTGTTCACTCGTGTCTGTTCAAAGTCTCGCTCACATCCTGGCACACTGGGCACATTCAACACGAATCTTTTCAGTGGATGACTAAAGGCATATGTTAACAAGGGAGTCCTTTGAATGCACTTCCGTTTGCCTTACATGGATTCCTATGGCCTTAAACTGGTCTGTCCTCTGCATCTTCTTAAGCTACTTTACCCAGTAGCAGAAATGAATGCCCTAGGCATTCAAACATAGCTTTCCTAGTTAGTTAGATCATTCTGTTACTTCTTTTCGTACAAAAACCACAAGACCCTATCTCAAAACAAACAAACAAATAAACAAATGGACAAACATAAATAGACAAGAACAAAGAAATATTTGTGGCTAAGTAGCCAGAGTACCAGAGAACATCATGGCCATTCTCTTACACAAAGGCCAATTAGAAGTTAGCATAGGGCGGGGGAGATGGCTCAAAGGCTGGGAGGGCTTGCTGTGCAAGCGGGTTGGTCCTTCTACCAACATTATCTGTTTCTAAAGCACTGTGAGTATATATCTTGTCATTTAATGGGTTAGAATAATCCTTATTGCCAAGAAATAAAAAAGACTTAAATATTACAAAATGATTAAAATACACAAGCACCAAAAGGTAAGAGAATTCCTGCCGACAGAGTGTGGTTGGCCAATTCATTGACAAACTGGTCAACTGCGTAAGCCTTGTTAGTGACAATGTGACAAGTCATAAAGGAAAGAGAAGAGACGAGAAAAAGTGAAAGGAAGTCATAAAAGACAAGAGGCAGCTATGAGAAGCAGAGGTCATAGCAGAAAAGATGATGGGGACTGGAACTAATGAGGGAGGACAGTACAGAGCGAGATGGTGACTGAAGGCCATGAGAAATCCTTCCTAGAGCTGATGGTGTGGGAGGCAAAGCAGACGCTTGAACTGGAGTAAATAACGAAGTTCAGGGGACAAAGGACTTCCCAGGAGCCGGACACTGGATACTGCTTTCTGTCTCACTCTGTCTTGGATAACTCATTCTGTCTCATCATGTCAGCTCCTTTGCAGGTATTACCTTTCTTAGATTATTCTTGTCCTTGTTATTGTTGTTATTAATAATTATTAAGTTGGTTAACAAAATAATGAAGGTTCAAGCTCAGTATGGTAGTGAACACCCATAATCCCAGCTCTTAGGAGTCTGAGCCAGGAGGATAGCCATAATCACAAGGTCAGCTACATAGTGAGTTCCAGGCTAGCCTGGTTCACAAATGTGACACAAGTAATGGGTTTCATTATGGTGTTTCCATTCACATTTGTCACTGTAGTCTGTCTTTCTCTTCCCCCCCCCCACCTGCCCTTTACGGCTTCTTCTGCTCCTCTCTTGTCTCTTCAAGGCTTCTTTTGGCCCCTATATTTAGGGGCCCCACTTTGCCTTACACATATTCCATTCCATTCTCTTCCCTACCCCCATCTGCTAAGGGTTCTTTCTTCCTTCTCACTATTCTCTTTCTCTCACATCCTTCATGATGGAATTCTATGCAGCCATAGGATGATAAAATTGAAATTGATAGAACTGGGGTCATTATGGTTAGTGAAAGAAGCTATACACAAAAAAGGTGAAGAATCTAGATGTAACTGTGTGTGTGTGTATGTGTGTGTGTGTGTGTGTGTGTGTGTGTCAGGGAGGGAATCTGCACATGTACATGGGCTTATGGATTTGTGTGTACTTGTGTGTATAGACCTGTTTGAGTTTATATGTATCTATGTGTATGTATGTGTGTGGACAGGGTGGTGGTGGTTATGCATGCACATGAGTTTATAGATTTGTGTTTTATAGACGTGTGTGTGTGTGTGTGTGTGTGTGTGTTTGTGTGTTTGTATGCTTGTGTGTGTGAGTGGGGGGGTTCATTCTTCTGCAGTTCCAGTATGTACATGATCTTCAAACTCAAGACCCAACCACGAGAGGTTCTACATCTGTGTCTGGGGCTCTCAGTTTCTAGAAGTAAAACCTAATCAGCTCAGCTTGGATGTTTTAGGTCCCTGGCCAGTCTGTAGCAGCTGGTTATGGGGTAAATTGTCAAGGTGACCTCTCAAGTCCTTATTTTGACACAGTAAGCACTGTACTTACTAAGCCATCTCCCCAGCCCCATGACTTTTTCTCATTCCTTACTATTGGCTCAAATGGTGCCCAACATTGGAAAAATCCATTTCACTTTTTCAAAGAGTCATCTTTTTCTCTGAATTACTTGCTGTTACTGTCTTCGTCAGTTGTTGAGTAGGACAGGCCACAGTGACTACGGTGCAGCTCTGAGATCCACCTAATCAGTCAAATTGTTTTCAAGTTAATTATAATCTCTTTATTGACATAAATCATATTTTGTAGGTTACCTAGTGCTTATGGAGGTCTGTGCTTGAATATCAATTAAAGTTGATTAACACTGTGAAGGTGTCAGTTGAAGCCCTTTTAACTCAAGTGCTTGTAGAAGAATCATCCTGCCTGTTTAGAAATGAGCAAAATAAAGAAAAAAGAGAAGTTTTGAGGCATTTTCTGAAGAGACAAGGTAAGTGCTATGTGCGTCCATATTCTGAATGACACCATTGGGTTTAATGCTATAGAGAAAGCATACAAACAAGGCCCGAGAGCTGTCTGTATGGATTTATGTAGCTTATGTTATGGGGTTCTTGGGTCAAAATACAGTTAGGTAGAGATGAAAATCATGCTTTAGGATAAAATGAAAACAGTTCTAACATCATTTTGCTGCTGAAGATGCTTTTCCACATCTCTATAAATCTCTTTTAGACTGAAAATACAAATCAAACTCCCATGAATACACACAGTAGACTACACACCCTCCATTGACTGCACGGTGCCTCACAAGCAAGGGTGGCTGTCTTCATTTTCTTCTTTATTGTGATTAAACAGTGACTAAAACCACCTTGTAGAGGAGAGAGTTCATATCAGCTCACAAGTTAGAGTCCATCACCAAGGGAAGTCAAGGTTGCCTCCTGGAGGTAGGAACTGAAGCAAAAATATGAAGGAACCCTGCCTACTGCCTTGCTCCCCTTTGTTTGCTAAGTTTTCTTTCTTATATAACCTAGGACTACCTGCTCAGAGGAGGCCCTGTGCATACTGGGCCAGATCCTCCACATCAATCATTCAGCAAGAAAATGCCTCCCAGGTCAATCTAATGGGGGCAACTTCTCAACTGAGTTCACTTTTCCTATGTGACTCTAGTTGTTTCTCCAGGGCTATGTGGCTACTTAGGACTTGCTGCCCAACATCTTACAAATCTCAGACTGCACATGGTACTAGCTGAGACTAGATGCAAATCCCTGCTTTGGGGGGACACATGCATATTGCTTTTGCACTGTTGTAAAGCCCCCATTTTAAAGATGAACTATCATCAATCAGGGGATACCTGTATATTTCAATTTATTTCATGTTTTTAACTTTTCTACAACGAAAAGAATAAATATATAATGTAAGCTGATGTTCATATCAAAAATAGTCCTGGGGGCTGGTGAGATTGCTCAAAAGGTAAGAGCACCGACCTGCTCTCCCGAAGGTCCTGAGTTCAAATCCCAGCAACCACATGGTGGCTCACAACTGTCCCTCTTCTGGTGTGTCTAAAGACCGCTACAGTGCACTTACATATAACAATAAATAAATCTTTGGGCCAGAACAAGCAGGGACTGAGAAAGCAAGGTTAACTGGAGTGATTGGGGCTGATCAGAGTGATCAGGGTTGACCAAAGTGAGCAGAGGTCCTAAATTCAATCCCCAGGAACCACATGAAGGCTCACAACCATCTGTACAGCAACAGTGTACTCATATACATAAAATAAATAAATAAATCTTTTAAAAAATGTAGTCTTGTGGGAAGAAAAATCAACATAAGCATTGCTTTTGAATAAACACTAGACTGTCTGTCACATAGACTCAACTTGCTAAGAGCTGGTCCAATGACATGGAAAGGTCAATATTATGTATCATACTGCATGGCCTGTGTGGTAAGCAGTGGATCTATATCCAGCTTTTTTTTTATAAAATGCACTTTACCCTTCACTTTAAGGATGTGATTATTTACAGCCAAGTAACCATGTAATCATTCAGAAGCAAGTGTAAAAAAAAAAAAAAAAAAAAAATAAGTAACAAAAGTAAAAGCTGCTAAAATTTTATTTTAAAACTTATGTCACTGTAAGAAAAAAAAAAGTATCAATTCTAGTGAACACATTCATGTATTTAGTCCATCTACTGAATACTTTTACAATGCTGATCTGAATCAAGCTGCAAATGCTGTCCTGTGAGAGACTGGCTCCGAGACACATTCAAATGTAATTTGAGTTCAGACTTCGCTGTCTTTGGGGGAAGTAGCCTGGAAATCTGTACCGAGAGTCAGTCTTCAATGGCCAGAATGTGATGCAACTTTGCAGCTTTGAAGAGAATCACAAACACTCTTGCATCTTTCCTGTTATGGCAAGATTAGGGGTGTGAGTTGAGGCCTGCCAAGGATCAAAGTCAATGATCAAAACAACGCTGGGGGAAAGCTCTGAGCCGTGTCATGCTCTCAGAAGCGTTTGGTGATGACATGTGGTGTTAGCAAGTGCAGACTTTGAAGTATTGTCTGTCCAAACTCTATTAGCACAAACCCTTGGAAGGGTAAGTACCAAGACTCCTTCACACTCCAGTCTGAAGATAGAATGGGGAAGGGGAAAAGGGAGGAAGAAACAAACACGAGGAGATTGTCATAGAAGACTGACCCAGAGTAGAAGAAAGAGAAACAACGAAATACCAATGTCTTCTGGAGACAACAGAATGAAGAAGAGTTCAGAGTTTGTCTCACTCCCTGATTTTACCACATAGCCCAAGCAACTTAGGGTTTGCTCTCCATTGCAAAGTGAAAGCAATGTTTTCCCACTAGGGTGTTTCCTACTTTTTGAATGAATGAATGACTACAACAAAAAGGCAGGGAGTGAAACCACAATCAGTACTGCAAAGATAAGGTCCTATGGGAGTTCCAAAGAGGTATTCATTCCCAGTTGGAGGTTGTCAGGGAAGAACTTGGCAGATGGCCACAGTTGAGGCCTTAAATGAGGGCTAAGAGCTTGGAGATAGCACAAGAACACTGTAGGGCAAAGAAAGCTTTAGCTAAAACCCATCACATGAAAACACAGAGCAGTGAAAATGCCCCAAGGAACCACAGCAAGGAGGCCAAAGCCAGAGGGCCTCACAACGCAGACTAGAATGTTTCCTTCATTCTGCATGCCTGAGGAGTCTTTAAAGGCACCTGACCCTGAGCAGAGTCTTGACACACCAGTGGGATCCTGCATTAGCAAGATTTATCTGCTAACAATGAATGAGGCATACTGGGAGCAGAAGAAACGAACTGTAGAAGAATCGATTAGAATACATGAAATGTAAATAAAAGATAACAAGGACTTGGGTTAGCCTGGGGACAGTGGACATGGGGAGGTGGGTAAAAGCAGAACACATGTCACAGGCACACCTGTCTGAGCTACGATGGATGGAGCAGGTGCCAGGGCCAAGAGGAAGGTAGGAATGAAGTCTGGAGACAACTCCCTCCTCTTCCCTTCCCTTTCCCTCCTCTCCCCTTCCCTTCCCTTTCCCTCCTCTCCCCTGTCCTCCCCTTCCCTTCCCTTCCCTTTCCCTCCTCTCCCCTGTCCTCCCCTTCCCTTCCCTTCCCTTTTCCTCCTCTCCCCTGCCCTCCCCTTCCTTTCCCTCCCCCTTCCCTCCTCTCCCCTTCCCTCCTCTCCCCTTTCCTTTTCCTCCCCTGCCCTCCCTTCCCTCCCCTCCCCTTCCCTTTCCTTCCCTTTCCCTCCCCTTCCCTCTCCCCTTCCTTTCCCTTTCCCTCCCCTTCCCTCCCCTTCCCTTTCCTTTCCTTTCCCTCCCCTTCCCTCCCCTTCCCTTTCCTTTCCCTCCCCCTCCCCTTCCCTTCCCTTTCCTTCCCTTTCCTTCCCCTTCCCTCCCCTTCCCTTTCCTTCCCCTCCCCCTCCTCTGCCCTCCCCTTCCCTCCCCTTCCCTTTCCTTCCCTTTCCCTCCCCTTCTCTCCCCTTCCCTTTCCTTTCCCCTCCCCTGCCCTCCCCTTACTTTCCCTTCCCTTCCCCTCCCCTCTCTTTTCTCCCCTTCTTTCCTCCCTTCCCTTCTCCTCCATCCCCTCCCCTCTTTTTTTCCTTCATTCTTTCTTTTTCCCACCCTCCTCTCTGTTTTCCTCAACCTCATCTCTCTCCCATTTCCTCCCCTCCCTGCTCCTCCTGCTTCTTCCTCCATTTCCTCCCCTCCCCGCCCCTCCTGCTTCTTCCCCTTATCTTGTCACCAAATCTTGCTGTTTTAATCCAGCCTCACCTCAAGCTTGTCCCCTCCTGCCTCTTCCTGTCAGTGCTGAGTCTATAGGCAAGCATCGCCATGTTTTACCCTGTGGGATTCCCTTTTAAAATTCCATAATCCAAAACCTCTGCATTTGTGTTGTTTGTTTCTTAGATGCACATTAACATCAATAACATGTGTGATGCTTCCGACTGAGACTTGGTTTACTTCAAATTCAGAACACAACCTAACATGCTATAGGTATCAATAGCTATAACTGTGATGGAAACTGAAGAGCTGTTAAAATTATTTCTCTGGTTTCCTTTTCTTTTTTTGATTTTTTCAAATAAATCAAACTAGCAGATAAACTAAAACTTGCTTTTTTACTGTTTTTCCTCTCCTTCTCCATCCTGACTTTGTTATAGATCGCTCCTGGGAATCGTTAAAGCCATCTTTATATGTTCATGAACAAAACACACCATTCACATTAGGGCATCAGCCTCTGCCTCCTGCAACCAGCTTTCCCCACTCAGCATCGTATGTTGAAGTTTGGGTTCAACTTTACTGCTGAGAACACACAGTCTGAATTTGGTCTTCTGCTCTGAACATTTCTCTGCCTCCCTGAGCTTTTGAGAGTAAGCCATGATAAAAAGCCTAAAAATACGTCTCCCGGTTACTACGGGCACCAAGCTGGCCTCCAAAGCATTCATACCAAGTTAGATCCCAAGAGCGCCAAATAAATGCTTTTATTTCTTTTATTTTGCCAGCATTTGTTATGAGTTTTAATTTTTTCCAATTGCTTGGGCACAGAATACTAAGTCAGAACATACTTCCTGTTTTTCTTGTTTGTTTGTTTTGTTTTAGTGGATATATGCAGAGTCATTTATTTGTTGATCATTTATGGCCTTTCATTTTGAAGTAGCCTGTTTGTGTCTGTCCTATACTTACCTGACAAGGGTTTATTTCCTTACTGATTCCAGGGGATGTGTGGTCAGCCATAAGCACGGTGAGCTCCTTCCCTGTCTGCAGCTTGTCATTTTTGAAGTGTTCTCATAGAGGCTTAAAATTCCAAAGTATTCAATTATGTCAATTTGTGTGGATGTATGTGTGTGTGTGTGTGTGTGTGTGTGCTTATGCTGCCTTGCAAATCTCCCCTTATACTAAGATAAGGATGTTTTTCTACAATTTTTATTCTAAGGCTTCAAAGTTCTTCTGTTATGTAAATACATACATATTATGCATATATTATACAAATATGCATAGACTTGTAATTGGGTATGTGTATTAGTTAGAGTTCTCTAGAAGAACAAAGCCAACAGAACAATATATCAGAAGGAGATTTATAGATTAGCTTACTCACTACTGTCTGAGTACTTCTATATGGCTGTCTTAGCTCTGGGGATGCTGGAAACTGGCAGTTATCTAGTCCACTGGTCTGGGTGACTTGAAAGTCACAGTCTGATGCTGGAGGCCTGGAACACTCCTGGAGAGCCACCATGTTGGAAGGTCACAGAACCTGGCCCTCATATCAGGATGGTGGCAAAGAGCACTAGCAAAGGTGGACCCAAACAGCAAGGTGCGAGAGTAAGCAGACTAAAAGGAAAAGGTTTTCCCGCAGATTTCCTCCACCTGGACCTCTGCTGGAAGGCACTGCCCACTTTGGGTTAGCATACTTATTTTAGTTAACCTAATCAAGAACACCCATCACAGGTGCAGCCAGAGGCTTGCCTCACATGAGGCTGTAGAACTTGTTAAGTGGAGATTCCACAGTAACTATCACACAGGTGTGGCCTGTGCCAGCTGGTGTGTTCATGGGACTGGGGTTGATGACGTCATAAGAGCCTATTTCTGGATACAGCCATGAGGATTTTCCTAAGGACGATGCCTATGCTGATGGGCTAAGTAAGAATGCTTTCACACATGTGGACGGACATCATCTTCACACTGATGACCCAGAAGATGAATTCACATCTTCTGCTTCAGTGGGGACCCCCATCAGCCATTGAAACTCCAGGTTCTTCAGCCTTCACTTTGGGACGCATGTCAACACCTCCTTTAGTATACAACCATAGTGGGCAGGTCCCACAAGTTTACTTGGAGATACCCCACAGGATTCTTGGTCTCAGGCTTTTGAACCACACCCCTGGCTTTCCTGATGGTCCAGCTTAGTGGTGACAAGACTGCAGGGCCCAGTCTCCATAACTGCATGCTGAGCACACTCTGATAATGACCCCCACCTGCCCTCTCTTCACATGTGCACATGCATGCATACAGACAGAAGTACTCTGACTGCATGAGCGAAGGCAATATAAGCATTTGGGTTTTCATTTTCACCTGCAAAAATGGATGTGTGTATATTTATCTGTATGTATGTGCTATGTACATATAACTATACATTTGTGTACACATAAATGCATGTATATGTACATACACACATGAGTTCCCTGAACAGCAATAGTGCATTCTTCTACTTATTAGAATGTTCACTGAACTATGAATCCTTGAAAAATAGACAAACACATTCATCTAAGCAGGTCACAGAGTTGGAAGGAGGTGGGTAAAGGCACGAAGCCAAGTGCCATTTCATCCCTACAATGCTGTGCTCCTGAACTGCTGGACTAAGGGTGGCCTGTGCCATTGCTGAGGAATTAAAGTGCCAGCCCATACAAATAACATCTGCAGAGTCCAAGTTAGAGTAACCTGTGCAGGCCGGAGTAACATCTCTAGACTTGTTAGGTCCAAAGCTCAAGTGCAGGCCTACTTGCAAGCCAGTTAAGTTGTCTTCATTTCCCCAACTGTGCTCTTACTACGGAGTGAGCTCATTTGTCACTGGGAGTCTTTTTCTCCAGTTCAGAGTTATCTCCATCTGTCTTATGCCAGCGGCATCAATTGATGTGAAATGTGACAGCTTTGTAATAATATTACTATCGAGTCCTTTCAATCTCTCCTTGTTATTCTTTCTCTTTAGATTTCCCTCATCTCGCTTAACTCTATCTGGACATGACGTTGAAATTCATTCTGTGGAGTGCTGCTCATAATTCTGTCATGATTATTGTTATGTTGGATTCATAGATTCATTTGTAGATAACTCCTGGTGTTTTTTTAATGTTAGTGAATGCTCATCCATTGATACACTTTACTTTTCCATTCTCTTTCCTAAACAAGTGATAGTCTTTCGCTCTGTAGCAATTTCTTTTGTGAGATTTCTAGGAGTTGTCCTTGGTGGTTTGCCAGTCTGAAAAATGTATTACTTTTGTTAAACATTAGGTAATTGTATTGCTAAAGTATATGGTTTTTAAATATAAAGATCTTATATTCAGAAGTCTTGTTTATTGGTTCTTATACTGGTTTTGTAGATTTTGTTGAATTGTCTATAAAAATACTCCCAGTGCACAAAATAATATTAATACCTCTTCCCTCCCAATTTTATACACACACACAGTGTAGCTGTCTTCAGACACACCAGAAGAGGGCATCAGATCTCATTACAGATGGTTGTGAGCCACCATGTGGTTGCTGGGAACTGAACTCAGGACCTCTGGAAGAGCACTCAGTGCTCTTAATTGCTGAGCCATCTCTCCACTCCCCACTCCCAATTCTTATAACTTTGTTTCTTTTTCTAGTTACTTTGAAATGCAGTGCCTAGTAGGAATATAAATAAAAGGCTTATAAGCATTCTTTTGCTTTAAAGAAGATACATCCAATATATGACCATTGTGAATAGACATAGTCACTTTTAATTCAAAGGAAATATAAGTGCTTCATGGTACAACATTTTAATCTACTGAGATGATTCTTTTGTCCTTTAATAGGACAAATAATTAATTTTAGTGACTCAATAAACTTAAATCATTGCTGTTATATTATTATGTCTTACGTTGTAATTACTTGATTCTGATTAACCTTACTTTTGGCTTCTGCTTGCTAAGTGATAACAGCTGTGATTATTTCGGGCTGCTTTCCAGCTGTTTCTGCCACCATGAACTTACCTAGTAAAGCACATAGAGCAACTTGATGTTTGTTCCTAACTGCTCCATGTTCTAACACAGTCTGTGGTGACCTGGGCACTTATTTTAAGAGCAGAAAATACTTTCTTAATGTCTTAAGTTTCATGCTGTAGAACTGTTTGTACTATTATTTTAATGCTTTTTTATTAAGTTATTTATTTTTTCATCCAGATCACAGGTTCCCCTTCCTCCTCTCCTCCCAGTCCTTCCCTCTCCCCATTCCCCTCACACTTACCCCTCCTCTCCTCCTTAGAAAAGGGCAAGTCTCCCATTGGTATCAACCAACCTTGGTATATCAAGTTGCAGTAAGACCGGACACAGCTGTTCTATGAGGCTAGACAAAGCAATCCAGTTAGGGAACAGGGGCCAAAGTCAGGCAATGTTGTCAGAGACAATGTGGGGATGGGCTTACTGGGCTTACTGGCAAGCACCATCCAGATATTTCAGAGATGCTAAACCTGGGGGGAAGGAGCAGGGAGAGTGCTTGAGCAGTCAACATCCCAAGGTGAGAACTGATCCACCTGGGGTCAGGGGTGGGGTGGGGAGCTTGACCTTTTGGTACCCGTTCAGGTGATTAGGTCTCAAATTAAAGGACCAGGAGCAACACAAGCTAACAGCAGCCTCTAAACCCCGGCCCAAGCCTACAAGACAAGAGTAAAGATCGTTTTGCTTCAGAAATATTGTCTGCTGACTTGAGGTTGGTGGCACTCATTTGTTTATTGAATATTTTGAATGCCTCTAATGCTTTCACGTTTCCTACCAATATTAGGGTTGTAGAGATGAATAAAGCAAAATCCTTTTCCAGAGCCAACTTGATGGCACAGTGAGGCAAAGTACACGCCAGGAAGTCTAAAGATCTAAGTTTAATCCCCAAAGCCCACAGAAAGTTAGAAGAGACTATGGTCGTCTTCTGACCTTCACATGCTCCCCACCACAATAATAGTAATTAATAAAATTAAACATAAATCACACTTCTCCAAAGTTTCTCACAGAAATAAGCTATTACAGAGAGTTGTGTACATGGACTCGGAAGATAAACTCAGAGAATCCCAGGGGGAACCCCAGTGCTCAGTGCTCTCTGCTTCCCGACTGCAGAAACAGTGTAATCACCCTTCCACTGCCACAGCCTCAGCACCCCTAAGGTGTGAGTTAATAAACCCAATCTTCAACCCAGATCAGGACAATCGAGTCCCACTGCTTCCCTCCTCCTCCTTCTCCCATCCCTAGCCTCTACCTAGACATTGGTCCTTGCAGAACCATAGTGAGTGAGAAAAAATGACCAGGTCAGAACTTTACAAGCAGTAGCCCTTTGGGTAGAGGCTAGGGATGGGAATGACTGAGAGAGCAGGCAGTGAGAACAACTCCACCTTCCTGTGCTCACTCCGAGTTAACAGAGAGCAAAGAAGCTTTGAGATGTTTCTGCAACAACTACATTACCTAGCCATCCCCTTCTGCTCCATAGGAACTATGCCCAGCACTAGGCACACAGGTTTTTGCTTTGATTGGTATTTTTGCTTCCTCCTACAGATTAGGAAACGGGGATCAGAGTGAGCAGGTTACTTTCTTGGTCACAACAGCTATTAAAGTGGGAGCGGAAGCCAAGCTTCAAGCTGACAACCAAGCCTTTGCTCTTGACCTCACCTCTGGATTACTCACTGTTTTTGTTTGTGTCACTTGCAGCCCCACTGTGGTAGCTTTAGAGCCGAATGACACGTGGAGGACTTGCCAGGCCAGCACTGCATGGACAATTGTATTTGTCTAAATATTTATATCTGTCTCCTGAGCTTGTCAGTGATGTGAAGTCTTGGTCAAATGATGTGAATGGATGCCAGATAGAAAGGGAACCAACCATTATGTCTGTGATGTGGTATTATAAGTCAGGATGGAGGCTAGAAGACACATGGTCTATAGGATTTTCCAGAAGGTCCCAGTAATATATGAATTTCCTCTAGACAAGAGACAGACAAATAGACAAAGGCAGACATAGAGAGGTAGGTATATAGGCAGATAGATACACATATCTATAAGCGAGTTAGGCATTATACATCACACATATAGATTGCGGTGGTTTGAATAGGAATGGCTCCCATAGACTCATGTGTTTAAATGTTTGGCCCATAGGAGGTGGCACTATAAAGAGGCCTGGCCTTGTTGGAGTAGATGTGGTCTTATTAGAGAAG
This sequence comes from Apodemus sylvaticus, assembly GCF_947179515.1. Taxonomy (NCBI): domain Eukaryota; kingdom Metazoa; phylum Chordata; class Mammalia; order Rodentia; family Muridae; genus Apodemus; species Apodemus sylvaticus. The sequence continues at coordinate 91,670,915 of NC_067483.1, forward strand.
TGTGTCACTATGGGGGTGGGCTTTGAAGTCTCCTGTGTTTAAGCTATGCCCAATGTGACACACAGTCTTCTACTTGAAGATCAAGTAGTAGAACTCAGCTCCTCCAGTACCATGTCTGACTGGATGCTGCCATGCTTCCCACCATGATGACAATGGACTAAACCTCTGAAAGTAAAAGCCAGCCCCAATTAGATGTTTTCATTTACAAGAGTTATTGTGGTCATAAATATGCAACTAAAATACATGGTGGCCCCCAAACTACAAATGCAATGATATTATAAAGACTCTCAGAGTACAATAGCAATGAGCCTATTAGAATACCCCTAAAGATGCATGCTCCTTGATGCTAACCAAAAGCTATCTAATTGGACTTAAGACCTGCTCAACAAGAGATACATCATGCCTGGTACTATAAACCTAGCTAACTACCCAGGGCTAATGAAGTCATGGATCTTGGAAGATAACCCACAACCACCACTTTATTAAACCAACATAATCCCCAACTACATACTAGATATTTGTCCTTATATGCACAGAGAAGTGTAGTCCTCACCCTTCATCAAAGAAATTTCTCTCTGCAACAGACTAAGACTTTAGAGAAAAGTCACAGTCAGTCAAAATGCGGAGTTGTGTAGCCTAGTCTCAACTGATATCTACAGTACAGTTCTTGCACCAAAGGCTCAGGAACATTGAAGAAGAAAGGATGGAAAGATAGTAAGATCCAGCAGAGGATCAGGGTGTTTCTGTGAGATTGTGTCTCCTAGGAACATGAGAAGCTGCTCCCACAAAGTCTCACAATGATTAGGCGTGAGTTAAACAAGGACAACAACAGACTGATCTGGACAAGGGAAAGCCCACAGGCTTCAACCCTACACAAAGAACTACAGCAACTAAAGAATGTGGAGAGTGGGAGAAATAGTCTTCCCCAGGGAAGAGCACGCCAACTGGTCATCCAATACCATATGGTCAGCCTTGAAAGTATATGAATACATGTAACATTATATGGACTGAACAGGTTATATTTAGGAATATATGTTTATACATATACATACATATATGTAACAACAATTAATAAAAAGGGAGGCCACAAATTTGAAGAGCAAGGAGGAGTAAGTATGTGGGAAGGTTTAGAGGGAAGAAAGGGAAAAGAGAAATGATGAACTTACAATATAAAAAAAATAGTTGTCCACAACAAACGTTAGATATTCAGGACCCAGAACCAGCTGACACCAGGCACTTGGGTCATTATTCTTCTGATGTTTTAGAAACGTGCCTTTGAGACTGCTCATGTTTCTACCAATTTGTGTTCTTTCTGCCTCAGCTGACATAAGCAAAAATGTAGAGTGGGGAGGGGCTGCACCATGCCCACTGCCACCTGACAATCCTCTGGTCCCCATAGCTCCTATTCACTAACTGTATCAATAGGAAGTTCTTTGTAAATTACTAGTGTAAGCTGTGCAACAAATACCCATAAAAGAACAGCCAGAGGCTCAGATAAGGAGGAGGAGGAGGAGGAGGAGGAGGAGGAGGAGGAGGAGGAGGAGGAGGAAGAGGAGGAGGAGGGTGAGGCTGAGGAAGGGGTGAGCTCTCCACTGCCTGTTGTCATCATGAAAAGCTGTATTTCAATGAGACAAACGTTAGGGAGCAGGAATTAGATAGACTCCCTGAAGTCTGCTTTGCTGAGAAGTCTCACAATGTGACTATCAGTGGGCTGACCACAAGGTGCTGGGGTGAAGTGGGTGATGGAACAATTTTATTTAGAGGATGATTCTTCAAATACTTCTTATCCAATTTGTCCTCTAGCTTCTTTTTCTAAATCCTAGGGAGAGCTGTCCTTAGGGTCCTGTTCTTTCAATTTTCTCACCCCAAATCCAATTACTATGTATCACATATTCTACCTATGAGGTATCTCCAGGTCCCTAACTTTTCTGGAACCTCCTCAGTGCCTCTAACAGCTCCCCTGTAGCCAGGTGCATTCTTTAGATGATCCCTTCCTCCTCAGCAGAGGAGGAACCAGCTCTCTCTTTGCATGTCATCCTGTCTTTATGACTGAGCCTTCATTATCCATCTTGCCTATACCCTATAGGCCCTCCACCACGCTATCCACTGATTTCTGGCTTCTGCAAGATGAAGGTGCTGATTCCTCTAAGATCTAAAAGCTATCGGCTTCCAGAAAGGCTACTACCTGGAGAAATGCAGTTACCGCTCAAGCTACAGCCCTGTCTGTGTAGGAGCCTGGTCAGTCACAATGAAGGCCTCTGATGCTCTTTCATTTTCTGTCTCTCAATGGATAAGTGCCTCTTAATGGGTTCCCCCGTGCCAGGCTCTGTCTTCTCTGGTAAAGTGAATGGTTCTGTTTCTAGACCCCTGCCTTCTACTGACATCTCAGCTTCTAATGAGTTGAGTAAAATCTGCAGCTGTAGGCAAGACTCTCAGTTGGGGTTCATTGTCCAGCACCCTAAGTTCCAATCACTTATGCAAACATCAATCCCCAAGGTTCCTACAATCACCCACACTGTTTGGTCTGTTCTTCCTGCCTTGCTTGCTCCCATTCAGCTGCTGCTCCATTGTCTGCTGAGCTTGTCAGCCACGGTTCTAATGCCTCACTTCAAAGCTTTCCTAACGTCCAGAAAGAGTAGGGCTTTTGTTCGTCACATTTTCATAAAATTCTATTAATAGCATCCAGGGCTGGAAGTGTAGCTCAGTGGTAGATCACTGGTCTAGCATTCATGAGGACTGGGTTTTGTCCTCAACATCATGGACAGAACAGAACAAACAAACAAACAAAATAAAGCCTTCCTTTTAATTCTCCCTTCTCTTTTTAAAATCTGAATTTATTTTGTTCAAATGTATACTGGAAGATTTGTAGTTTCCAGAGCTCAAGGGATAGAGAGATAAACTTATTAATTTGGCATGTGTGTGGTCAGAGGGCAACTTACAGGAGTGGTTCTCTTGCATCATGTCAGCCTAGGGTCTTGAGCTTAGGTCATCACAGTCCTAGCGAGCACATTTAACAACTGAGCCATCTCGCCAGCGTGAATTAACAGATTCCAAAGGGAGCAAAAGCTCATTCAACCTATGGACAGCCGCAACAGAACGCAAAAGCTGAGCAAGGGGACATTCTCTGTCTCTTTCTGTCTTTCTGTCTCTCCCCCTCCTTCTTCTTCCCTCCTCCCTCTTTCTCCCTCCTCCCTCTCCCTCCTCCTTTCCCTCTCCCTCTGCCTCCTTGAAATCAGCTGGGAAATCAGTCTCTGAATATTGATGAGAACAGACAATAACAACTGGGCCAGAAGCACACTGCCACTTCTCCGGGTCTCCAGTTTGCCTACTGTGTACATTAGGATATAGCCTCTGTAAACACAACACACACACACACACACACACACACTTAGGAAGAGAAAGAGATAGAAATAATCTATCTCTCTACCATGTATATATTTTCATACATATTTCTTGACATGCACTTGGTATGCATGAACATATCAATACTAATTTATCTGTATATATCATAGATGTCTTGAATGTAGTCAATATCATATAAGTCTATCAATCTATCTTCTATCCCTCTGTCCATATCCTCTTGTTTTTCCTTCTCTGTGGAACTCTGACTAGTTCATACACACGGGAAAATCATCTTTGAGAACATGACATTTATGCTTAGCTCTGAAGATTATAATTGAAAAGAGGAGCCAAAAAATAATTCTAGCAAAATGGGAATATGAGAATAAAGTCTGATGTGGAAAGAACCAGAGCAGGGCAATGATCAGGAAACTGGACTGGGGAGGGACGCAGGGGTGAGACACGGAGGAGCTTGAATCCTGCTCCAGAAAGCGCCAAAAAGCTGAACAACCGGATTTCAGTAAATGTCTGTTTGACAAAATGAGTTCCTGGTAAGCAATTTCCAAAACAGCAAGAGCAGTCGTCAGGCTCTGGAACAGACACATGACTGTTTTCATCCCCATTCTTTGAAGGTTTTCTCAGGGGTGAAAGTGCCGGAAGGGGAGGGGCTGAGAAAAGCTGGCCTTATCCTCCCAGAACATCCGAGGACAATGGATGGATGCACAGGCTTCCGCATCTCCAGCCATTCCCCAACATTTTCCCGGTTTGGCGGGTTTTTGTCGGTATTTTGCAGAACACACAGGCAGTGGTGATGATCCCTTTTATCTAATATCCTCAGCACGGATCACAGGCTTAACAGGAACCAGGGAAACTTGTCCTCCCAGGAAGCCAGCCCCAGCTCTGCACAAGAGCACCCTCTTCTGTGCAGTCCCAGACTGGCTTTCAGAGGAAGGTTGAAAAGACCCGTCAGGCAGGCCAGGGGGCCCAGGGAACCCACAGTCTGGTAGTCAGAGGAAGTCCTTACAGACCACCTCCACGGAGGTGCATGCATTCAGGATCCTTGTAGAATGAGAGTGAGAGGGATGAAGGGATTGAGTTCAGGACATCTTCCTGAGAAGGGAAAGGAAGCACTTTCCAGCTAGGGAGAATCTACTTCCTGGTTCAACATGACAAATGGAAAAGGATGCCCAGGAACAGTCCTGTCAGATTCCATAGTCAGACGGATGCACAGAAGTGAGCAAGGGGGGCTAGGCTGACATGTGCCCGGTGCTGACAGACAGGGAGGGAGGCTGGCATGCGCCCTGTGCTGACAGAGCTGGGGGAGGTCGGCATGTCTGCAGCCAGCCCTTGGAGTCACAGAGATGAGGAAACTGGAACTCTGGGACAATTCAATACCTGCTGCCTTGCACAGTGCGGAAATCCTCTTTGCTCTCCCAAAGAATTTCGCTTCCACTTTCACATCATCGATATATATGGTTATGTGTGTCTGACACAGGTAGGAAGAAAACATGTGTTGTGTGGTCTAGAACACCCCATCAGAGCCTCAAAATAATCATGCCAGTCAGATAAGAAAGATATATACTTCCACTATAGTCAAGGAACTGAAGCACAGAGATGTGAGCGATTTCTCCACAGACGCACAGCAAATACAAGAACTAAGATAAGCACTTCAAGGATATTCATGCATCACCCCCTTAGAGACAAATCTGAGGAGCAAGAGGAAGTCAGTGGTCGCTGTAGATGTTGCTGAAGAGGACACTGCAGATTTCAGTGACTGGTAAGGCTTCAGTTTGGAAGGCTCACATTCACTTCTGTTTTCGTTCAGGACTTTAAGCTAAAATAAGTGTATGAGTGTGGATACGGAGAGGTCAGATCTCACTGTCATTCCTCTGATGTCATACGCCTTTTTATGAGGTATCTCACTGGACTCTTCCTGATGTATGTGTGTGTGTGTGTGTGTGTGTGTGTGAGTGAGTGTGTGTGTGTGAGAGAGAGTGTTTGTGTGTGTATGTGTGTGTGTGTGAGTGAGTGTGTGTAAGTGTATGTGAGTGTGTGTGTGTGTTATCTTCTATCTATAGGAGGAGACATGATGAGTAGTGAAGAAAGCCCAATAGTAAAGACAGATTGCATGTTTTCCCTTCTGCCTTGTCTTGAGCAGTTGTAGGTAGGGTCAGAGAGGGGAGAGGGGAGGGGGATGATGAGGGGGAGGGAGGGAGAGGGAGAGGAAGAGAAAAAGAGAGGAGAGGAGAGACAGACAGACACACACACACACACACACACACACACAAAGAGAGAGAGAGAGAGAGAGAGAGAGAAAGAGAGAGAGAGAGAGAGAGAGAGAGAGAACCCATTAGCAATGTTGTGGTTTTGTTTATTATTTTCATCCCGATGGTAATAAATCAAGGCTGGGTTTGTCGTTTTAATTAGCCCTCTCCCATTGGGGAGTCAGGGTTGCTAAGTACTGATAGGAGCTGAAACCTCACCTGGAAACAGGAGCCCAGAATGAGCCTCAGCCCCAGCTTCCTTCAGCGCCTACTGGTGGCTGGTGGGCTCTGTGCACAGAGAGGACTCTGCACACAGTAGGGTGGCAGGGGAAGAGCCATGCCCTCCAAAATGGGCTCTGCACAAGAATCACCTCAGAAAGGGATTAGGGTTGAGTGTGAAGCTATCAAGATGGGAGGGAGGCTGAGTGGGTCTTTTTTCTGCTGTGGGGAAAGGAGGGTGGAGGGGGTCAATCTCCAAGGACATTTCAATACAGTTGGAAGTGAAGAGGAGGAGGTACAATTTAAGGTCAGGGTCTGCTACCCTCAAGGGTGAGGACAAGGGAACCTCAATAAGGAGAACTGAGCTCTCTTCCTGAGTTTCTTCCTCTGCTTTGCTGACAGTCAGGCTCCTTATTCCAAGCAACCCCCCTTGCTGTGACACTCCAGGGAAGATTCCAAGGCCTTCACAACCTTGCAGCTCTACGAGATATTCTTACTGAACTGATGGAGCAACATCTCTGTCAGTAAAGGGCTGAGGATCAAAGAGTCAACTCCTCAAAGCCCACATAAAAAGCCACACATGGTGGTGTTGACTTGCAGTGCCTGCGCTGGAGAAGAGACAGGCAGAGTCCTGGGGCTTTGGGAGATAGAGACAGAAAGAGCCCTGGGGTTTGGGAAGACAGAAGCAGGCAGAACCACAGGCTTGCCACAGCAGTCAACCTTACCTGGTTAAGGTAGAAGCTGTTAGCCCCCGTACTTGACAGGTGAGAAATTAATGTGTTGAATGGTTACCAGGCTCAGGGAGGAGTCAGAGCAGAATATCACCGGGCTCCATCATGCAGTACACCCAGCAGTTCTTTTTTCTCTACCAGCACCTTTTAAAACACGTGAAACAAGAGCAGCTTAGTAAACACAGGGCATTGCAAGGTGCTGATCTCCAACTGGGGATTAAGCACCTTGGTGGAAGGGAAGTACCACTGGTACTCCAAAGGTGGTGAGACTTTGCATCCCAGTGATACCTGTGGCCTGATGTGTGGGAGGAGCAGAGGCACCCAGTGCCCCTGTGTTCTCAAGCACAATCTCAACTGCGTTACACTTTTCCTTGGTTTATGTATGTAGATCCTCTTTGGCCTCACCTCCACAACCGGCCAACATGTCTCATTTTTCTCTTCCTTTAACAGCAGCAGCATCCATGAGCCATGCGCACCCTTTCACGCTGCTACTTGGGAGTCCCTGGCACAGGTCACCCTGAACAACAAGTTGAAAATACCTCCGTGTGTTGACCAGCTTTCCATGGCTGCTGCCAAAGTACTCAAGAGAACAATTGGATGGGGGACGTGCATCCTGTCTTCGGGTTGTGAAGCTTCGGTCTGTGGTCCATCTCTTAGGCCTGCGATGAGAGAGAACAACATGGTGGCAGGATCACGCAGGGGAGGGCTGGAAAGAGCATGCTGGGAAAGGTGGAGACCATGCTTGACCCTTGCTGCCAGTGACCTACTGAGCCTAGACATGCCCTGTCTTCCAAGGTTTCCACTAGCTCCCCAAATAGCCTCACCAGCATGGGATGAAGCATTCAACACTGAAGCCTGGCTCATTTAAATCACAGCACCCCACTGTCCCCAGAACTAGCTTTACACTACTCACCTCTGTACTTTCTTTCTCGTGCTCACTGATCTGAAGTTCCCCGACTGCATTTTGTATTCACTTGTTCTTCCTCTACAGGGACAAGTCTTGGTTGCTATAAATCTAGGACCTGGAATAGCAGCTAGGATGTAGAAGGGTGTCAAAAAGTGTTTGTGGAATAAATGAATGAAAGTTCTCAATGCATGAAATGATTAACCTCCTTTTGCCACCTTATCAAGCTCAAGTTAAACAAATGATCGGAGAAGTATCCCCACCTCGGCTGCTGTTTGATTCTGTGGCACCTCTCACACTATGTGTTAGCTGCCCATGGTCAGGCCAGGCACACAGTATGCAAGATGGAAGTTGGTTTTCCCACAGCACAGTCATCACTGTGCTTCATGAGCCTGTCAACAATGGGAGAGTGGTCCCTCAAGATGAGGATGGAGTTAAGGGTGGGGGAGATGGCTCAGCAGTAAAGATCTTTGCCGTATCTTTGCTGTGTCTTTGTCTTTGTCCATGCCTCATGCACCCATGTGAAAAACACACAGGGCAGCATGCTTCCCCAAGTCCTTGCCCAGATGAAAGGTAGAGACATTTGAATCTCAGGGAGCCAGCATGTCAGCCAGACAGGCATGCACACCAGCAATCAACAAAATGAATGGGTCTTAGGGTCTGCTGAGATGACTCATAGAGTATGGGAGCTTGCCTCTAAGCCTGGAGACCTGAGTTCCATCCCTAGGACCTACCTTTCATGGTAGGTAGCAAGAACCAACTCCTGAAAGTTGCCCTCTGACCTCTACACAAGCACCATGGCAACCTTGCCCGCAAGAACATACACACTGCTCATGTGTGTGCATTTACTCTATGCCTTATCTAAGACAAAGAACTCCATAGGGATTAACATTTCATTGTACTAACATCCAATGGTAGCTGAAGGGCTGGGTGATATTGGCCTGTGGGCTTGACTTTTTCTTCTAGATTCTTACACTTTATCTCTGTGTGATCTGATCTGGTAGCATGGTATTAATTCATCATCTCCATGAGAGACTATATCATATTTCTTATATATGGTATATATGAGATCGTAGTAGAATCCAGATTGTTTTGGGGAATAAATGAGACCTGTGTATAGTGATTTCATAGGACTAGACTTTCAAAATATTAGGTATAGCAATAATACATTAGGTATCATTGTATTATCCTGTTTATCAAACCCTTTTTCAATTATTCAATGTATATCACCATTTAACTTTTACGGGTTTTAGCTTAATCGGGTCATTAGTACCCAAAGTGCTAGCCTGTCGTTATAAGGGTGTCTCACCTCAGTGCCTGACATGATGACTTATCATCAATAAAGAATTTAATTTCATCTCTTAATAACACTTTACAGTGTTCAGAATAAGTCTAAGGTCTCAAGAGGATAGATGTACTCTGTGCCACTTAATGCTATCACAGCCACAAGTCACTGAATGATCTCATTACATTCTGAGGATGGTGTTCCCAGGTAAGTTAGTTGTGTTAATATCATACAGGGCATCTTACTAAAACTAGGTGCTGTATTCTATCACAAACCTAGGTCATATGGTATGCATGTACACACACACATATGTATATATACATATACATCCTATACATCCACATCATATACATATACACATACCCTTACACATACATGTACATATACATGTACATATAACAACACACACACATATATATATGTATGTGTATATATATATATATATATATATATATATATATATATATACACACACAAATAAATCTAAAGGGAAACTAATGCAATCAGGATGCAGCAAACAGGAGATGCCTGAGACCCTATTGGTATAGAAGTTACTCTAAACGATGGTTCAAGGTATAGCACAGAAAACACACAAGGCTGTTGCACAGTTACTTGCTGTCAAGCATTATTTATATTACTGTGTGCACTGTCATGTGACAGATACACATGACAGTGTGCACTGTCACATGACAGTTATCACGTGGACTTCCACACACATGTTAGCCCTGAATTCCCTTCTCACACTGTTATAGGCACAAGGTCACTGGATGAAAGGAACATTTGAGTTCATTTTTACTTACTTATTTTATTTTTATTTTACCTCACATCCTTGTGTATATATGGTCGTGTGTGTGAATTCAGGCACATGTGCCTTCGTCTTGGTCTTCATCTTCTACCTTGTTTCATACAGTCTCTTTAAAATAAATGAATCACCGTTACATTTATGACTTTATTATTCTCTCTGTCTCTCTCTCTCTCTGTCTCTCTCTCTCTGTCTCTCTGTGTGTGTGTGTGCATGTATGCATGTGTGTGTGCCGCGTGCACGCGCACGTGTGCACTGCTGGTCTGGGATGCATCTGAAGGAATTGTACTGCAGATGGAAGAAAGCTGTGATTGGGAATTATTCTCACTGTGAAATAAACTGCAGCTTACCAGTTAGCTCTATGGGATGGCTGGAGTTTGGTTGTTACTGTTGTTGTTGGGTTTTTTTTTTTATTTCATTATTTTCTGGAGGACAACAAACACCAACTGCACAGTTTAGAATTATTGTGTGAAAAATGAAATCTTGTCTCAGAAGTCACTTTATGAAATCATCTGTTTGCAGTTTCCTAGGCTTGGGCCTGGGAGAGAGGAGGAAGGAGGGAAGATCTGCCATGCAGAGAAAGTGTGGAAGAGAGGAGAGACGCCATGCCTGAGGAGAGTGCAGGACAGATAGACATGGCCACCACATGAAGGAGCCAGGAGAGGGCTGTGCAGAGCCGTCCTCTGGGCCTGTGGCAGCCAAGATAGAACATAGAACCATTACAGGGAGTTCTTTATCAGCTATTAATTCAACACACACACATCCAGACATCACCAGCATTTCCGCCAAGATTCAGTGAATAGAAAGAGTGGAGAGAAAGTGGATATGGTGAGTGCTTGGTGGGTCTGCATTCAGGTGACATCTCTTCAGACCTGTTCTTTATGGACTCTTGCCCTGCTTCTTCCTGAAGATGTCCCCATCTTTGTCACAGCTCTTCTTATATTTACTGTCCAGGGTGATTTCTATAGTCACAAACACAGATAATGAAGTCTATGTGAATCCCCGTGTTTTATGGTTAAGTGGCTAAGCAACTCCTCCTTCCAGCTCCTTGCCAATTCCTGACTGGGACATTCCACAGCCTGCCCCTTCACTCCCCTGCCTCCAGTCCCCTTTACAACAAGCACCTCTAAAAGTGCTGGCTGCAGAGACAGTCAAAAGCATAGGAATCCCCCAGGCTGCCTCAGTCAGTGTGACATTTCATTTTGGGATCCCAGGGGGTCAAGACACCCTTTGCAGCCTTGGCTTGCTGGGGAGGACAGGGCAGATAATGAGCCTTTGCCTTTTTTAGCCTCTTCCCTGAAGTAACCGAAGCTCCTTCTCAGGGTTATAAGCACCACACTTCAGGGAAGGGCCCAGTCCACTGACAGACCAGTTAATCCTATCTGGGTTTGGTAATGACTGAGTTTGCATAAAGCTAATCTTCCCAAATCCTGAGGTTTGAGAAGACCAGCTTTCTGAAAGAATATACCAAACTGATTCCTCAGAATCTCCTCAAATTTAGTTTTTATTTGTCTGCAGATGGTTTTGAGCTGTCATGTTGGTGCTGGGAATCAAACCCAGATTCTCTAGAAGAGCAGCCAGTATTCTTAAATACTGAGCCATCTCTCTCTCTCTCTCTCTCTCTCTCTCTCTCTCTCTCTCTCTCTCCCTTCCTACATCCCCTCTCTCTACACACACAGACATACACACATACCTCTTTTTAACTTAAATTTTCATTGTTATTCTTTTTCTTTTGTAAATGCATGGGTAAGTCCCAATTTCCCTTTAGCTCCTTTAAGCATCTGTGGTATGAAGCACGAATCATCATATCAAAGTATGTATGGGTTTAATACACAGGTCTTTAGAGCCCGTAAAGAAGAATACAGCTGAAAATGTCTCCAAGCATGATCCTTTACCGTGGCGTGAGGACCATAAACATTGCCTAAATATCAGACAGGGGAGCCCAGATAAAGGTGCTGGCTCTGGTTTGAAAGTAAGGGTACTAAAGATATGTTTGTTACTCTAACAAAATCCAACACACGTGAAGCTTGGAGCTCAGGAATCACGGTTGCAATCATAAAGTGACGCTTTTCTTTAAACAGAAACCTTTTCCTACATGTCTACTTACTACAGAGAAGTACTTTGGAAAGGTCTGGCTTTCAAGAAACCAGAGAAATTCATATCTGAGATAGTCAGGAACGCAGAGGTCACCGCTCATTTTAGATAAATCTGAAATCAAAGTAGCCCCGAGGTGATGCCGTGAAAATTAGGGGAATTTTGTTTTTTATTAATACAAATTCGATTTGCTCTAACTCTTTCAGAAACGGAGGGCAGGGCAGTCGGAGGCATCTTCCTTCTTGTAACTGTATCTGCTCCACTGCAGAGTGCCTCTCTCCCCCAAACAACTGTTAATAGCTTGGTCTCAAGAAAAGCGATACTGTATTTTAGCTTGTGTGGTGGGACTGTTGCCTAGCGCTGCAGTAAATTTTACACAGCAGTTGGCTGTGGGATCAAACTAGCCGGGCTAAATGAATTAAGCAATCACATCATACTGCAGGGCGTATTAAGGAGCATGCCCGAATTAGGGCACTCGATATTCCCGTCTCACGGTCCCACTTCCGCCCCCAGAATGCTTTGGCCCAGCAGGCTGTAATTTGATATTAAACAGGGTTCTTATTAAGTAGATACAATGAAATAACAGTGAGTTTTTGTTGCATTAGTAGAGTTAAATGCACTTTATTAGCGCTCATTAAAAGGACAGGGAAAGGTAGAGGTAAGGATTCATTAGCCAAGAGCAGCCCCGGAGAGGCTGGGCGATTAAACAGCTTGGGGGCCAGGAGTGGGATCCGGGCCACACACAGCAGAGTCTAAAAGTACGTCCTTTCCCCCGTGACTAAAATGTTTGAGAATAGTTTGGGGAAGAAATGTTAGGTCCAACTGCAGGTCAGCTGAAAGTATGTGCTTCTTTCCAGAGCTGTTAATTTGACAAAAGGCAGAAGCCCCATAAAGAGGGCGCGAATTATGATTTATGTTTTAGAAGAGAAAGGAAGTTGTATGCTTTTGGGAATTGGGGGACAGGGGTGGAGTGGAATCCTGCTACCAGCGATTCAGTTTTAAAGGCTATTCCGTGAAAATGGCTGTTACTCTTCTTTGATTTTTGAGGGACAAACACGTCCAATGGAAACATTTGTACACAAAGCGAATTTCTTTACTTCTTAAGCTCCTCATTAGTAACGCCTGCCCTGTACGAATAAACTCCAGCTGGAGGGATGACTCACTGTTCCTCTCCAGAGTCTAGTTCCCAGCCCAGCGCCCTGTGACTCCAGCTCCAGGGGATCCAACGCCCTCTTCTGGCTTCTAGGAGCACCTACGTGCACGAGGGGACACTCAGTCACATACATAAACAGCAGCAACACACGTTTTTAATGAACAAAAAAATGAAGAATTTAGCCAACGTGATCTTCCTTATTCAACCACGACCTGAGACCCTACTCTTTAAAAATGATATGACAGGTGGCTTTTTCCAGGTCCCTAGGGAAGCTCGGCTTTCTTATTTTAATATTTTGACATTTACAGAGGTGAGGGCTGGACCTGGATCAAATCACATGCATACACCCACCCGCACCCTGGTACACTGAAATGAAATAAGTCCCCCAAATGAAGTAAATGCTATCTTAAACAACCATCCATCCTTAATTAAAAGTCACTATGTCTACTTTTGAGTTAAAGATTTATGTAAATTTTAAATAACTCTAGACTTCTGAATTGGGGAGTCTGATTGTTCTGTCTGACGTGTTAAGGCCTGATACATACTCTAAGCAGTGGCCAGCTGTGTAACACTCTGAGCTACTACGGTCCTAGGAACTGCCTTTCTGCATCTATCTATGGTCTAAAGGAGTGCGCCCCAAATGTCTAGTGTTCAAGGCTTGGCTTCAAGGTGTCACTGTTGGGGCATTTCTTTTTGAGCCAGTGTCCCAGACTCCCCTTACTGATACTGTTGCCTGATGACTCATGGTCTATACAGTTTCTCCATCACATGATCCCACCATGATTATCACCCTTGCCAGAGGCTCAAGGTAAGGCAACCTTTTAGCCTTGAACTGGAACTCCAGACCCGCGAGCCTGAAATAGATCTTTTCTCTTTATCCATCAATCATCTCAGGTGCGTTGTTACAGAACTGGTGGCTAATGCTGCTCCCCAACTTTTTATCTCTTTAGTTCTGGCTTCCCGCTTCCCACCATCTGCAAGGGACTGCACTAGATGCTCTACACACAATGTGTTTCAAAGAGAACCCACCATCACTTTCCCTAAGATCCTGCTTTGGAGAGCACATCTTTAAGGAAAGAAGATAAGATGACTGCTGTACTGGCTGGTTTTGTGTGTCTACTTGACACAGGCTGGAGTTATCACAGAGAAAGGAGCTTCAGTTGGGGAAGTACCTCCATGAGCTCCAGCTGTGGGGCAGTTTCTCAATTAGTGATCAAGTGGGGAGGGCCCCTTGTGGGTGGTACCACCTTTGGGCTGGTGTTCTTGGATTCTATAAGATAGCAGGCTAAGCAAGCCAGGGGAAGCAAGCCAGTAAGAAACATCCCTCCATGGCCTCTGCATCAGCTCCTGCTTCCTGACCTGCTTGAGTTCCAGTCCTGACTTCCTTTAGTGATGAACTGCAACGCGGAAGTGTAAGCTCAATAAACCCTTTCCTCCCCAACTTGCTTCTTGGTCATGATGTTTGTGCAGGAATAGAAACCCTGACTAAGACAACTGCCATCTCCACAGCCGTTCATTTTTCAAAACATTAGCATCATCGCATTCACACAAATTGGGTTACTACCACTCTGGATTTTACATCCACAATACATTCACCTTCATTCTTACCCCCTCCATTTCAGGCTTACAACTCAAGGCCATGGCCACAGACCTGACACTGCAGAGAGTCCTTCAGTCCAATCAGTCCCCATTGTCCTGTGTGTGCCTCACCTGGATGCAACCTTTTGAGAGCACAGCTCTAGCTGAGTAATTTTTCTTGCTAAAATATGCATAGGTTTCCCTTGTCTGGGTCTATAACATGCACATCAGCACTCTTAGCTTGTACCCCCCACCCTTTCCTTGGGCCAAGCTCAACTTTTTGCTACTTTCCATATCTGCTACCCATGATCCACTGCTTCTTCTTGTTCTTTGTCCCCTTTCCTGCCCCAGAGTGCAGCAAATGGCCTGAATTTGGTTTCCAGACCCACAAAGCAGCAACCCTCTATAACTACAGTTCTGGAAATCTGATGGCCTCTATCAGGTGTCTACCAGCACCAGGCATACCTGTGGTGCACATACACAGACAAAACCACTCATAAACATTTACAACATAAAAGTAAATAATTAAAAAAGACCCAAACCCTGGCAAGTGTATAGAGGAGAGGGTCTCAAATTAAGAACTTCTGGTCCTAGGGAGCCTTTCTGTGTGAGCTTTGTGAAGCTCTGAAACAATGACTTTGTTGGTTTTATAAGTGAGGAATGAAAGTCAAGTCACAACATTCATGCAAACATTGGATTCTGGGAGTGATGCTGTCAGTGAAAAGTTTCCTGGCACTGAGAATATTATTTAAAAGTATGATGAATGAATAGTCCAGAAAGAAAATTAAGGAAACAGTTCTTTTGACAATGGCATCAAGAAGAATAAAATAGCAGTAAGCAGAGCCAGAAAGGTGGAAGACATTATACTCTGGAAACTGTAAGGCAGACATGGCTGAAAGAAACTAAAGAAGATAGGAATCAAAGGAAATGCAGTGGGCTTGCGGGCAGGAAGATCTCGACTGTTAGCAGCACATTGCCCAAAGCAGTTTGCAGATCCAAGTCCACCCCCTCAAATCCCAATGGTCTTTTTGTAAAAACAAAAGAATTCACTATATTTAATATAGAACCACAAATGACCCAGAAACCAAAATAATCTTAAGAAAGCTAAGCTATACTGGAAGCCTTATGCCTTCTATCATTTACCTACGCGAGAAAGCAATGCAGTCAAAATGGTGTGACTGTTGCATGTGCATAAACACAGATGTTAAGATAACAGAAGAGAAGTGGTGGACAGATATAACCACTGCAGGTGAGGTCATGTGATCGCTGACAGTGATACAAGAGGCACCCAGGTTGATAGGTCATCTTTAAAAAGCGAGACTGAGATAACTTGATATTCTTGTTCAGAAGAATAGACTACAATAAAATAAAGGTATTTCTACATTCAAATAATATTACCAATACAGTGAAATAAAACATAACCAATAGCAGGTAATTGTAAAATAATGTATCCTGGGATACACGGAGAGAAAGAGAGAGAGAGAGAGAGAGAGAGAGAGAGAGAGAGAGAGAGAGAGAGAGAGAGAGAGAGAGGAGGGAGAAGGAAAAGAAGAAGAGGGAGAGGGAGAGAGAGAAGAGGGAGAGGGAGAAGAAGGAGAGGGAGAGGGAGGAGAGAGAGAGAGAGAGAGAGAGAGAGAGAGAGAGAGAGAGAGAGAGAGAAACATCCAAACCCAAATGTTGTTTTGTGCATTATATCAATCACTATGAGGTTAAAACCAACCCAAATTCCATTGATGGATAAGTAGATGAAAGTCTGGAATATACAAGGAAATATTAGTCTGACTTCAATAAGAAGGGGATTCTGTCATACCCTACAACATTGATGGAAATTAGGAATAAGATAAAACAGATCAGACAGTCACAGAGGGTCAAAGGTCACCTGATGTCAGTGATAACAAGTATCTACAACCCTTATATTTAATGAGCAAGAAACTACAGTGGCAGTTGTCAGGGACTAGAGGAGAGGACCACTCAGAGTGACTACTGGATGGCTTTGAAAGAAGGTTCTGGAAGTCAGCTAAAGAACATTGTGCACACAGCTAGTGTCCTTTAAAATAGTCTATGAGGCTAGGTGTGTGTGTGTGTGTGTGTGTATGTATGCACGTGCATGTGTATATATGTGTATGTGTATATCTGTGTATGCATGTATAAGTGTTCATTGTGTATATGTGTATATGTGTGTATTACTTGTGAGTATATGTGTATATATGTGCATATGTATGTGAGTACATATGTGTATATGTTTGTGCATATATATGTTTGTGTGTACATGTGGGTATGTATATGGATGTATATGTGTGTATTTGCATGTATGTGTGCATATGTGTGGAAGGGGTGGTTACCACAATAAAATAGGCATAAAACAGACAAAATCACAGGACACTCACTTGACTGTTAATCTAATTTAACATGTACAAAAAGAGTAACTTTCTGTAACCATACCTGATTTCTCTTTTGCTCTATCTGCTCTGTAGTAATACAAGGGTTATTAGAGATAAAGCACTGTCCACTGTCACATAACACACTTATCTGAAGCTCCACTTAGAAGACTGAATATCTGGCCGTTTATTTGTACACCATCTTAGATAGGTTACCTGTAACCTACAAGGCAATGCATTGAAACGGATACAGGAAGAAACCACATGGGCGCATGTCTTTAATAATGGTAGCTCCTCCTTCACAAACTCATTGAACCTTAAAGAAAGCCATCTTCCCTCTCAGAGAGAAAACTTTGGACATCTCAGATAATGTGGGCAGAGGAAAGAAGAATGCCTGATTTTCTTTGATTTACACTAGAGTTTCATCCCCAGAAGTTCCTGTAGCAAGCCTGAACATATTGCTGATGCAGTGATTTCCATAAGAAGGCTGTCAGAACCCAAATGGACTTTGCCTCCCTCCCAGCTTCTCTGAAATGGCTGGAAGGCTTTCCTCCTTCTGGTCAACCTGATGCTACAGCAAACAGTGCCAGCTGATGGTTCACTGCCTCGATCAACTTCTACTGAATGTGAATGACTACCTGATCGAGGGAGAGGGAAAGATCACTGACAGAAGTAATTCTACCCATGCCATGGATTACCAAGGTCCACCAGTCAGCTCGAGAGGCTTGGATCTATCTAATACATTTCCTTTATCTTACATCCTTTGGGTTAGAACATTTGGATATCACAGGGTCACTGGGAGCATAAACAGAAAATGAGCAAGTTAGAGGGCTATTTAGAAACTAATTTAATATTGTCACTCATGATGAGAAAAACTTTTCTTCATGCAAACTGTCACATGGAAACTCAATATAGAAAAGAGTGGAGTGGTCTTATTGAGGACAAGGGCAAGAAGCTACGATGTCCTCCCCACCCGGCCCCATTGTCTCTGGCTGGAACAGACTATCTCAGCAGCCATTGGCTCATCCTTGGTGTCTTTCACATCCGTCTTGGTCTAGCTTTCAGTACTAACACACCCTAGTGGGGACTGTTCTCTGCTCTTGCACGACATTTTGCCTGTGAGCGTGGCAGGTTGGTGAGAAGCACTGGGCTCTCTTCACGCACCCTCTGTGCTCCAGCTGTCAGTCTACACATTCCAAGCCCTCTTATCCCTCAGAGAGGATGCTTTTTATACCTGTATCCTCAAAGTATATTTCATGCCCACCTGGAAGTACTGGGGGGAAAGTGTTATCACAATTTCAAATACTGGTGCCTTTTATATAGCATTGACATTTGTACCAACACTGCAAAACCTATATTGGCCAATTTGCTATTCCTCATATGAATCTGGCAAGCACCTGCAGAAGGGCCCCTGTTTTCTTTGTGATTTGTACTGATGGAAAGAAAAGCTGTTTTTTTCCCAAAACTGAACCCTTGGAAAAACAATATGAATAATTGTTAAATACTGACCGGCAGGTATATGCCTTTACTAGTCTTTGGAATGAAATAGAAGTCAAATAGAAGGCAATTCTCTTAGTGCAGGAATCCAATCACAGTGTGATTGATCAGAGCCAAAACCATGGCCAGTCAGATGCAGTGCTTGGCAGCCACTGTAGGCTGACTGTAGGACTGAGGCCTTCTCTTCAGGGGAACCACTGACAGCATGCCAATGACGAAGTCTATGTTTCCAAGAGAAAATTTCAGTTTGGGGAACCACATACTCTGCCTGTGTGAGCCGAGAAACTCCCAGAGCCTTCTGTCTTTTCTTATGGGATAAGGGGAAATATTAATATAAAGTTTTGCATTTTTGAAAGAAGATGTATCCACATTTGGATTGTTTACTTAACAAGTAAATCAACCATGTTCCCATGAACGGTGTCCAGCACCACGAAATCAAACGGACTGAGAAGCCATCTTAGAAGTATAAGACTTTTAAAGCTGGTTTTAATGAACTAGAGCACAAAAGTTCCCAGAGAGGATTTTGGGTTCCACATGGAATCTAACCATTAATAAATTATCAGTTGTGAAATTTTACTGAACGTCACACACAATTATCTGAGGGGGCATTAAAAGTCCTCTTTCTTTGTTCAACCATGGAACCATTGGAAGCCAGCTGTACTTCAGCCAAAATGTATAGCAACAGATCAAATTGAGGAGGACGTATGGGAGTCTAGATTTTAAAAATTAAAGTATGGATAAAAGACATAGCACATGATATAGTGGCATTATTTCCAGATTATTTTTGTGCCAGGAAACTTAACAAGTCATTTGTCTTACATGCACTGCATTTAGTAGTGTGTAGAAGTTGATTATCTGTGGATGGGTTTAATATGTGTACATAAGTACATTTGAGTGTGCATGCAGGTGTGTGTGCATGCAGGTGTGTGTGCCTGCATTGGAGGCCAGAGGTCAATATTGGTATCTTCCTCAATCACACTACTTAATTTGTGAGCTAGGGTCTTCACTTAACCTGGAGCTCATCCACTGGACTAAATCAACTGGCCATTGAGCTCCACAAATCCACCTACTTATGCTCCCAACCCCACCCAAATGCTGGGGTTAGACAGGAGCCACTATATCCTGTTTTCTATGTGGTTTAGGAAGTCACTTTACCAACTGAACCATCTCTCCAATCTTTAGTATTGTTACTTGAAAATCATCAAATATTTTAGAATTGTCTGTTTTAATTTTAAATGCAACAATATTGTAGATATGACCCATAAAACAATAGCTTTTTGGAACCCTAGTACTAGTATAAGATGCTTCAGGCTCATTGAGACAAGTCTGAAAATGATAGGTTCCAATTGTTCCTCAGTTCCTCAGTAGCATCATCTTAGTGGTCACAGGATTCATTTAGCAACACTTCATGGCTTCCTGTTGCTTTCTGGTTTCCCTTCAACCCCAGAATACAACCCCTGAGATTGACTTCTGAAATAACTTCTACAAACTTTTATCTTAGGCTCCATTTGTGGGGAGGCCCTTTCTTAGAGTGCTTGCCTTTGGGGAACATTTTACAACAATTGAATGTTGTACTTTCATTTCTCAGAGCAGGAACCAACATCAAAGAGAGAAAATATCCTAATGGTCAGTGGCATGCCAGGAGGTTTGGTAGGTTGTCCTAACAACCAATGAATGGCTTGGTCCTAGCAGCCAAAGGTATGCCAGAATGCTGGGGTACAGAGTCCTTGTACCCACAGAAATCCAGGAATGTTACAGAGGAATGTCTCTTCAATGGAGGAGATAAAGTCAAATACCTGTATTCTGTCCAGAGAGCAGAAGAGGGTGAATTTTGTTAATGACCTTGTGACCTTTTTGCTATCTTAAAACCAGACCTCACTCAAATTCTTCTGGACTTTTCCCTCCCTAGGCCATTATGCATCCTTAGAGGAGATGTTACATGAACTTTATCACGCTACTTAATTTGTGATTAAGTGATAAAGGCTGGCCTCTATGCTATTGGTCAGAGACCACACTAGATTCTAGGCCATTTAGCTATAGAACCTACCCTCATGGTCACATGTACTCTGTAAAGGAGTTTCTGTGTAGCTCACCTTAAGCTTTATTGTATGCACAGAATTAGACTAATTTGACCAATTGTTGCCTGGAACCCTTTTCCCAAACTGTACTGTGTTATACATATGCTGACAAGGAACTACCTGATATTAGATTTCCCCAAAATCTGATCCAAGTTGACAAAGTCAACATGCACCAAGTTTTCGTCCTTCTCTCTTCCCTTGGTTTGCTTCCTTACCTGGACATCTGTAGGAACCCCTTCCTCACCAGAGAGCTTGATACAGAGTCTCCTAGCAGCTAATGGCATGTTGAGTAACTCCTGAGCAGGTTGCAACACTAATAGCCAATGACATTGCTGAGTAACCCAACCAATGGCATGCTGAGTATGGCTGATGCGTCATTTTCAGTATCTCTAACCTCAAAATCAGTGAGATTCCAGAGATCGACACTCCTGCTTAAGCATCTATTCCATTAACTTTCATCATGAAATGCTGAGCAAAAAAGAAAGTCAGCCACACCCTTGGTATCCCATCACGCATCTGTGTCCACATCTGAGCTACCCTTGAGGGTAGCAACTTTGGAGAGCTGGAACTTGAGTCTTCTTTCTGTCATTTCATGAGCTGCTAGGTCCCAGGAACTCTCCCACACCAGTAAGGGTGGAGAGAGGTGCTTGCTCTCCATTCAAAGAGCTTCAAGTGTGATGTCTGCTCTCCACCCTGAGTACCTCCTGGGTTCCAGTCTTAATGAAATTACCCACTGGACTCTAATTTCTTTGCCTCTTTGAATAGTACTTTGTTTAAATTATGATTCTTAAAGATCAGTTTTAAGGATGAAGTGAGTGAGGCAACAGAAAAGCTGTCACCAGCTTCACTGTCTTTAGTGCCTCAAGATTCCATCTTGTAGGAATTCCATGTGTGGATGCTGGGATCTGACTCCCTGGTAGTGCATCCCAGGCCACCTTTCCTTCTATCCACTGTTCCGGGGAAGGCTCTAAAACTCTGGTGGAAGGGTTTAACTCTACAGCCCACCCTGTCAGCTGTTCCCTGTCAAAATGAATACAATTTTATTTAATAATAAATCATTTATTCTTGGAGACTGGGTGACCAGCCAGCCAATGTCCCCAAGTGTCTGAACATCAGAGGAGTTTGGCTGCACACTTCAGACAGGCAGCTCAGCCTCAGTCTTTAGTTTTCCACCTGGGTTTGGCACAGTTCCCTGGAAGAATTTTATAAAGTAAACTATTTATGTATTCTAGGACGCTGACCAACCAATTAGACATCTCCAGGATTCTCTCTCGTCGGCTATAAAAGGAGTCAGAATTTGTTCTTAATTTAAAAAAAAATGTGAACCACATCAATTTCCTTTAGACT
This sequence comes from Apodemus sylvaticus, assembly GCF_947179515.1. Classification (NCBI taxonomy): domain Eukaryota; kingdom Metazoa; phylum Chordata; class Mammalia; order Rodentia; family Muridae; genus Apodemus; species Apodemus sylvaticus. Next base: position 91,692,584 of record NC_067483.1, read on the forward strand.
TGGTCATTTAACACTGACTTGGGAATGTGAGTTCTACATGGGATAACTGTGTGGAAGCAAAGCTATTCTGGTCTATAAGATACTGCTTGAGAGACAAGGGTTTTGCGTGTTTGGTGGAGGCTTTTATCATACTTAAGAGTCCGCACTGGGCTTCTTTATCACACCAGGCATGATGTTAAACTCCCCCCCGCCCTTGTGCCTAATCATCTTTCCCATTAACTTTCATCATGAAATGCTGAGAAAAAAAGTAAGAAAATTCAGTTACATCCTCAGTATCCCATCATGCATCTGTGTCTACATCTGAGCTACCCTTGAGGGTAGCAACCAGGGAATAACTCAAGAGTAGTTAAAATTTTTGATGTTCCTGTTTGCAAACAATAGTTAAACATGATTTCCAGTGACTGAAATGTTAATTTCTTCTCCTCCCCAAAGAAGGAATTATGACAAGAATTTTTTTTTTAAATGGAAAAAAAATCAAACATGAAGAGTCCTTTGAGTAGCTCTCTGGGCCACGTTGTGCTGACTGGAAGAGATGCTGAAGAGAACACACAAGAAGGAACAGAAAGATGTAAAGACAGAGTTTCCCTGGGAAAGAGAATGATGGTGCCCAGGGTTTGGCCCAGGCGTGTCCGGAGGTGGGATGTCCAGGGTATTGGTCCAGGTGTGTCTGGAGGTGGGATGCCCAGGGAATCGGTCCAGGTGTGTCTGGAGGTGGGATGTCCAGGGTATCAGTCCAGGTGGGTCTGGAGGTGGGATGTCCAGGGTATTGGTCCAGGTGGGTCTGGAGGTGGGATGTCCAGGGCATTGGTCCAGGCGTGTCTGGAGGTGGGATGTCCAGGGTATTGGTCCAGGTGTGTCTGGAGGTGGGATGCCCAGGGAATCAGTCCAGGTGAGTCTGGAGGTGGGATGTCCAGGGAATCGGTCCAGGTGGGTCTGGAGGTGGGATGTCCAGGGAATCGGTCCAGGCGTGTCTGGAGGTGGGATGTCCAGGGTATTGGTCCAGGTGTGTCTGGAGGTGGGATGCCCAGGGAATCGGTCCAGGTGAGTCTGGAGGTGGGATGTCCAGGGAATCGGTCCAGGTGGGTCTGGAGGTGGGATGCCCAGGGAATCGGTCCAGGCGTGTCTGGAGGTGGGATGTCCAGGGTATTGGTCCAGGTGTGTCTGGAGGTGGGATGCCCAGGGAATCGGTCCAGGTGAGTCTGGAGGTGGGATGTCCAGGGAATCGTACCAGGTGGGTCTGGAGGTGGGATGCCCAGGGAATCGGTCCAGGTGTGTCTGGAGGTGGGATGTCCAGGGTATCAGTCCAGGTGGGTCTGGAGGTGGGATGTCCAGGGTATTGGTCCAGGTGGGTCTGGAGGTGGGATGTCCAGGGCATTGGTCCAGGAGTGTCTGGAGGTGGGATGCATGCATGTAAACACCAGGGTTCAGCATCCAGCTTGCTGAAACTGCAGCAACAAAATTCTCATCTGAAGTCGAGCCTCCACTTGTTTTTACTGTCTGTTTCTAGCTAACATAACACGGTATATTTCCTCTTTGGATTACAGATTAAACACTCATTCATTCACTCTTTATTCATTTAATAGTTTTGCCACCTTTCACGAACCAGACCTGATTCTTGAGGATATAAATGTAAATGGTATAGGTTGCTTGTTCTTCAACAATTTAAAGCCTAGTAAATAGGACAAATAAAAATTTAAAAATGAACAACAGAAATATGTGGTATTTGGCAGGTATGGGGGGATGGTGATGCTTGTGGAGACCAGAGTCTCTGGTGTCTTCCTTTGTGTTCTCTGCACTGTACCTTGAGATAGCTCACCTTGTAGGCTAAACTGCCTGGCCAGAAAGTCCCCGAGATCTCCTGTATCCACCCCAGCACAATGGTTACAGGCAGGTGACAAGAATATTTTTTAAATGGAAAAACATCAAACACGGAGAGTCCTTTGAGTAGCTCTCTGGGCCACGTTGTGCTGACTGGAGGAGATGCTGAAGAGAACACACAAGAAGAAACAGAAAGATGTAAAGACAGAGTTTCCCTGGGAAAGAGAATGATGGTGCTCCAGGTGTGTCTGGAGGTGGGATGCCCAGGGAATCGGTCCAGGTGAGTCTGGAGGTGGGATGCCCAGGGTATCGGTCCAGGTGAGTCTGGAGGTCTTCTTTCCAGTAACTCTGCCATGTCCTGTGCCTTCTGCATTCCAAGACCATGAATATCTTGAAGGGCAGGAGGAAGTGGTGGCTGGGAGCTCAGCTGAGGGTATTATGGTGGCCTTCCCACTTCTCTTCCCAGGAAGGAATGTTTACAATGTACTGCTTTGTTTTCTTGTCGGGACTACCCAGCAAAACATTCTGAAGGTTCTCATATTTCTGCAACATGATGTCCAGGGCCCATGGTAAGATGGAAAGGAACTTTACCACAGAATGTCAGCAAGCGCACCGCTGTGTCTAGTGCAGAGGACTAAGATGAACAGAAGGACAGCTGTAGCTCGAGGTTTAGGGTCACAGCCTGGGTTCCAGCAATTCCCACAAGCTAGATGCAGCCACTTGTCCCCTATGCCAATTAAAGCAGTGAGCACTAGTGACAACCACAAAGAGGTTTATTCCCTTTGGCCATGTTGAAGAAGTTGAGTGTCCCTAATTTTGTCTTTGGGTAGTGGCATGAGTTTTGTTTGAAAAGAGGAATAATTGGGGCATGTGTCAAGTTCACACAGTTATACAGTCCTGGTCAAGGTATACCTCTGTGCAGCACTGGCTCTGTTTTGAATCTGCAAGTTTAGTTTCTGCAAGATGGCTGCAAGAAGAATCCTCTTCATCTGGGGGTGATTTGTCATGCCTGCTTTCCTGCCTCCTGTAACTTCAGGTAAGGCCATGACTTAGCTGAGCCTCTTCAGCTCTGATAGGGCATGAGGCAGGTTAGACAGACATCCCTTCCCTTCAGGGTGAATACCCAACTTGCACTGGAAAGCATGTATCCTTTCCTTTATGTAAAGTAAAGGAGACAGACACAAATGAAGGCAAAGGTTTTTATCCTGTGTTGGGTTACCTGTGGATCCAAATGAGAAGTCTGTTTTTGGTGAGGGAACCTGTGGCTCTTGCTGAGGACCGGATTCAACCGCTCCACTCACCCTTCAGGTGACTCAGAACCTGTAACTGCAGCTCCAGATGCCCTCTTCTGGCTTCCACGGGGATCTGCACGCACATATACAAGCCCTGACACACACACACACACACACACACACACACACACACACACACACAGTTTAAAAAAATCTATAAAAAAATTATATTTTCCATTTCCAAGGTACAGACTTCAAATGGATGGTAAATATTAAAATTCTTACTTTTTCTAAACACAAGAATGAAAGCTTCCTTATTATAGAAAACTGTGAAGTTGAAAACCCACTTCAGGAACACCTACAGCATACAGGCAGGTAACCTAAATCTAGGATATGATCAGAGTATGTGTGTGTGTGTGTGTGTGTGTTGGGGGGTGGATCTTAGAGAAACACTTGACGGGGCTCCACACAGATCAGGAAAAGATGGAGACGGAAATGTCTGGCAGGCAAAGGTCACCTGAGGCTGCCAGCTAGCAACTCCTCAGTTAAAACAGTTAAAGTTTCTTCCATCAGACAAAACTCAAAGCCAGCTCTTTCAGCACTTAAGTTGTTATGTTTACATAAGCATGATTTTGTAACAAAAATGATAGCCCAGCGAACATTTTTTATCTCACTTAGCTCCCTTAATACATCGAGAGCATTTTTCCATGTCATTAAATGATCTCTAAATGCATGCTTTTAGTGGCTGCACAGGTTTTTAACACATGCCTTTATTTAATGATTTCCTCCTTCTTGGACATTAAGGCTAATCTCCTAAAATGTTCTTTAATGTCAAAATAAACATTTGCTAAGCTTCTATGTAAATTGGTTCCAAAACAATTATTCCTGTTCTTTTACACCCGGTCTGTGTGGACCCCTGGACGCCGGGTGGTCTGTCTTGGAGAAACAGCCACTCAGAAGCTTGGGTCGCACTCCTGTGTGGCAGTCACAAAGCCAGGGACATGCTCGGTGTTGTGTGTGGGCCCTGGTGGGTGGATACCACACCACATTCATTTTCTGGTGCCAAATTCAAAGTGCTTAACTCAAATACTCTATTTTAAAAATCAGAGACCAGGCCGGGGAGATGGCTCAGTAAGTGAAACCCCTAGGTGCAGAGAGAGCTGACATCCTAAATTTGACCCACAGAATCATGGGACAAGCTGGATGCTAGGTTCTTACATGTTTCCAGGACTCCTACAGTGAGATGGGAGAGGGAGGCAGTTCACACTACAGCTAGTTTAAGATATGCAGGATACCAGAAACCCGAGAGCTCCTGCCTCAAAACACAGTAGAAGGCAAAGACAACTCCTGAAAGTTACCTACACAGGAATGCTTCTGCGCGCGCACACACACACACTTAGAAAATAGGATTGCTTCATTTCCTCTCTCAAAGTCTCTTAATATTCCTTTCAGTTTAAAATGGAGTAAGAATTGGGCTGGGAAGGTGATTCAGTGGTTAAGAGCACCGTCTGCTCTTCCAGAGGTTCTGAGTTCAATTCTCAGCAGTCACATGGCAGCTCATAACCACCTGTAATGGGATCTGATGCCTTCTTCTGGTGTGTCTGAAGACAGCTACAGTGTACTTACATATAATAAATAAATAAATCTTTTTAAAAAATGGAGTAAGAACATTCTAGAGCTGGAGAGCAGGCGCCCCTTGGAATCCTCAGCAGGCCCCTGAGGCAGGTGCCGGCTTTTGGTCTGCGTCTCTTCCAGCCCTGCTCTTAATCTGCCTTTCACTGTTGAGAAAACTGTTCCCTTGATCCTGTCTGCTCAGTGTCCGACCACCGTTGCTTCTTCCCTGCGTGTGGAATAAAATGCAGTTCTGTAGTGCAGTATTCAAGCCACTTTATTGAAGCTCCAAACTGCCTCTGTGACTTACATCTCATGCCCCATTTCTGTCCCCAGATTCTTTTCTGTTGCTGAGATACAAAACACACTGGCAAAGCCATTTGACAGGAGCAAGAATATATGGTAGCTTACAATTATAGTTCACGTGTAGAGAAGTCAAGGCAGTAACGACACTGCTGTCAAGAGCTGATAGAGAATAGACCCAGGCAGGCTTACTGCTACCAAGACCCCTGCCCTCACTAACCCGGTTAAAAACAAACAAACCAACCAACCAACCAACAAACAAAATGATCTCTTGCCCAAGGAACAGCGCCATCCACAGTGAACTGAGTCTTCTCACGTCAACTTAACAGTCAAGACACTCTTCCACAGATTTGTTTGCAAGCCACCTTGCTCTAGGCAATCCTTCGCTAGACTCTCTCTCTGGACAGTCCTAGGTTGTGTCAAGTTGACAATTAGAACTGACCAAAGCTCCACAGGCCATTCACTATGGGCCAGCCAAAGTTGATCTTAGCAGTTTCTATTCACCAGTTCCCTGCCTTGCGTCAAGTGGGCTGCACCTGTTGTCGTTACCTAAAACAAGGCTACAGAGTGCAGTCTTTCTCTTCATTTCTCTTGGGCTGAATAGAGCCCACGGAGACAGGGTAGGGTCTGGATTTTGGTATTTTGGAGACAGGGTTTTTCTGTGTAGCCCTGGCTGTCCTGGAACTCACTCTATAGACCAGGCTGGCCTCGAACTCAGGAATCTGCCTGCCTCTGCCTCCCAAGTGCTGGGATTAAAGGCATGCGCCACCACTGCCCGGCTAGGGTCTGGATTTTGAGTTTCTCTACTACACATGTTTTTCCTTTCCTTTTCTTTTTTTTAAACGTCTAAAAGACACATACCAAGTTCTCTCTCTGTCTCTATTTGTAAGAACACAGTTGAGTGACATCACGCACTTAGAAGGTCTCATATGTCTCTACCAAGCACCTTTACCACCTTTGCTGCTTCTTCCAAACCCCGACACTATGAAGCAGTAGCCACGCATCCTGCTCTCCTCCTAGCCCCCCAAGAGACAAGCGGGCTGGCCTTCTTTTATATTACATTTTTCATTCTGGCTCTGATTCTGATGGAGCTACTGCCAGGTCGATGGAACTGAATGCACACTAGCTGTGATCTGGCCGCCGTATAAGTCACTTGACAGAGCATCTTCAGCTCTCACCCACGGCACCGCATATTACAGATTCCCTTGCTTTCAAAGGCTGGACAACGCCCGGTTTTCTTTATCTTCTCATCTACCAGTCTGTACTCGAGCCGAGTCGGCGTTTTTAGCTATGAGAAACACTGATGTAGAAATGTCCTCTTGAGAACCGTTTCTCGGGTTTCATCTTCAGGATCTTGCTGTTTGAGCCACAGAGCCTCCTCACTGGCCTTCTGCGTTTCTGCTGTCAAGATCATTTCTTTGCTCAGCTGTCCTTGTCCTATTGTAGTTCTTGCAGGACAAAATTCTCTTTGTCCCATAAGTCTTTCTTGTTGGTTCTTAGCTCGACCCCTTGCACACAGTAGGCACTCAATAGCTGATGACTAACTTGTAAATGATCACTGTATTCCTGGTGCAAAGTCGTAGGGTGGTAGGAGGCATGCATGACATCGAGTCTGTACAAGATGGAGAGCTTAGAAGAAGTTTGCTAAACAAATGAAGTCCTCCTGCTTACCAGAGCAGGAAGTACACAGGGCTCTGTACTTCATGGGGCTTCCAAGACCCTGTGGCACCTGGATCAAGAGTCCAGGCGGAGCAGGCTGGAGAGTTGTCCAAGCTGGATCAACTCTAATTTGGCAGAAATAGGCCTACTGGTTTTCCTCTGAGGGGTTCTTGTCTCCCAACATCACGTATTGATGCTATATTAGTCAGATACCCCCTGCCTGGTTGCAGAACACTTGTGACCCAAACAATGAGGGGAGAAGCTGAAAGGGCAGCTGTGGAGCAGCAGGAGCAAGTGAAGAGGAAGGGAGGGAAGAGACCAGAAGCTTCTCTCCGGAAATAAATGCAAGCAAACTCAGGCCCAGTGTGAAGCAACTGGAGAAGCAATCCTCACAGCTGGGCATCCTTGCTTAAAATACTCAGCCCTCACTTTAGGAAAGTCCCTTCCCAACAGGAACATGCTGAGGGGTCTCAGAGGCTGACTCCTGGTGCAATGGGGATTTTGACTCTCACTGTGACAGAGTAGTAACCTCTAAGCAAGGTCCTTGGTTGTCATGAATTCACATCAGGTTGCGGTGCTGGCTTCTGTCTCACAGATGGGGAAACTGAGGTCCGGCTTAATGTAACAAGCTACATTCCTAACATTCTCGGTATTTATATACAGATCAGGGCTTTGGATTTAGACCATGTTCCCTGGGAAACTACCAGCGTGGTCTCCATGGTGCTGCAAACACACCCGTTGAATGACTGCCTGGTGGCTTACCCTGGCAGATGCACGGTCTTCTCCCAGATCTGCCCTGGCATTCCCGGTATTTCCTGTCGATGCCATCAAGAGGACACGCCACAAGCTTTGGTTTCAATGCCATAGGACGTGAGTCATGGCACTGAGCGAGTCATCTCCATGACATGACTCATGTTTAGGGACTTTCTCCTGAGGAGCCCCACGCAAATAGCATGGTGACAGACTTTACTCACGTTCGTAAAGTACACACCCTGCTTCCCAATGGTTGGGACGGCAGCTGCACTAATGAACACGCACTCATTAACAGAACACAGCACTGTAGAGGCCGGTGAGGATTAAAGCACTCTGGTGCCGGCTGCTAGTCATTCACTATTTCATGAGCAATGTATCAGAATGCCATGCATGTAGGAGAAATTACACTCAGCTCATATTTCCTGTATGTCTATAGTCTAGTGAATGCCATTATCTGATTAGAAGTAACACTTAGTTTGGGCCAAGTAAAACAATACAGTTGCAACGTCACAGCAGAAGACATGATTCCTTCTTGGTGCGGCTGGCGTCCTCCTAACTCACAGGCCCATGGACGGGGCTTCTCTCTGTTCCAAATTCCTGGCTTTCAAACACACAAGCCCTGTCTACTGTCTGTCTCACTTCCCTGTCCGGTGTCAGGACCTCTTCCCAAGCCATCTTCCTGCCCACCTGCCCACCCACCCGCTTCACACGGCTCTAGTTTCTCTCAGCTCTTGCCACGCGCGCTGTGTTAGTGACAAAGTGAACAATCTGACAAAGGCGCTAATTCTGAGTGTCCAAGGCCGTGAGAATGCCTCCTTTCCCTTTCCTGTGATGCACAGCCCTACCGAGTTCAATAATGGTACTCGCGTGTATCATGACCGTATCTGGGGTCCAGCACGGTAGCAGCACCCCTGTGGTGTTGTTCTTCAAGGTCACACCACAGCTGTTACTGCTCTCACTTGAGACTGGCTTGAGACTGGTTCCCTTTCACACCCTCAGCATTTCACGCGCAGTGCGTGCAGACTGACTTTCTTTCTACCCAAGGACACTTGAGTTGTTTCCAGTTCAGAACAGCTTGAGGACAACTACCTCGAACAGGTATGCTTTGGTGAATGCAAACATACCTTTACATGCTCGCAGGCCTGAGATTCCTGCCTGTGAGAGAGTGTGTTTCATTTTACACTTGATCTTAGCCAAAAGGTCGAGAAGCGATGTGTGTTTAATTTTATAAAGCCATCACCACAGTTTATAAGCCCAGCAGTGATGGAAGCGAATTCCTATATCTCACACCCTTCCCAACAGTGCATTTCAGTTTTGAGGTGGGGTAGTGCTGCTGATGAAATCCAAGTCTCACGCATGCTAAACATGCATCATTGAGCTAGACTTCAAGCCCTACTGCATAGATGGGTTTTAGACTCATTTATTTATTTATTTGCAACCCAAATGCTGCCCCCTCCTGGTTCCCTTCGAAGAGTTCCTTCCCTCATGCCCCTTCCCTTCGCCTCTGAGAAGACAGCCCCTACATCCCTCCACTCTAGTGCACTGAGTCTCTGCAGGATTAGGCGCATTCTCTCCCACTGAGGCCAGAGAAGGCAGCCTTCTGCTACATATGTGCTGCAGACGTCAGACCAGCCCATGTATGCTCTTTGGTTGGTGACTCAGCCTCCTGGAGCTCTCAGAGATGCAGGTTAGTTGACACTGTTGATCTTTTTGTGATGTTATCATCTCTTTGAGGGTCTTTCGTCTGTCCCCTAAGTCTTCCATAGGGTTCCGGACCTCCATGCAATGTCTGTGGGTATCTGCATCTGTCTCAGTCAGCTGCTGGATAGCGACTCTCAGAGGGCTGCTATGCTGGGCTCCTCTCTCCAAGCACAACATAGTTAATAGTGTAAGGGGTTGGTGCTTGCCCATATGACAGGTCTCAAAATGGGCGGGTCTCTGGTTGGCCATTCCTTCAATCTCTGCTTTTTTGAAGATTACTTTTTATTTACGTGTATGTATCTATGTAGGTATGAAGTAGTGCCAGTGGAGGCCAGAAGAGGGCATTAGACCCCATGAAAACAGATGGTACAGGCAATTGTGAGCTGCTGTCATGGGTGCCAGGAACCAAACCTGGGCTCTCTGGAAGAATAGGAAATACTCTTGCGCACCCTGGCATCTCTCCAGCCTCATATTTTAGGCATTTTGATAGGCTCTTAGTTATATATTATTATGATTAACTGTGTGATGTTCAAATGGTTAATAATGCCAAGCATCTTTTCTTTTGATTTATATTTTCTCTGACCAAGTAAAGTTAAGGATTTTTTAATCTATTTTTTAAATTGGTTCATTTGATTTCTTTGAAACTGTTGATTTTCAAGAGCTCGTTATCAGTTCTAGATAGAAAACTCTCAGCTATGCATGAGATTTGAAAATATTTTCTCCCAGCCTCTGGCTTGTCCTTTAATTTCTGCCCGAGTTTCCTTTCCATTTCTGTGATAAGCCATGATGACCAAAAGCAGCTTTTATGGGAGGAAGGGTTTATTTAGTTCACAGTGTCACAGTAGCAGAGAACTCAAAGCAGCAGGAACTAGAAACAGCTAGCCGTGTCCACCCAGCCATGAGCAGAGAGCAAGGCTCTTTCATGCTTCCTGCTTCTTATTCTCAGCTAGATCTCTTCACTCTTACATAGTTCAGGACTTCCTGCCTAGGGAATATTACCACTCACAGTAGGCTGTGTCTTGAAGTGGAAACTCAGGGCTTCTTTAGAAAGTCGGTTGGATGGTGTTTTGCTGGGGCAAACACATGAAGGAACATTTAGCTGAGAAACACACCAAAAAAACTTCTGGAGGTGTGCTGCAGTTTCTTGCTGTTCCTGAGGACTAGGGATGATTGGCAGAGTGACGTCAGCTGAGGCAAGCCATGTGCTGAGGGCAGGCGCTTGGAGGATACTTGATGTTTGGAGGGTATAAATAGGACTCGATGGACAGTGATAGTAACAGTGGTGGAGGCTGAGGTTGGCTTGCTTATAGAGCCAGCTGTGCAACTCACACCTCACCTGATCTTCGATTCCCTGAGAGAGGCTCAGGCGAGAACTTCTCCTGGTGTCCCTCCTGCTGACTCAAGCCAAGGCTGAGGCCTGGCTGCCTCTGATAGGTAGTGCCCCCCCATTTGCTATCCAGCGCTTGCTATCCAGACTCTACCGAAATGGACTGCTGGTATATCTCTGATGTGTTTGCTAGTGGATCGAGCTGCTGCTGCTGCCTGCTGACCTGTGAACTGAACTGCAGGTTTCCAGACAACACAGACAGGAGTTGCTCCAAAGAGCCTCTCTGAACAGGTCCACTTCTTCCCACATCCTTTCTTCCTCACCTCCTCTGGTGAGGTGGTGGGCTAGCAGGGAGGTTAAAGTGTTAAAGAGCCATCATCAACAATAGGTTTGAAAAAATTAAAGTTACAGGTTCTTCTCCCGTCAAATGAGGAAATCAAGGCAAACCGACATGGGCCAACCGTGTTCACACAGTGTCCTTCCAGGTGAGTGCTAGGTTGTGATAGGTTGACAGCCACAACTAACCAGCTCAGTTCTTTTGGCAGAATTTTAGCAGAACAATATTTTTCACTAAAAATAAATCAATAATAAATAAACAAATAAATACATGATAAATCGATCAATCAATCAATCAATCGATCTTACTTTTGTTTTGTGGATCATGACCTTGGAATCATTTCTCACTTTTTGCCTGAACCCAAATCATGAAGATTTTTCCTGACATTTCCTTCTGAAAGCTTTAGTTTTATGCTGAACAAAGAAAGTGAATAAGAGGCTCACTGGAGTTCATTGACGCCTGACCTGGGGCTTCTAGGACATTTTAAGATCCTCCTGGATTTCTTGTCTGTGAGTAGCTCTTCCCTCACGTGTAAATAAGATCACAATTTGTTACCCACCACTTAGAATACACACACGCACACGCGCGCACGCGCACACACACACACGCAACACACACATACACACACACACACACACGCACACACACACCAGTGAGTGGAGCAGGACTCCACAGCTCAGTGCATGGATGCTTTTGTGATGGTTGCCCAATGGCCATGGTTAAAACTACTAACAGTTTCACCAGTGCTTCTGATCAAATGGTGCCAGCAATGGACCTGATGCACATCAATAAAACTTGCTTCTCTCTCTCTCTCTCTCTCTCTCTCTCTCTCTCTCTGTGTGTGTGTGTGTGTGTGTTCTGAAATTCTGTGAGAAAATGTTTCCCAGTGGTGCATCTGACATTTAAATGAAAAGCTAGTTCTCTTAGTAATCTAATGCTTATTTAAAAGAAAGGCAACATTTCGACTGTATTTTGCTAATAAAATATAAATATTGCAGAGTTAAAACCTAACAATTTTCTGTCTTTTAGAGATGTAAAATTACCCTCGTACCTTCACGCTTCTGGAAGAACTAAGGCATAGGAAACAATGGAATTGTGTGATGACTGACTTGCAGTATTCTAAATTACTACCTTTATCAACTGCATATACCCTCATCAACTAGACTTTTCAATTTATGCACTACATTAATAAATACAATCTCTCTATATAGAAAACTTTTAAGATAAATATACATTTATATGATTCCATCATATTTTAATCCCAAGGAAAACTTCCCCAATCCTCAAAACACTATGTATTTGTTCTTTCCAGGTAAATCTGAATTTTATTTTCTCGTTTCTGTTTTCATCTCTGGAATGTTCTGGAGCATTGTTGTAATTCACTTGTATGTGTGACTGAATTTTCTGTCACTCGGAAAGTGCTTTTGCCTCAGGAACCATTTTACATTTCAAAGCTTCTTCCCTTTCCAGTGAAAATAATAGATTACAGTTTTTTATTTGTTTCTAGATCATGAAAATTCAATTTCCTCATCCTTCCTATGCTTTTATTTTTTAATCCTCGTATTAAAAACTATATAATTTGATGTTGTACCATACTGGTTTCCATTGTGCTGCAAATTCCTGTCAAAGCCCTGCAGGTAGCTTTTGAAATGCCACAAATTATATTTAATGCATTTAAATCAGGTTGTATTTTCTTGATGAGACTTTTTATTGAATGAAATATTTTAATATTCATATAAATAAAAAAAAGCCAGTTCTCAGAACTGTGACATTCTTTCTGGAGGAGAACACACTTATTGACAGGTCACTGCTCTTCAGGTGTCTCAGAACCCTTATCACAAATGTGCCTGAGTGCGGGGAGAAATGTCACAGCCTGTGATGGCCAGTCTTCATTGTTGACGTCACTGGGCTTAGAATCAGCTTCGAGCAAGTCTGTGTGGGCGTCTGTAGGGAGAGTTAGCTGAAGAGGGAACGCCTTCGCTGCACAGGACCTTGCATCCTGTGCTCTGCAGCACAGGCTGAAAATAAAGGAAGGAAAGAGAAGGGAACCACGCACAGAAAGCCATCTCTGATTCCTACCCGAGGACGCAGTGTGAGCCGCTCTTCACACATAGCGCCATGATCCACCTCCAGGATGGACTGTACTCCTTCCAACCAAGAGCCATGCATTAAATCCTTTCTTACGTGGTTTTTTGGTTGCCTTTGTCATAGCAACAAGAAAAGTAAAACACATCCATTACTTTGCTGACCTGTTTAAACTATCACATTTTTTTTGTAATAAAGGAGGGCTTTTAATATCTCTTCCCATCCTTTCTGGAGGAAAGCAAACTCATTGACCTGTTAGACCCTAAATATACATTACCCTCCTTCTCTTTGTGTGTGTGTCTGTGTGTATGTGTGTGTGCCTGTGTGCATGTGTGTGTGCATGTGTCTGTATGTATGTTACATGAAGACGGGAGATCTATGTTAGACTTAAGCATGGGTACCTGGCTACAACAGGGATGCTGTGTCCCCAAAAACACAAGCAGGAAGATGGGACTGTGTGGCCTGACACCATAGCCACAGTAGCGAGCATATAACAAAGGCACAGATTGTGCCTACAACTGTACCACAAGAGATCCAGCCATGTTGATTATACTGTATTTTCTGGGACAGCAGGAGAGGGGACTGGCAAATTTTCAGCCACAGTGTCACTTCGGTGGACACTTTGGCCTGATCGCAGGCACGTGTTGCCTGGATGCATGGTTTTGCTCATTTGCAGATAGAATGGCGACAGTGGGCATCTCTGTGTTCCATTCTTGCCCGAGAGTGAATGTCTACAGAATGTTCAGGGATTCTCTTCGGCGTGCTTCCAGAAGTTTCAACGAGAACAGGTGAGGAGCCAGAATAGACAGGACAGGGTCAGAGGGGAGGCTTTCCGGTTTCCTTCAGGTATATACGTACTTCCTTGGAGCGATCAGCTTTCAGAACCGGGCTTAGCTGTGGTACAGGGTCACACCCGGGCTAGGTCCACACTTTGATGATCAAAATGGTTGTTTCTTTAGTGCCAAAGGAGTTCACACTTTTGACACTTTGTCTTCATTCCACCAAAGAAAACAGAAGCATATTGTTGCAACAGGGGAAGTACAGGCGTTTTTAGGTGGAGCTTGCACATTTTCCCCAAACACTTGGTCAAGAGATTTTAGTAACTTAAAAACTGTTAGCGTGTTGCTCTGGCCAACTTCAGAGACCTCGTGACTCGGAGCTTTCACAGAGCTGATGCAAGTGTTCTGGAAATCTCTTGACTTGAACTTAAGAGTCACTTCCACACAGCTGCATTATGTCCACCTTCAACAGCAATCTGGACCCAGAAAGCACCGAAGGAATAGGGATGGGAAACTAAACCCTGAGAGCAGCGAGATTCCCAGAGCAATCCCGGGCTGTAGTTCCAGTCATTGGCCACCAGGGGTCTGTCTTCACACAAGGAGCTGTGCGCAGAGGGCGTGTTTCTGGGACTTTGAAAACCCAAAGCATTTCTGGATGTTTGTGGTGCATCCAGATGTTGGTTGTAAAGGTGCAAAGGCAAAGCGAGTTCTCAAAGCCAGGACAAATAATGTGCAGCTTCTCGTTTGAGAATTTAAATAGAGTAGCAGATGGAACTTGTGCCAATCCTTGGGAGAACGACGGAGCGGTAGGTGGCCAAGAGAGCGAGAGCGGAGACCCAGAGAAAGTTAAAACACAGGCCATCTGTTCCTGGATCTCTTTCTATTTCACCTGGTTTTCACTCTCACCCCTGTGCCGTGCCGTGCTACAGCTGAAAAACATCACTACCAAAAAGTGCGGGGAGAATTTTTATTTGTCTGTCCTAGTCCCCAGAATTGGGAGTGGCCCTGCATTAGAATTGGGTAGCCCAAGTTCAGTTTGACATTTAAAATCTACACATTTAAGGCTAGCACCAGGAACAAGAGTTGAGTTGTCTCTTAAGATCTGTTAAGAAGCTCTGAAAATTAAAGAGTTTCGGAGGAGGGGGGGGGTCCTCTCTTTTACTTTTAGTTGCTTTGTTTTGTTTTGAATTAGCCAAAAGATTTTCATCGCTTAAGGAATTATCTCCTTCATTCCCCTGCTACTCTGAAAGTGGACATTCCTGAGAGTCCAAGATAAACTTTTTACACTTTTAATTAACTTTTGAAAACCTGTGGCTCTCCATATAGCTCCTATAGGAGGGTGACTTACTAGAAGTAACTGTTACTCCACATAGACATCATAGCGGACTCTGGGGCAGGGAGCCTTGTTGAGCCCGGAGAGCGTGTTCCCTTTTGGGGAATGTTATTTCCCCTTGGCTTTATTTGTTGATGTTGATGCCTTTGGGACACTGAACTCAGTTTATATAGTGGCTGTGCCTATCAGGCTGGTTACACCAGGAGCAAAGTCCACAGAGAAGGTTTGCCTCCCGGATTCTGCCTTCTTAATTGTAATCTTTCAAACACACATAGATGTCTTCCTTACGGTTCCGACTCCTTCCAAATAGCGTGCTCCTTAACCTGATTTCTTACAGTACGTGCAGCTGTTTACTAATTTATTACACACGAAGAACTTCATGCTGTGGCTAAAATTAAAATGGGGACAGCAGTCAACTTTCTGAAAAGGATACCGAACCAGAGAAAAGAATTTTAAAATGTTAAGATGTATACATTGCTACGCGCACATGCACGTGTAGACGTGTGTGTGTGTGTGTGTGTGTGTGTGTGTGTGTGTGTGTGCAGGTCTGAGGGCATTGGATCCCCTGGAACTGGAGCTCCAGGCAGTTGTGAGTCACCTGATCTGGATACTGGGAAACGAAGTCAGGTCCTCCGGAAGGAGGTCTTAACCACTGAGCGACCTTTCAGTCCCAGCAATTTCTTAGATACACTTCTGGATCTAACAGAATATTGTGAACATAAGGTGCTGCAAGTATTTGTGGCATACAAGAGCTCTCTGTTTGATCGCTCACATGACACGCCTTCAGCTTACGACTATTATGTTTAGAGATCACTGTCACTGAAATCTGAGGTTTGTGAGCCGTGCCAGCAGAACCCTGATCCACATATTCAGATCAAATACCTGCGCAGCTTCCTCTTCCAATATCATCTCACTAAGCTGAGATGGCCGTACCCAGTCTATAAAAAGGAAAACAGAAATTCTCCTTGAAAAGCCATTCTCACTTGGCTCGAGTTATCTGGATATAATTATTTTTACTTTATTATTATATTTAAGCCGTGACATCTGTTTCCAAACTGTTCTGGGATAGAAGGATTAACAGGAAGCAGGTTCTGCAACTGCATTCTCTTCTCTCCAAGCAGAGCATCTGTGGGGAGTGAGGAACATGCTAAAGAGAAGCAGCGAGAACCTGAGGGGACCCCAAGTGCTCCGGAAGCTGCAGACGGTAGAGATGGAGAAGACTCATCTCTCTGTCTCTGCCGGGAGCCGTTCCCAGCATGCACAGGACAGCAGACCTAACAGCCAGGCAAATGGGCTTTGTACTAGGAGGGATGAAGTGGGAAGGAGAATTCGTGTGTTGTTCAGGATACCAAATCCCATGCAGCCGCTGGGATTTCAAAGCGCCAACCGAGGCCGAGGTGCTCTATATGTTAAGTCTGTGAAGGTAGTTCCAGCCCCAAACCTCCCTGTGTGCTTGCATGTAACTGCTGAAATCTGACTAAGATGCTGGGTACAAACGCTGCCTTCTTCTTGATGTGTTCTTCCTAAGGAAGTTATTGATGTATTTGTTCCATTAACGTTTATTAAATGTCAGCCAAGAACCAAGAATAGGCATGTAAACAAATAGTCGTGGGTTTCACCAGCAGGAGAATATTCCCTGACTGATAGTACAGCCAGTGCTTTCATTGGTTCCCCAATGAATACCCAACGGTTAGGTTTTATGTTGTGGACACGGTGACACCAGGAGCTCCTGGAACAGACGATGTCATCCTTGATCTCTTTCCTTTTTAATTTTTTATTACATTTGTTTGTTTCCTTCATGCACGGAGGAAGCCCATGCTTTGGCACGCCCGTGGAAGTCAGGGGATAACCCACTGGCTTCAGTTCCCTCCTTCCACTGCATGGGATCCAGGGCTCAGCTTCAGGTCACGGGACTCCGTTCTGAAGGCCACTGATCTCTGCCTTGAAGTCAGAATTTCCAGGCTTCTCCTTGGTAAAGCTTTTACCTCATGTACGAGTCACTACGGTGTTCACATTTCCAACGTGTGCTGCACACAAATTATTTGGAATTTCTCTGTAAGATGGATTGTCTTTCCTTCATTTACGGTGGACACTATTGTGTGTGATGGATCATAATCCAATATTATGCTGTTGGTGCTGTTGCTCAAACGACTCAATAAAACCTTTACATTTCAAAGTCATACGTTCACATCTTTCTGTTTAATTATATGGTAGTTAGATAATGCAATCTAATCACCCAATTCTTTAAAATTTATAGTCCTTTCTACTGCTGTGAAGTGGCACCATGACGACTCCTATAACGGGAAGCATTTGACTGGGGTCTTGTTCATGGATTCAAAGGTCTGGTGTATGATCATTGTGGGAGGGAGCGTGGTGACAGGCACGGCAGGTCTGGTGCTGGAGAAGAAGCAACAGAGAGAGAGAGAGAGAGAGAGAGAGAGAGAGAGAGAGAGAGAGAGAGAGAGAGAGAGAGAGAGAGAACTGGGCGTGGCATGAGCTTTGGAAACCTCAAAGTCCACCCACCCCTAATGACACATTTTCTCCAACAAAGTGACAATCCCTAATCTTTCTAACTCTCTCAAAGAGTCCTACTCCCTGGTGACTAAGCTTCTAGTGGGTGTGCCTATTGGGCTGTTCTTATTAAAACCACAACAGTTACTAGGTTTTCATTGTGACCTGCAAGCTGTTGGATGCTAACAATGATCTGAGTGCTTGAAAGTGATTCTTACTTTCCAGTTATTGAGAGAAACTTCTTGAGCATGCATTTCTTTTGATCTTGGGAGAACACACACACACACACACACACTCAGATATATACAAACACACATACACACATACACACACACAGAAACACATGCATACACACACATACACACACACAGACACACATGCATACACACACATACACACACACACACACACAGACTCAGTCAGATGCAAAACACTCCCATCATTATGGTAGATAACAAATGCCTTCGATTTCTCTTTAAATAGCCTTTATATTTATTTATGCATTCTGTAACTACATTATTAAAAGTCCTCAAGACTGTATTTATGTGTTCTCCTTGATGAATTAATAAATGCTGAAAATTTGCATAGTACCATTTTTAATTAAAAAAGTCATACTCATAAACTTTCTTAACATAATTTCCATCCCTTTCCTCTTCCCCTCCAGCTTCTCTCATGCTTCCACACTTGTCCTCAAATTCATCACCTCTTCTTTAATAACTGTTACATGTATATGTATAGATATGTATATGTATGTATATATGTATATGAATTGATGTATATGTGTATGTGCGTGTACGTGTGCGTGTGCGTATGCGTATGTGTATGTGTATGTGTATGTGTATGTGTATGTGTATGTGTATGTGTATGTGTATGTGTATATGTATATACAGCCTGTCCAGACTGTTTAGTGCTGCTTAAGTGTGTGTATTTGGGGCTGAGCACTTGGGATTGGATAATGTATCAAGGGGCTTGTCCCCAGAGAAGACCAACTTTCCCTCAGCCTTCCCTGTAGCTCTTCATCTAGGGGTGGGGCCTTGTGAGAGATACCCCGGAATCTGCCACCATCGTAATGAATAAAAGCTAAGTTTTTCTACCTAAGACATAGATTATTGAGGGTAATAAAATGTTATAATCCAATCAGGAAGAAGAAAACTAAATGTATGATAAAATGTACACAGGGAAATCACCAACCAGGAGGAGTCCCACGCTGATATCATGTTGGCATGCCAGTAGCTGCTATTGTTTTGGCTGCCATACTGAGATCGCATGGCTGCAGGTTATGCGATCTGTCATGTCTAGAAGACACTGTCTCCCAGTGTCCCTCCTGGTCCTCTGCCTCTTATAATCATAGAGGTTGTGCTGTATGGGTGACATTTGGGGTCAGGCACCCCACAGTCAGCTGTTCTCTGCATTTCAATCAGTTGTGGGCTTATTCAGGAGTCTCTGCCCACTGTAGAAAGAAGCTTCATTGATGAGAGACAAGAGCTACACTCACATCTGAAGATGTGAACTATAAAGGGCATTAACTTTAATTTTGTCTCCTTTTCAAATTCTAACCTTTTGAGCAGTCACAAACTTTCTCTCTTACCATAACCTGCTGCCATGTTGGAACACGATATTGGGGGTCACCTGAATCCATGCCCCAGGCTGTGCTCATTCATATTTTGCTCCAGAACAAACTAGAGAAGTACATTTTTGCGTGAGCAAAAATACATAAATAGGCTCACTTTCGCATTTATTTTTTTAAAGTACAACTTACTCCGCACTTGAAGGTTTTAGTTGGTACTTTAAGTGATTGTACCTCTCCCCAGAGCTAGAAACAGAGGGTTTGCTCTTAATGTTTCATTTCTCAGGGGACTCTTTGAAATATCTCCAACACCTTTCCATCAAGTGAATGGGAGACACACGAAGCAGCTCTCTCTTTTTTTAAGACATTGGTTCCCAACCTGTGGGCTTTGACCCCTAGGCAAACGTCTATCTTCAGAAAATTTGCATTACGATTCATGAGAGTGGCAACATTACAATCAAGAGGCAGCAAGGAAAATAGTTTTATGGTTGGACGTCATGGCAATATCAGGAACTATATTGAAGGATCACAGCATTAGGAAGGATGAGGACTGACCGCCGCTTCAGTAAGAGGCTCAGGGTAGAGGGAGCCAACATGCAGAACACAACGTAAGGACCTGGATTGGAAGAAGCAACTTACGTTTTCTGCAAGCTGATCCTCTAAGACTTGATTCTCTTTCTCTTCTCCAATGAAGAAGTAATATTTCTCCCTACCCTTTCCACCCAAAGGGTTAGATGTATATTTTGTTTCCATTTGTTTCTAGGGGTTTTGCTAAACCATCTTTCCAGGCCTATAGAATTTTAAAAATATCCTTTGTAACCACTTTGGCTAGTCTGTCCTGTTACTAACCAAATCCATTTGAGAATTTGTTTTTGTGGCAGAAAAAAAAATCAAAGCCTACTCCCATTCTATAGTATGATCTAAATGCCTGAGTATATAAACTCTAGCAGGTACATCTGGAACTGGAGTATGTGTGAAGCATGCACTCCAAATGCATTGCCGCCACCACCATCATAAAGATTATACAAGAGCCTGGAGTCTTGACGAACTGATGGAGCTGCCTCGGGCAGGAGACACTGCCTATAAAATATGCAACACATCACTGGGCCCTTAGTCATTAACGATTGCACCAAAGGGTCTATGACTCAACTGTAGAAGAGAAGAGTAATTCTTGGCCGAACCTACTCTGTCAGCATGCCTACTCTAAATCTAAAGTCATCAAAACCCAGACTTCCTGCCAGATTTCTTCTGGGGCGCTCAGACTCATAAAGTCTTACTCAAACATCTTCATTACAAGTATGATTGTAACCAAGAGTGACAGAGCCTGGATAGTGCAAAGTGTGTGGAGAAGAGAAACACTGCTATGCAAGGACAGGGAGAAATCGAATGTCAGTCCATCTCTGTCTGGGTCCTACTGATTATAGCAATCTACTCTGGAATCAGGGCCTCTTTCTTTCTTTCTTTCTTTCTTTCTTTCTTTCTTTCTTTCTTTCTTTCTTTCTTTCTTTCTCATTCTTTCTCTCTTCCTCTCTCTCCTTTCTTTCTTTCTTTCTTTCTTTCTTTCTTTCTTTCTTTCTTTCTTTCTTTCTTTCTCCTTTCTTTCTCTCTTCCTCTCTCTCCTTCCTTCCTTCCTTTCTTTCTTCCTTTCTTTCTTTCTTTCTTTCTTTCTTTCTTTCTTTCTTTCTTTCTTTCTTTCTTTCTTTCTTTCTTTCTTTCTCCTTTCTTTCTCTCTTCCTCTCTCCTTCCTTCCTTCCTTCCTTCCTTCCTTCCTTCCTTTCTTTCTCTCTTTCTCTCCTCTCTCTTTCTCCCTCCCTCCCTTCCTTCCTTCCTTCCTTCCTTCTTTCTTTATTTCTTTCTCTTTCTGTCATTTGTCTGCCTGTCTGTCTCTTTTCCTCTTTCTCTTTATTTCTCTCTCTCTCTCTTTCTTTCTTTCTTTCTTTCTTTCTTTCTTTCTTTCTTTCTTTCTTTCTTTCTTTCTTTGTCTGTCTGTCTTCCTCTTCCACTTTCTGTCTGTCTGTCTGTCTTCCTCTTTCTCTGTATGTCTCTTTGTTTCTTTGTTTCTTTCTTTGTTTCTTTGTTTCTTTCTTTCTTTCTTTCTTTCTTTCTTTCTTTCTTTCTTTCTTTCTTTCTTTCTTTTCTTTCTTCCTGTCTTCCTCTTTCTTTCTTCTTATGTATTACATTTCACTATTTGTTCTTGCTTTGTTCAGAGCTTGTTGTGAAGCCTGCTCCTTTCAGATTCTCTTGGCAGGTGCTGACACAGGTGCTGGCCAGCAGTGATTGTGGAAGTATGATGAAAAAAGAGGCAGCCTTCTCCTCTTTCTTCAGTTCTGTGACTTCTGCTGCTCCTTGTGCTATGACCATATGGGGAGGACTGACATCGGCATCTGGATTTGGGGGTAGAAAGTGTAACTGTCACATTTTGATACTGGGGCTGTGTTAGATTTCCTTACCTATAAAGACATGCTCGAGATAATATACTTAGAAGAAATCTGTTTCAGTCTATGATTTTAGAAGTTCCAGTTTGATATCAAGAGGACTTGACTTTGCCTCATAAGGAAATATATCATGGTGGTGAATATGTCAGGGAAAACCCCTAGCTTCATCACCTTTAAGCAAAGCAATAAGTCAGGGTCCTATATTCTCTTCAATGGTACATCCCCAGTGACCTAAGGCTCTTCTTCTTTAAAGGTCCCATGAATTCCTGTGATGATTGGCCTTCACTTCCAATTTTGCACAACCTAGACACACCAGGGAAGAAAACCTCAAGAGGGGTTGTCAACATTGAGTTGCCATGTGGGCATGCTTGTTTTAATTAAGTCGATTAATGTGGAAGCCCCACACCACTGTGGGAAAAACCATTCCTTACGAAAGAGGCTGTGATCTGTGCAAGAGAAGTCAAGCTGAGCTTATTATGCAGACACAATGCATCCAATCATTTTCTCCTCTTGGCTGTGGATGAGATCAACTCTCTCAAGTTCCTCCCACCTCGACCTCCCTGTCCCATGGGCTGCAGCTTAAGCCCCTTCTAAAGCTGCGTTCATCTGTGTGTTTTCTTAGCAACCATGCTGCCTGCTTCAGGGTCAGCTTCTGTGGATGTTAATGTACCGACTATTAGAGTTCTCAGACACTTACGATAGTGAATAAATTGCAATACCAGCTGCTCTTGTTTTAAAGGTTTTGTCCCTAGAGTGATGCAAAGGGTGAGATCTTTGAGAGGGGGAGCCTGCCAGGAGATCTTGGCCTTTGGGGACATGCTCTCGAAGATGGTGGAACTTTGATCTCTTCCTCTTTTTCTGCACATCCTGGTGGATGAAGAAAAGTCAGCTATGGCAAACCCTCCTGACTCGGTGAGGTGCCTTGCCAGAGGCACAAAGCTACTCAGTCACAGACTAGAACCACAAGGCTCTGAGTCAATATCAGTTTTTTTCCCTACTTTTTAAAGTTATTGAATTGAATGTCAGCGTAGGTTACACAATGAGATCCTGTCTCAAATAAACACAACGACAACAACAACAACAAATCCTTTAAGCCACATCTCAGCCAGCAGTGCATGCTACAATTCTTTGTGAGCTGTTATTTTAGTAGATTCTGTAAATCGACACTTTCTACTGCTTTAATTTTAAGTTCTGTGTTCTACAGATTTTTACCATCTTCCTGCATTCACTGTTACCTGTAGATTTTCTCTGCCTGGTTCTCTGTCAGTTTAAGTCAACAATTTGGGTATTTTTTGGATATTATTTTAGTAAAAATGTATTTTATTTTTAATTTTGTGTACCTGTGTGTGTTGGGGGAGGGGGAGTGGGTAAGTTCATGCTTGGGAGCAAGTGGCAGTAGATCCCACAAGAGGTCACCAGAAGCCCTGGAGCTGGAGTTACAGAGGTTGTGAGCTGCTTGATATGGGTACCCACAACTCAGTTTCTCTTAAAGAGCACACATCCTGCTGAGCCTTCTCTCTGGGCCAGTTGTCACACTGAATGGGTTTGCTCCCATCTATTCTGCCTTTTCAAGGATTCCCTAAGGTATCTATTTCATGACAATTTTATTCATTCCCATGACATTTGAAATAAGTTAAATAAATAAAAATAGCATATCGGAAATGATATAATATTGGTTGGTGTTCTCCTTTGTGAAGTTTCGGTTTTCCAGTTTGGACTGATGCGCTGGCTAGTTTTATGTCAACTTAACACAAGCAAGAGTTAATATGAAAGGAGGGAATCTTAATTGAGAAAATGCCTCCATAAGATCCGGCTGCAAGTCATTTTCTTAATTAGTGATTTACTGGGTAGGGAGGGGACGGCAGCCTACAGTGGGGTGGTGCCATCCCTGGGCTGGTGATCCTGGGTTCTACACAAAAGCAGCTGAGCAAGCCATGAAGGGCAAGCCAGCAAGCAGCATCCCTCCATGGCCTCAGCATCAGCTCCTTTCTCCAGGTTCCTTCCATGCTTGAGTTCCTTTAGTGAGATAGGAAGCCTAATGGGAGGGAGGAGGAGGATGGGGAGGAGGAGGAGGATCACAGGGAGGAAGAGGAGGATGGGGAGGAGGAGGAGGATGACAGGGAGGAGGAGGATGGGGAGGATGAGGAAGAAAGGAAAGTGCTAATAACAGTGACCAGGAAGTGATGAGCACAGGTTTGAAGCCTAAAAACTATAAGCTGGTCTCAGTGTTTTCTTTCATCACTGTGGAGTTCATCTGTCATTTGTTTTCAGGTTGTGTCACCAGGAGACTACGTTCCACTATGCACTGAGCAGTGAAGATAGAGTGGAGTCAGAAGACCATGGTTCTGGGCTCCCAGGTATTGTGTGCATGACCCGCACTGTGGATGCCAGGCGTGCTCACGCACCTCCTGAGTCAGGCACTCTCAGGAGCATCTCTCTTGACACCTGGAGATCGTGGTTCTATGTTGGAGTGACTGAGGGTGCACTCTTCCTCTGTGGTCCACTCAGGCGCCATGTGTTGCTCTATGCCTTTTATATAGCCCAGCAGCAATCCACCCAGTTTGGATTGTTGTGACATTCCAACTGTCCAGTGACATTATCAATGTTCCTTAAGAGGACATATCCCCAGTCATAAAGCAGGAATCTAGTCTGAATGGTTATTATACTTTCCCCCTGAAGTTTGTCTGTCCGGTGTCCTCTTTGGACAGTCCAGTCATTGCACTAGGAACTGGCCTCTGAGTTACATCACTGTCCTTATTCTTGACTGAGTGTGTGTCACCTTATCACTGTATGAGAGGGAGATATGAGCTTGTTTTCCTGATCCCTATTGGACAAACAAGTTCTGATGACTCATGATGAGCTCAAGGAGCCTCAGGCTCAGGTGCTCGGGGAGCGGGGTGTTCACAATAAATCTCAATTATCTGGACTGTTGTGAGCCGCTGTTAGGCAGTGAGGGAACAATGACTTTGAATTTTTTTGAAAATGAGGGCATGGCCTATTAGTTTGCCTTTCCCCCCAGCGAGCACGTATACACAGGAAAGGCTCTGCTATTTATTGCTCCTTTTAATCTCAGTGATGGGAACTCTGGCAAAACCCAAAAGCCAGATGAAGGAATGGGTCAGGAGCATAAGAGCTCATCGGCTTCTGATGCTTTACTGGACAGAAGCCCTGTGTTTGGATGGAGAATTCTAAAATGCCAATTAGCCTGATTGTACAATGCGGAGTAAATCCTCCCCTGTGAAACACCTGACTTAAGCTGTAAAGGATGCTCTTGAATTCATTTGCCTCAGTCCTACTCTGAAGTACTTCTCTGGGATGATAAGGAAAGACAGACAGGATGATAAGGACAGACAAGATGAGAGGGAAGGACAGACCTTAGTTCTGGGACTTTGTATGACATCCACAGAATAATTTGGCTGGAATTTTTGTTGCAAAATTTGGTCTGGGATTTGACATCACAGTAATCTGTAGGCGAGGGTCAATAGAAGTCACTGGTCCTCCCACCTCCAGCAAGTCGGAGGCTACTGAGAGGATTTATTTTTATAAACATAATTTACAGAAGATACACAAATAAATATAGAGACAATTAAAATGTCCTTAATGGCTGTGTGATGCTGAATGACTGAAGCCAGGTCATATGCAAACTATGCTCACAGCAAACAAACAAACAAACAAACAAACAAACATTTGCTTGTGTATTTAATAAATTTTTTTCCAAGCACTGTTTGCCCGGCATCATGGTGGGATTGGCATGGTGAACAAAAGCTACTCATGGAGGTCAAGGTCTTATGGAGTAAGGACACTGTTAGCATACACTGTCACAAACGAGCCTTCCAGGCTGTGAAGCAAAGGTGCTTCTGACACAGGCTCTGCCTGAAAGGGAGGGAGGTCTGCCCTGAAGCTCGTACTGAGGCCTACAGATCATTAGGATTTACTTCAGTTGAGGAAAGGAGCTGCTGTGATATTGAAAGCCAACCGTCTGTCATAGACTCCTGCGTTTGGAGGTATGGTCTCCAACTTGGAGCAAGTTTCAGGCCAGATCTAGATTAATGAGTGACTGGGGTTGGGTCTTGAGCTTTCTTAGCCCAACCCACTTCCTGTCTTCTCTGAGCTTCTGGAAGGCGAATTCAATGTGACCAACCAACTGTGTCCCATTCCTGCCAGTCAATGTACCTTCCTTTCCATGATGGGGTGCACGTCCTTGACCTGTAAGGCAAATTAATCTCATTCTCTCACCTTAAGTTGTCAAGTATTTTATCATAACCACAAGGAATAATAACTGCTTAGAGAGGGAAAGACTTTTGGTAAAGGTCACACTGTATGTAAAGTCCTTGAGATGGGAACAGAGGGCCAAGGACAGAGCTGGAGAAGATGGTGTGTGGTGGTCTTGAAAGCTGGAGGGCAGCCCTTCCCATTTAAAATCAGCTTCCCCTGATTCTACAAGCTGTGAGAAAGCCAGGAAGAGTGTGAAGAGGGAGGTGACACAAACTGTCACTGGCACAGAAGGTTGACACTGGTGTGCTTTCAAATCACCCTGGACAAAGTTCAAGAGTCAGTATGAGGAAGGTGAGGGGGAATGCTGAGAGGAGATCCTGCAGATGCTGAATTAGTCCAGTCTCGAGATTGTGTTGCTTTGCCAGGGTGGATGCAGCATCAGGGGTGGAGAAGGAAGGGAAAGGAGCAGGTGCAAGAGATACCTGACGTCTGACGGACAGCAGTCAAGTTGTGGGGATTTTGTTTGTTTTGCTTTATTAAGACAAAGTCTTGCTGTGTAGCGCCTGACTAGCCTAAAACCGATGGCAATCCTCCTGCCTCAGCATCTGGAATTCATTACCACACTCAGCTTCCAAGTTCACAGAGTTGTTGTTGTTGGGTTTTATCTTTTGAGATAGGGTCTTGTGTAGCCTGGGCTGGTTTGGAACTCAATATGTAGTCAAGGATGACCTTGAACTTCTGATCCTCCTGTTTCATCCCCTGAGTGATAGGGGTGTGTGTGTGTGTGTGTGTGTGTGTGTGTGTGTAAATTCTGGTTTGTGTAGAGAATGGAACCAGTGGCTTTGCTCATGATAGGTGAGTATATAACCAACTGATCTGCATGCCCAGCCGGAGGGTTCTTAGCCTACTTTTTCAGAAAGTAAGTCTGATTCATGAAATAAGACAGGTAGAAAGGATCCACTTCCTTTATGGTAAAACATGGAGTGGGGCTACTTGTATATATATATATATATATATATATATATATATATATATATATATATATTAATGGTTTTTTGAGACAGGGTTTCTCTGTGTAGCCCGGGCTGTCCTGGAACTCACTCTGTAGACCAAACTGACCTCGAACTCAGAAATTCACCTGCCTCTGCCTCCCAAGTGCTGGGAGTAAAGGCGTGTGCCACCACCACTGCCCGGCTTACTTGTATATTTCTTACCCAGAACTCTTCTCACAGTCTTACTCTCCCAACAATCTTTGCATGTGATGGAGCCCAGCCCCCACTAGTCCAGATCAGCCTTGGGTCCTGGAGAGATTAGAGTCCAACACAACAAGTGAAGACACAAAAGTGACATTTAAAAATGAAAGAGTACAAAGTTACCTCGGTATCACCCCAAGTCCAAGGGACCAGGACAGCCACCAGGAGCTGACGCTGCTGCAGCAGTGTTTGAGTGGTTCGAAATCTTGGAATCTGAAAGTCCAAGATGGCTAGCACCGTGACGGATGCTCTGGGCCAGGTTCCAATGAGTACCAAAGCCGAAGAACTAATCTACTATGTTGTATTTGCCTAGCACACGCAGGGCTCTGGGTTCAATACTCAGAAACACACACACACACACACACACACACATACACACATACACACACACATACACACATACACACACACATACACACACACATAAACACACATGCACACACACATACAGAGAGAGAGAGAGAGAGACAGACAGACAGACAGACAGACAGACAGACAGTGGCAGAGAGAGGTAGGGAGAGATAAAAACAGTGTGTGTGTGTGTGTGTGTGTGTGTGTGTGTGTGTGTGTGTGAATAATAAGGAAGAGGCCATGAATTTGAGAGGGAATGGGGGAACGAATGAGGTAGGAAGAAGGAGATAGAGGGGTGGCAATGATATAAATACAGTACCAGTGTATAAAGCTCTAAAAAGAAATATTAAAATCTACAATGAAACTATAACACTAAAAATATTTAAATGCTAAAAAATAAAAAGTAACTATTCAGTCTTCATTAGTTGGTACTGGTGTGCCTCGAGGGCATAGTATCATATCCAAAATGATTCCATAAAAGAGGTCGTCCCCAGGGCCCCCTCCCATTGTGGCCAAGTCTGTACACTCTGTTGCCTGGGACCAAATAATCAGCTCGACTGACCAATACTCAAAGGCTGCCTGACCATGAGGGTTGTGACAAGTGATGGCTGGCTACAGTTAGTCTCAGGGCCAGGGAGTGACCATGAGAACCGCTTGTGGCCTGTCTAGATCAGATCAGTCGGAAATTCCCCAGAGCAGCAGTAAAAGGATCCTGGATGTTTAGGAGTGTCCCGGAGCACCAGAAGATGTTTGCTTCATTACTGGGATGTTTCTACAGCTGTCTGCTTGTCGAAAGAGCTGCCGGAAACCTGTCATCTGTCTTCAAAACAACCAAGGGTCACTAAAGCCCCATTATTGGCCCAACACAGGAAATACAACAAAGGCCAGCATAATACCCCTCTGCTGAAAGGAATCTGACTCGGGAAAGAGTTGATGGGGTGTCTTCAGTATTGCTAATGTAAATGGTTCCCAGGACACTCATGATGAAAAGGGATTCGTAAAAACGCTGGGGTTTTTTTGACATCAACACGACTATCAGTAGGAAAAGGAAGCCTGTTCCTCAAGGTGCCACCGCTTCCTGGTGCACCAGGAAATATTAACCACCAACAACAAAGCAAAATAAAACAAAGGTGGGTGTTGATATGCCATGTGGCAGGAGTCCCAGGGAGGCATGGTGGAGCCACGAGACAGCCACCGGCTGTTCCAGCAAGCCACCTGTGTAACCTCAGGTGTTGCACTAAACAGGTTTCTTTGTTCTAGGGAAAGTGAGAAATGTCAGTCTGATTACTGCCCACTGCCTTCAGTAGTGGAGTTATTAGTGAAAGATAGTTCACCTTTTGATAGACACCAAGTCTGAAATACCCTAGGGGTTTGTAATGGGACTCTTCCGAGTCGCAATGCTGATAAGAAGTTATTCAACTGTCCATGTCCTGCTAGCAACTGGCAGTATTTAACCTCTCAGCTTTAATCTAAAAATAAGGACTGAGAGTTCTCTAGTAGATATTTTTTTAAGACGTTAAGAATGATTTATTCATTGGCCTGTCCTTCTACTCAAACACACACTTTGTGAAATTGATGGTTACTGTGTATCTTAGCCAGGGTTTCTATTCCTGCACAAGCATCATGACCAAGAAACATGTTGGAGAAGAGAGGGTTTATTTAGCGTACACTTCCACACTGCTGTTCATCACCAAAAGACGTCAGGACTGGAACTCAAGCAGGTCAGGAAGCAGGAGCTGATGCAAAGGCCATGGAGGGATGGTTTTTACTGGCTTGCTTCCCCTGGCTTGCTCAACCTGCTCTCTTATAGAACCCAAGACTACCAGTTCAGGGATGGCACCACCCACAAGAGGCCCTCCCCCCTTGATCACTAATTGAGAAATGCCCCACAGCTGGATCTCATGGAGGCACTTCCCCAACTGAAGCTCCTTTCTCTGTGATAACTCCAGCCTGTGTTAAGTTGGCACACAAAGCCAGTCAGTGCACTGTGTCTCTCAACTGTGGAGCACTCAGCTCTGAGAAGCCAGCATTTTCCGTGATCAAGTTTGCAGTCGAGTAAACCTGGGACTGCTGAGAAACAGGCATGGACAGGAAGTCCTTCTCACTGGAGAGTGGAGAATGGGGGCAGAGCTGACGTTAAAAGTCCATTTCATTGTGCTGGAGTACTCAAAATTACTAGTCTGCTATAGCCATTGAGACAGCCTAGAAAATTCCAGCCTCTGATCCACTAGGTGTCCATCTGCCTCTGGCTTTTTTCCTACACAGTCCCTCTGCCTGGCCAGTCATCTAGGTCTTTCCTGACTTCTATCATTCCCTTTTCTCTCCCCTTTCCCTTCTTCATTTCTTCCTCTCCATTTCCTCTTTCCCCCTTCCTTGGCCTGCTCCCTCCTCCCTGCCTAATTAGAATGGAATAGAAGAAGCATTTCACTCTGGGGTTGGGGCTGGGCTGTAGTTCAGCAAGGCCTCCAACTGTACACCTTAGACAATGTAACTAGCTATGTCTCTGGTCCTCTGGTCTACCTTACTTTAAGAGTCTTGAGCATTCAAGGTTATGTAGCAATTTGGTCCCAAACATACCAAAATCCAAGCAACATACAGTTTGCCAGCTCTCAAAGGGAAACTTTTACTCTTAGGATCCAAGGATACAAACTTGCCAGCGGTCCCTTGTCAGCATTTCCAAACTTCAGAAAATGTTTGGTGGCAAATATTTGCCTCAACTGAACTTTGTGATTTATAGTTTTGTCATGCCAGGTAAGAGCATGCATAAATACTTGGCAACAAAAAAAAAACCCAAGTGTTTTATTATAGGGTGCTTCCAATGACCCTGCTAGAGATTTATGTGATATTTTAGACAGAGGCTATAAGTCTGAATCAAGAAATGCACATAGCCATTGGCATCTCTGTACAAATGAAGTGTATGCCCAGATTGCCAACAGGTGATATAAATCTGATTAAATTAAGATAGGTGTGGATTTAATTTCCTCAGCTATATGAACACCTGATTCTGGATGTCACACATGGAGAAGCCAAAGCCAGTTTTTAGAAATCCTCTCTTAAAGATCTTGGTGCAACACAGTTATCAAATCCTTGAAGGAAACCTGTGTGCCGACTCTGTCTTTTCTTTCTAAATGCCACATAAGTCATTGCTGTCCCCTTGCCAATATGACACCCTGGAGGTACACCCAATTCCAGTGCTGTTTAAGTGACTTTCTAGACCAGCAAGAGAACACTGGCCTTACAGAAAGCTGTGCTGTAAGCTTCTCTCTGAATTGCATTTGTTGACATCTCATTGACCAAATGGAGCCTGCTGATAAGGGCAGGTCAGAGTGGGAGACAGTCAAGAAGATATTTCAAAGCCTGTGGTCACAGTGACCAGGGGGATCTGTGACTGCTTGTGACAAGTAACCTTCATGTGGAGAAATGTCCATATCCACTCGATATCCACTGTCATGAGACTCAAAGGGGTGGAGAGGGAATTTAATCTGATTCTAGAACTTGCTCTGAGCTTCTGCATGAGCCTCGTCTATCCCTCGACGCTCTGACTGACTCCCATTTCCTTCCAAGGAGAGACAAAGTCTGCCCGACAGGATGGAGTCATCTGACTATAAATCTAAGAACAGATGGAAGCAAACGCACAGCTGCTGCAACGCCATCGATAAGCGGGTGCCTGGACTCTCGGTTTGGAAAATTCCAGAGCCATCACATCCCACAGCCCTGCATTTTGCCCGAATGGAATTCCCTTTCTTCCCCTCCTTTCACTGTCTAGGTTGCTGGAAATATCACAGAGGTATGAACCTACTATATGAAGCAAAAGAGTTGAGACCATAGATTCTGATCTGGATATTCCCTTACTATCTATCAGAGTATTCAAAAAATACCCACTTTAGGAAAAATTTCAAGTTATTAATGTCTTTTGGAGTGAATATATCAAAATAGTAGACATGTTGGAACTTAAGACTATCTTAATAACATATACATACAAGTAGCATTATACAGACTGAGCAAGCCATCTTTATATATTTGGGAATATATAAAATAATCATCTACATACACACAAATTTATATAACAACAGCTAATAATAAAGGGGGAATAAATTTGAAAAAGAACAAAGGAGTTATTTGGGAGGGTTTGAGGGAAAGAACTGGAAGGAGAATATGATGCCGTCATATTATAATACCAAAAATAAAAAGAGTAAATAGAAATTTCTACCTTAAAATCAAATTAACTATATTTAATTATAAAATCACTTTTACTTTCAAAGAGAAAAAAGCTCCTCTTTTATTTATTTATTTATTTATTTATTTATTGGTTTTTTCGAGACAGGGGTTTCTCTGTGTAGCCCTGGCTGACCTGGAACTCACTCTGTAGACCAGGCTAGCCTTGAAATTAGAAATCCACCTGCCTCTGCCTCCCAAGTGCTGGAATTAAAGGCATGAGCCACCACCGCCTGGTACTCCTCTTTTTTTAAATTATTTTTTCTGTCCTATGACTCAAACTTAAAATCTAAGATGACCATTGACTTAGTCTTCCTATGGTGCTGACCATCCCACCAAAGGTTTCCTGTAGCTACTGAAAGTTAGCTTTACTGTGATTCCACACATGATGGCCTTCTGTTGGTGTCCTAGGTTCCAAACTCTAAGGAATTTAGGAAGACACAGTCCAGGAGCTTCATGAGCAGTGGTATCACACACGGAGGGAGAAGAGGCTTGGGGGAGCAGGGACGTTCACTGGAGGATGGGAGCTCAGACCATAGGGTAAAGGAAGCCAGTCAGGAGCAGCTCACGGAGTCACACTCCGAGTCTAGTATAGAATGATATGATGTTGCGGACATGAGGGAGGGAGTTGGGCAAGTCCACAGACATATCTCCACGAGAGCAGAAGGGCTGCAGACTCCAGGAGAAAGGCTGACGATTGTCTCCCCGCTCCTCCTCCAATCCCTTCCCCTTCAGAGATGGACAGGGCTGAAAGGTGAGGGTAATTAGAATGCATTTGATTCATGTATGAAAATGTCAGATAACACATTTAATTAATTAAAAATGTGTACTCTGATACAAAGGAGAATGAATGACTATTTTATAGGCAGGAAATGGGAACTGTACTTGTAAGACATCTGGTCCTAATTATTTTCTGACTTTCAGTTTTAAAATAAAATTATATTTGAGGTGTTATATTTATATTTGTATATGTATATACATATGTTATATGTGTGGTGTGTATGTGCATGTGTGTATGTGTGCATGTGTGTGTGCATGTGTGTATGTTATGTATGTGCATATGTGTATACATTTTATGTGTGGTGTGTGTATGTGTCATGTATGTGTGGTGTGTTTGGTGTGTGTATGTGTTATGTATATGTGTGCATGTGTGTGTGCTTGGTGTGTGCATATATGTGTTATGTGTGTATATTATGTGTGTGTTGTGTGTGTTATGTGTGTTGTGTGATGTGTGTATGTGTTATTTGTGTATTGTGTGTGTTATGTGTGTGTTATATGTGTTGTGTGATGTGTGTATGTGTTATTTGTGTGTTGTGTGTGTTATGTGTGTGTTGTGTATGTTATGTGTGTGTGTTGTGTGTGTATGTGTCATGTGGTATATGTGCATGGGTTATGAGTATGTGTATGTGTGCATGCATGTGTGTATATGTATGTGTATGTACATGTGGTATGTGTGTGTATGTGTGTGTGCACGTGTGTGCATGCATTTGAGTGCATGGATATGAGCTGCTCTTGACATACTCTCACTCCAGGGACCATCTTCATCATCTCTCTCACACTGTGTGACATTCCTCCCAGCATGTGGCAGGTTCATACTACCATTTATACTGCTGTGAAATTGAAGCACCCCTTTCACTAAAGACATTCACAGTCACCTTGTAAAATAGCTTCCCTTAATCCAGCAGCCACCCAGCAGGACACAAGCCTGTGGAGAAAGAAATCCTAGACCATCCCATACTCCAAAAAGGGCTGGACTCTAATCCTATAGCGGCTGGGCCAGCTCAGCTTTCTGGCTTTTGGATGTCTCTGCCAGGCATACAACTAGTCAGAAGAACATAGGAAACATTAAATACTTGTGTGTGTAGGAAATGATTTTTCTGCCATTGGTTCATTGAATTCACTTTATTAATAAATTTTGAAAGATGTTACTAATGACTGAGTCTATGGGGAACTGGGGTGTTCTGAAGACATTATTCCCCAGATCAAATGAACAGAATTAATGGTACAGGATTTCTGAGACAAGCCAGGGGCAAACGAAGTGTGATTTTGGCAGAAGAAAAGAAAGCAAAAATAAATCATGCATTTTAGAACATGCTTGACTTAAATCCATATCCCAGGTGACCAACAAATACCAAATTGTTATTCATGTGCATTTTTTGTGTGTGAATTTCTCATCATGATCAAGATAAATTAACAAGGATTTGGTCAATCTTTACAGCCTGTACAATCAAATGCATATACACATATTGACATACATGTCGTCACATGCATGATGAAACAGAACAATTAACAGCCTTCAGGAGCTGTACACCAGGCAGGAAAGAGTAGTGCGGTTCCTGAGAAATGGAACTTACAAAAGGTAAGCCACGTGACTGCCCACTGCTCACTGCCTAGATGGAAATGTCCAGGTTGTGGACCAAAGGAGGCAGGTAGGACTCCAAGGGACATGCTACATCACTGAGGTAAAGCCTGTGAGTCCAGGGAAGCAACTAGTGCTCACAAGAAGAGAGCGAGAGGGGAATCCTACCCTGAATTTCCAGCTAAGAACTGCTCAGCATGCATGTTAGAGAAAAGCACCTGAGGTATAGAGGGTAAGAGACATGTCTCCT
The DNA here is from genome assembly GCF_947179515.1 of Apodemus sylvaticus. NCBI lineage: Eukaryota > Metazoa > Chordata > Mammalia > Rodentia > Muridae > Apodemus > Apodemus sylvaticus. Next base: position 91,726,678 of record NC_067483.1, read on the forward strand.
ACAAGGGAAAAAAAGATAAAGTCTACAGGCATAATGTCCACGCATTTAATCTGAGCACTCAGGAAGCAAAGGCAGGCGTGCCTTTCTAAGTTCAAGACCAGTCTGGTCTATACAGATGATTCCAGGCCAACACAGGCTGTACAGTGTGACCATATAAAACAACAACAACAACAAAAAAAAAAAGATTAAAAAAAGCTAGCCAAAGCAATGCCAGCAAGACAGATAGATAGAAGAAGGTTTAAAGGACTGTGTAAGGGACTAGAGCCATGGCTCAGCGATTGTCAGCTTACTGCTCTTTCAGATTTGCTTCAGATTTTCTGGGTTTGCTTCTCAGAACCCACATGGGGCAGCTCACATCACCCGGTGACTATATCTCCAAGGGACCCAACTCCTTTCTTCTATTGACCTCCGCAGGTACCAACAGGCATGTGGTGTGCTTCTAAATGCTCAGGCCCACACGTATACATGAAACTAAAAAGTAAAACAAACATTTTCTTTAAAAAATATGTTGAGGAAAATTCTTAGCAAACTTGAACTCTATATCTAGAAAAACATATATCTGTTAAAATCCAAAGCACAGTACAGATACTCAGCTTGCTGTCATCGATGTAGTATGAGAAACGATGATGACCCAGCCTAGTGAGAAGAAGATTGTGTGAGATGGGAGTGTGTCTGAATGCAAGAGAAGGAAGAACTATGGAAACTTGTCATTGTTATTTCCTTACATGCAATTTAAAATATAATTTAAAGAGAATTGATAATTTGGAGGAGATACAGTAAAACACACCAACAAGCTGTATTTTGTAAGCCAAGGGACAGGTACAATTAAAATGTGCTATCAAGACGAAAAGAGAACAAATGAGATTCATAGAATACACTCAATAAACCCCAAGGGGGCAGAGAAGAGGAAATCAGAAGAGTGTTATGATACAAGTACAAAATAACAATGAAGGTAGTAGGCTTTGACCATACCATGTTATTAATCTTAGCTAAGTTTAAATATTTTCATTAAAACTCAGATGTCACCACATTACACAACATTGACAAGAAACTTCTGAAGTACTTAGGAATTCGGTAGCAGTCAACATAATTCCACGAGAAAAGGGGAAAACAAGAGAAGAGATGTAAATATTTATACTGAATAGAATGAAAATATATTACATCAAGCTGGGTCCTCTGACAAGGCAGTAGGATTTAGGGAGTCAGTGTACAGAAGCACAACATGTACACTAGAGAGGAAGGGTCTCCAGCTAATGGCCACAGCCATTACTTTAAACAAGAAAGGCCAACCAAATAAAAGAAATATTAAAGATGAGGACAGAGGACAATAAAACATTCTTAGATGTCAAAAACCAGAGATCAAATCAATTTAGTGCTATGAAGCTATTTCTTAAAACCTGTTCCTTTGGTGAAAAATATTCTGGTTATCACTTTCAGGAGGAGATGGCAAAGGAAGTTTGGACCACTTCACAGAGGAGATAAACTACAGGAGCAGACAAGATTTTTGGTTCAACAGAGGCATTTTTCTTCCTCCTTTGTGGAGGGTGGGTGATGGGCAGTTGAACTTGGGAAAGAAATGTATTCTCTAGAGCTTGTTGAGGGGAGTCAGAGTGGATGTATACCAATGTACAAAGGTACATCCTGTTCTTAAATCTCCATGGCTGACAGCAAAGATAAAATGAGAACTTTGGGCACAGTGATGACCTTCAACATTCCTTTATTACTTCAATATCTCTGGAAATAACGGCAAGAATTGACAGATGGGGTCGTAAAATCATAATGCCTCTACCCAGCAAAAGCAATTAACCTGTTCTGGCTGCTCTGGCCACTACAAGTATGAAGGTTCTTTAAAACACTGAGATAGACCCTCATATACTGTTCCTGGGGGTCTATTCAAAGGACCCTAATTCAGTAAGTATACCACAGAGATACCTGCATATCTATTTCCACTGCAGTACTATTCTCACTAGCAAAGATATGGAATCACTCTAGGTGTCTGTGATGAGACGATTGTATACGGAAAATGTAGTATATACATAGAATTTTATCCAGCTATGAACTGGAATGAAATTATATCATTTGCATGGAAACGGGTACACCTGTAGATCATTTAAATCAAAAATAAGTCAGATGCAAAAACAAACAACGAACAAACATTGTGTGCTTTCTCCCACTTGTAAGTTCCAGAATTTTCTTTATATAGATACGTAAAACCCTCTGTGGCATTAAAGCAGAGGGGAGAGTGCTAGCAAGAAGGGAGGGATGAGGCTAATAAACAGAGAGAATGAGGGTTGGTGAATGCAAAGCACATAACATACTGGACAGGAATTATATATGTGGAACAGAATATTATGTAAAAGAGTACACATCAAACAATTTAAAAAAAAAAACAATTTTCACATTTTTAAAGGCGATACGAGTTGCATAAGGGGAACAACTGTAGAAAGAACACTCCAGCAGAGCAGTAGCTTAGAAGCTACAGCAGAACAGTGTGTGCCAGAGGCCACAAAGACACTAAGGAGATGATGGCAAAAGCATCCATTTGCAGAGTAGTACTGTGTCTCTCCTAAAGGTCTCCCCACTCGGCGGCAGCTCCTCTGTGCTCGCCAATGTCTAGGCATCAGGGTGGCTGGGACAATTCGTCAGGAAGAACATGGCTGAGGCCAAGTCCTGAGTGTCATCTGCTCCTCGGTTCTTCGTGTGGCTGCTCTTCACGTAGCTTGTGCGTCCTCACAATTCGGCTGTGTCCACAGAGCTCAGTGCCTGTGCACACTGGCTTTCTGAGAGGAAGAGCTTCAAAACTTCCAGTCATTTCTAGACCTAGGCTCAGAAGTCTCAGAAAGTCACTTCTGCTTCCCTGAGCATCGCAGGAAGGGAGCGAACAGACTCGATGTCTCAAGGATGTGTGCTTTCTGCCTCAAAGACTAGCAACGCAGACACAACACACTGAACACCTTCAACTGTGAAGGACGCATGCCCTAGAGCAAGAACCAGGAAGATGGCTTCCTTACAGTTTGCCTTCTAATGGTTTACAGATCTTACATCTTAAAGATGTAAGATCCACACTCCTTATTAGATACAAAGCATACTCCACTCTTTTACTAAGGGTTGATTGGGAGTGCAGTTGTCTTTCACTTGTGTATTATGAGTAAGTTTTGTTTTGTTTGTTTTCTGGATAGAAATTTCCTTATGCAGTCACCTGCCCTCAATCCTCCTGCCTCAGTCTCTGAAGTTCTAGGATTGCAGGCATGCATCACCACATACAGCTCCTATTATGCCTCACTGGGCAGAACAAAGGCTTTGCCCAGCTGACATGTGGCAGGGACTGTCAGAGAGCCCATTCTCATGGTCCATTATGCGATTCTGAGAAAGGAAACTCAGGCAGGTTCAATACATCCTCTGTGTGGACGCCAAATGTCTTGTGACGTGGGTTCTTCAGGGCTGTTTTTAGTGAGGACACTCCAGTCTTATGAATCTGACAGGAATTTGGCTGTGTGCCTTGACAGAATGCAATGTAGGCATAATTTGATCTTCCTGTAATTGTCTTTTAACTTGGCAATCCAGACTAATTTTTTCCTGTGAAGTGAGCCCAGAGCGTCACTGGGATAGTGGTCGGGTTAATTAATGAGGCGTAATAATGTGCATAATAAAAGCATATGATCTGAGTTTTCTTCCCTTATTTTTCTCTTTCCTTCCCATGGAGAGAATAGCCGGCCCCGCTGGAATCTGTGAGTCACATTTTGTTCAAGGAATCTCTTCTTGTAAACAACAGCAAGGAGAAAATAATAGCTCGAGAAACATCTGCTTGATTGAATCCCTGGCTTTTGTTTTCCACTTCCCCCCATTGCATGTTAAAGGAAGTAAATAGGAAAAAAAATCTAATTATATTACTGTTTACTGATTACAGGATAAGTTTTTATTGTGTTTATTTTAAAGACCATTCTAAGACTCACCCAAAGCCTTCATCTTTCCCCCCCCCCTTTATAGCCACTTACAACTCCCTCTTCTTTTTCTTTGTGGTATGTGGCTAACAACCTTTAAAGTCACCAAATAATTGTACGAACCCTTGGATCTCAGTGTTAGCAGAGGAGCGTGGGATCCATAGCTGTTGGGGGGAATTTTTCACAGGTGTCAATGACAAGGACAGCGGAAATCAAGACTAGGGTGTGACCTTAAGTTCCAACAGTTCACCAGGTATGGCTGAGTCTGAAGAAATGATTAAGCCTCCTTTTCTCATCTGAAAAATGATCCATCCACTTTAGTTCTAGATAACATTGTCAAGGTCCAGCTATACAGCAAGCCTTCTGCTAAGCTGGACATGTTAAGAGTAACACCAGCCTTGGGCACTATGTGGAATCTGTGTTAGACTCCAGTGGGAAAGAATTGTTCTGTGGATATTAATATGGCACTGGAAGCTGCGCTGTCCCTGGTGTTAGAATTGCATATGGGACCTTCAGGACTAAGTAGGTTATCATACAACTTAAGCAAGAGGTAATAGTTCACCAGGCAAAGCCTCAACTGAACTTCTAAGCCTAATACTTTGAAGGGGTGGGGAGGAGAAAAAGCGAGAGAGACAAACATTGTCTCTATATTAGGGTGCCTAGCTGATGGTATTTTGCCAAATATCTATCATTTAGCTCACGATTTACTTCAGTTGAAAAATTCCTTGGTTTGATAATGCCAATTTTTCTTTTCCTAAAAATGAGTGTTATTCTTGATCGATGTCAAAATTCATCTGAAACAACTTTTGTTAAAAAGGGATCATTAGCACAGCAGTGCCTGGCACACAATGTTACGTGCCTGCGTTTGGCTCTGGACGCTGCCAAGAACTGGGAAGTTCACATAGTACCAGCACTAAAAGTTCCACTCATTCCATGCGAGTCACAGGTAATGAAGTCATAATGGAACCTCTAGCCGGATCAGCTCCATGAAAACAAGGGGCATCAGGAAGCAATAGTACTCCAAAGGGAAGATGCGCTCATCCTGCTCTAGAGCTGCTCATCACGTACAGCAGTGAAACAATACTGTCAGCTCTGTTACCCTACTACTAAACCCTGTCTGACCTTTGAGTATACTGTGGAAAATATATTTACTGCTTTCTGGCTTGTAAAAACCTCTTAGAAATACTCTCCTGCACATAGTTTTTAAATAAAGTTAATTCAAAAATAATTTTTTTGAGATAAGATCTCACTATATGCCCCACGTTAGCCTCGGGCTTACTGGGGTCACAGGTATACACCTCCATACCCAGTCAAGTTTTTCTTGTTTCAAAACTTTGATAGTCAGCTATGAATTATAATTTCCAGAGAAGGATAGTGCCACAACTAAAACCTTTACCAGAATACTGCAAAATTGGGGCTTTGTGTCACTGTTCTCATGACCGTCCTACAAATACACTAGCTAGTATCTTAATGCTGAGAATTTATAATTTGAACTAATATCCATCTGCATAAATATACAAAATAATTCAAGATTAAAACAAGCATGACTTTAATGTTCAGGGCAGAAAAGACAATGGTGTAGGACAGAGTGAAAAAGAGGAGGTGGACATGTGAACTACTTATTCATAGAGGGTACAGCTTAGAGATTAAAAGAAGTCAGAGATATAAGCATTAAGTTTAAACTGTTCAACATGCCCTACGGGTAGCATTTAATAAACTTGCAATTTCATTTTTGGGTTGATGTCCTAGTTTCACTTTGATTGCTGTGACAGCATACTCTGACAAGAAGTGACTTAGGGAATAAAAGTGTTTATGTCATTTTATAATTTCAAATTGTTAAAGTCCAGCATTGTGGGACTGTCAACTCAGGAACTTCAAACAGCCAGTCAGTCACATCACACTCAAATTCAAAGCCAGAGGAGAATGGATGCACACATGATGACCTGTGCTCTGTTCAAGTTTTAACAGAGTTCAGAACCCTTGCCTAGGGGATGAAGCTGCCAGAGGTGGGCTGGGTAGGTTTTCACACCTCAGTTAAATTTTATTAAGATAATTCCTCATAGATACGGCCAACTCAACATGGATGATCCTTCATTGAGGATCTTTTCATCGGTGATTCTGGGTTTGTCAAGTTGGCAACTTGTGGAGAGCTTTTGGGCCCACTTCTAGAAACTTGCAGGAATTTGACATTGGGCCTGGACAAGGAAGGAAGCTCGCAGGAATCTGATTTTGGGCTAGAACAAAGAAGTAGGCTTCAGGCAAGAATTTGATTTGGGCCTAGGACAGGGAAGAAGGCTCAGATATCTTGGTCATCCTGATAAGCTCCTAGAAACAATGATCATGTGACTTTGTTTATTGCCTTGCTTGTTCCTTAACCTAGAACTGACCTTATTATTTGCATGTAATTAAAATGGTATAAAAGCAGACTGGGAGAAAATAAACCCACCTCAGCCTCAGAGCAGCCTGGGGTAATGCTACAGTGTTGTCTAATTGTTCGTTTTCTTTTTAATCCTTGCTCCCTCCCTGGAGAACCCTTTGACTGACTGAGCTGGCTTGGTCAGCAATTGAAGCTAATCACCATGGTTGGTCTCAAAAAATTAGGCTATATCATTTTATTGAGAGAAAGCTCTATTTAGAATCTAATAGTCCAAATAAACAGCCCCCAATACTCAAAACACAAGGCAGTTCAGGCCAAATGTCATATGACTGGCTAGGTAGAATTGTCCAGGTAAGCTTAAAATGAAAGAAGCATTTGAAAAGAGCCTTGGAGTTGTTTTCCAGTGGCTGCTTCCTCTCTCTGGCCTTTCCGATTTAGTTTTTCCTCACCTAGCCATGCTTCCCGGCAAGAACTCAGTACTCAACATGGGGCTGTTCCATTCATTTGTGACCTTGTTTGGGGGTCTTTATCAGCCTGTTCCCACACCAAACTAATGCATGTTCCCATCCTTCATGCTAGAGCCACACTCTTGTCTTGGTTCTTTGGCCTAAAAATAAATTGTCTCTTTGACTAAGAGATAGTTCAACCATTAGCATCTTCTCAAATGATCCATATTAGATGGATAAGCCTATCATTCTAGCTAGAGTAGGTGACTGATCTTAGCCCACATGATAGCTCTGTCATCAAATACTTATTTTCTGAACACTCTCTATCCAGGGTTCTGTTTCAGTTATTGCAATAGACATGGCTTCTGCCTTCGTAAAGATCATGCCTAACTGAGGGAAATACCATAAACAAGCTGGTGATAAATAAGATCAACTCAGGTTCATAGAACTAATATAAAAATAACTGTCATAAATGCCAGCTAATAATAATACCTTAATCCATTCTGTATAAATTATCCTAAGTACTTTATATGCACTATTGCTTGGAAGCCCAGGAAGTAAGGGTAATTATTATCCCTTGACTGCAAGACATGAAACTAAAGCTTAGAGAGGTTAAGAAATGTCCTTGAGATCTTACATCCACTAAGGGTCAAGACCAGGATGTAAAAACAGGCAGCTGGACTTGGGATCTTATTTCCTCTACCCACCTGATGAGGGAAGTCTGGTGCACAGAGAGTCATTTGAACTGAGAAGTCAGGGAAATGCAGCAGAGAGCAGGAAGGCTCAGCTTTCCCTGCCCAATGATCCACCCCTAAAGGAACTCTGAAAGGTATGAGGTCGGATACCCCTTCTCTCCTGAAAATTTCATCAAAGGAGGTTCATTCAAACCTGAACAAGTCTTGAGATCTTGGATCTTCTTTGTTTTGCACCCAAGGGGAGAGACTGGGATTTCAAGGGAAGACCAAGAACAGCACAAAGAAGGACCACATCAGATAGGATGCAAAGTTCAAGGCCAGCCTGGGATTTAAATTGAGACCTTGGCTCAAAAATTAAGGAAGGAAGAGAGAAAGAGTGAAGGGAAGGAGGAAAAGAGAGAGAGGGAGAGAGGGAGGGAAGGAGAGGAGGACGGAGGGAGGAGAAAAGGAACCATCTCCTCTGTCTTGTATTTCTTGCCTTTCCAGAGGGCTCATAAGCAGCTCCTCCTTCTCTGCTAGAATGGTAAGATCCAGTTGTGCCTCAGTTTCTTTTCTTGTTTAAAGTCATGTGTTCTTGTTGTACTATCTATCTTTAGAAAATGTCAACTATATAAGCAAAACCATTTTTTGCTCAATGTTGGTCTTCCCAAAGCTTCTTTAGTCCTCGTGCTTTGTATTTCTATCTCTTTTTATCTCTACAGATTTTAGTATGTACAGATCTAGTATTTTAGTATTCGAACTGCAGATTTTAACGACTATGTAACCTCCTAAAACATACCTCACCTGTTATAGAACATCTAAAGGCTCGCTAACATTGGAGCATGCATGTACATCATGTATTGACAGATAATTCTCCTATACTGAGATTATTTTTAATTTTGTAGTAATACGAACAGTAATGAAGTTGACATCTTGATGAGTCCACAAGATGTACTTTCTTCTATTTCAGCTTAGTCCCTTAAGATAAATTCTCTGAGTGACAATAATTGAAATAAAGAATAGAAATGCAAGTACACTCTTGAAGCTTTTCAGGAAGTGTGGGAATGCTCTCAGACTAACATCAGCAGAGTTAGCAAGGAGTGTCATTACCAGTATTGGGTATTTTAAAAGGAAACTGTGGGGCTTTGAATAGAGACCCCAGCCCAGTACAGTTTTCTAGGACTAGTCTTAAACACTGCCTGTCTTAGTCAGAGTTTATATTCCTGCACAAAACATCATGAACAAGAAGCAAGTTGGGAAGGAAGTGTAAGTTAATCAGCTTATACTTCCACATTGCTGTTCATCACCAAAGGAAGTCAGGACTGGAACTCAAGCAGGTCAGGAAGCAGGAACTGATGCAGAGGCCATGGAAGGATGTTATTTACTGGATTGCCTCACCTGGCTTGCTTATAGAAACCAAGACTACCAGCCCAGGAATGGTACCACCCACAACGGGCCCCTCTCACCCTTGATCATTAATTGAGAAAATGCCTTACAGCTGGATCTCATGGAGACATTTCCTCAGCTGAAGCTCCTTTCTTTGTGATAACTCCAGCCTGTGTCAAGTTGACACACAAAACCAGCCAGTACACTGCCCATAAGGGTTCATCTAGAGCATGGCTCCTGAAACTGCTAGTCATGACCCCAATACAGGACTGCTTACCTGAATGGGAGGGAGTCCTCAAAGTCAGATAACAGTAAAGAGTTTCTAAATGTACAACAAACAAAATTAGCTCAGAATCAAATGATTAATGAATCTGAGATGCTTCTAGAAGTGCTAGGTGGTGTTGTATCTCACAACTTCACCCTAGCTTTGATTCTGAACACACCATGCATACCAACCACACAATGCCACCTGGACACTATCTGGAACACAGCAGCTCAGATTTAAGACTGTAACATTATGAACTGCAGTGGTGAACTGTATAGTCTTCTGTTCTTCTCAAAGCACCATGGGTTAGTTACAGAAAACAAACACCTCTGATATTCCTATCCTCTTTATTCAGAATGTAGCACCAAACTGGCAGATCTTTGGGTTGCTCTGTTAGGACTGTGTGATTTGCAGAACTGCTAATCGTGTTGCTGACTTGAATTTCATAAAAAGTTTCAGTGATTTTGGTTTGGTATACAGCTCCCAATAATTTCTGAAATATTATTTGTACCAGATATTTATGTTGAGCAGTGTTCTCAACATTGGCAACTATGAAATCAAAGTACTGATAAGTTCTTAAAATCCTTGAAGATCTTCTATGTCATATAATATCAAATACCCAGCCAAGATTTCATTCCTTATACAAAATTAAACAAGAATACCCATTTATGAGTATGCAAATTGGTTTCATCCTTAATAAATAACATTGTTCATGCTATTTATTTAAAATACTCTAGAAACAAATTTCTTCATGAATAGTCTTCAATATTTGACTCAAATATCTATTGTATAAATATGATACCTGGGGGAATCAAAAATATTTTTCAGGCAAAAAGGGGTTTGGGGTAGGAAGGTTTAAAAAGCTGTGCTCTCAAGAAGAAATCTTGGAAGTAAAAAAAAGAAGGGTGCTGTCTGGATTGCAGCAGGGATACTAGGAGAATGGATGGAATTAGTCTTTATAAAGGGTCTCAAAAGATAAAGGACATGGGCTCCTGGAACTTATAGAAATAAACATGTCTTTCCAAAAGCTAGGTACAGAGCAAAAATATGTAGCCCAAAGCCAATATAATCAGTAAAATAAATCTTTGCAATTATTTGGCTTTTGGTTTCCAAATAGTTGTTTGTGCCTCTCGATGGCTTGATTCAGAGCATCATCAAGGGGATTTTCCCATCCATAAGACTTCCCTGAGCTGCCCAGAGGACCAGTGAGGAAGTAGTGTAGGAAGGGGCTTTCACATGGAGGCTCTCAGTGTTTCTGACTTTCTTTAATGTGCTAATACCCTGAATATCCAGGCAAAACTTAGAAAAAGGCTAGGAACACAGAACTGTCTTTGCTGAAGCAAACATCTTTATTTATTTTACCCTTGGCAGCAAGACAAGTTTATTTAATAACCACATAATTTATTATCAACTTTGAGATTAAGGGTACCTAAAAACATCCCTTTGCTTGTTCTTTGAATTAGCCAAAGGCAAATTAGGAATTTTGCCAAACAAGGCAATGGGGAAAAAAAATCATCTACTGGGAAATAACAAGGTTTGGATGAGTCAAATTAAAACCATTCAGTCTCCTCATAAATAGTTTAGGAAAAATGAAATAAAATAGTTACCACTGCTCTGATCCATGACAAGCCCTCAGAAACTTCACATGGCAAAATGCCAGAACCTCAATCAGTCACCAGGGAAGCCGAGAGTGCTGGAGAAAAGGCAAAAACCAGCCAACCTGGAAGAGAAGCAAAGAATCATCACCAGGAGGAGAAAAGAATGCAAGCTCTTTTCACCCAGCCCTTGCCTCTAGAAATAACCAACTTCATATGAGAAAGGAGTTGGGGGTTCTAACGAGTCCTGCAGGGAGCAGGGTGTGTTGCCTTCATCTCGGTCCATTCTAGCAGAACTCTTGTCCCAGATTAGAGTTAGCAACGAGATTTGTTTGATTTGGGTCTACCGGCCAGTTATCATCAGTAGGGTAGCCACATGCCTTGGCTTGAACTGGGCAGAGTAATATTTTAACTTTCAGTCCAACTAGAATAAGGAAAACAATCGTGATATTCAAAAAGCAAGACTTAAAATGTCTCTATCTCCTGGTTATGTAAACCTCAATATTTACAGTAACACCAATGAGTAAAGACAAAGACAAACCAAATAATCATAAGTTGCCAGAGGGAAAAATGCCACAGTGTCATCTTAGCCCCAGATGCCAAAGGTAGAAACAGGAATGCTTTATGTACAGCCTCTTTGGTCATTTGTTTTTTCTTTTGTCTTGTTTTGTTTGTTTTGTTTTGTTTTTTAGTATTAGTGGTCAATTACGTTCTCAGTGTCCTTGCTAAAGACTCTGGGTTCACCTAAGTCTTCCAGATGCAAATATTTTCCACAATGGTGCTGTTTCTTTTAAGGGTGTGTCACTTAGGAAGAGGACCTCTCTTGAACAATCCAGGCATGGAAGGAGCTATAGGAGTAGTGTTTGGGTCAACCATGTATAAAAGGGAAACCTAGGACCCACATGGTAGGAAGTCAACCTCAGTAGACAACTGAGCTGAAAGCCAATGTTGAGTAAGGATGGAAAAGACAGATTGTCCTGAACAAGCTGAACTAAGAGGGATGAAAAAGAAGTCAAGGAAAATCAGAACAATCCTTTAATTGCATTAAATTATCATCTAGAGTAATTTATGAAGAATAATAATACCTCCTTATGCAGATATCATTGGGTCAGGATGGATGGAAACTAAAGACCAATATTAGTGGTTAAAATTGGCACTTTGCAAAATAAAATCTTTCTTTATGTCTCCTCTCCTTTCCTTTCTCTCCCCTCCCCTTTCTTCCCCTCTCATCCCCTCCTCTCCTTCTTCTCTTCCCTTCCCTTTCCTGTCCTTTTTCTCTACCCTCTCCTTTATCTCCTACAACTTCTCTCCCTCTCTCTCTCTCTCAGGCAGGGTCACAGGAAACCCAGACTAGCCTTAAAACTTAACTTGCAGCTATAAAGTCTAAAATGACTGCCTCATTCTCTTGAGGCATACATCAGCACTCCTAGGTTTCATTGTAATGATGATTGAACTCAGGGATTTCTGATTGCTAGGTGAGCACTCTAACAACGGCCTTGTTCCCAGCTCCAACATCACCTTTCTATTCAACTGGAATTCTGGGAGAAGGCAATGAACTTTCAAATAGATTATCAAGTATCTAGGGCTAGGGATTTGGGGCTCAGTTTGCCTAGTAAATCCCAGTTTTAATCCCTAGCTTTAAAGAAAACAAACAAAGAAAATAAAGCAGTAAAAGAAGTAGGCTTCTTTCTGTTGGGTTTCACAGATTGCATGTGATATTAGCTTGTTGGGAATAGTAATAATTCCATGATTTTGCATTACTAGTGTCCACATTGGTTTCTGTTCACTGTTCACCAAATGGCTGCTAAACTCAATTACTCTATGGAAGCCCTAAGTCTAGTATAGATTTTCCCACTCAGTCATTCCATGCCCTCATAGCAATCATTGTCACGTATACACAACTGCAGTAACAGTTGCAGGACCCTCCGAGCATTCTTGCAAGGCTGTGGGTAACATCTTTCTTTCTCCTTCAATTATACACTTACCTCGCTGAAACTACTATAATCTTACAGATTTTGGGTTAACTATTGGCTGCATTCCAAAAGAAGCTCCCCTACCACCTGACTATCATTCTCTCAGGTACATGTTCAAATTTGAAAAACCTTAATCAACCATAAACAATTTCACAGCGGTGTGCACACACTACAGAACGGTGCCTAGTGACTGAGCCTGGACTTCCAGTTTGTCATCTAGACTCAGATCTAACATCTGAGAGGAATGGACTATGAGGACACAGGTCAGCTCTATGGTCCTCTGAAAGAAGAGGACAATAGATATATGTAGAATAAAGGAGCAAGCCAGGGCAGCCTCCACACCAATGCCTTGCACCCAGTTAGCTCCCCACAAAGATTCTTATTTCTTCTTCATTCACCTTTTCTATCAGATGAGCCTTTCAGTATTTAGCACTCAGTGTTTCAGCCACAAGGACACCCAGGATATTTTCCTCAGCTTTCTGGTCTCTAAAGACCATACAGGCAGCCTTTCTAGACTCCATTGCTGGCTCTTGTTTGACTGTGCTTGGCTTAGCCTCTGGTTTCACAGAGAAACCTACCTGAGATCTAGCCAGGGCAGTATAGCAGGGTCATGCCAAGACACAGTGTGCTTGGTTAAAGTCAGAAGATCCCAGCTGAGGGCTCCGCTGCCTAGTCATACACCGGCTTCAGTCTGTTCACTTCAACGCAGACATTACAACACATGCACCTAGACTTTAAACGAGAGTCCATGGAAAGTGGAGAATACTACAGGGTGCAGGTGTCTGTTATCACCCACATGCGCTTTCCCTACTTACAATCCATGGCAGCTTTTTGATGGTTTTGTTATATAATGAAAATGTAATTATGTAATAATACATTCCATATTTTGCTTATTATATGTCAGACGCACAATCTGCTTGTCACATGTGCCCACAGTCAATTATTCCCCTTGGCAAATTAAGTCCCCTTGATTCTCTTCCCACACACCACATGTGGACCAATTGCTCTCACTACAGAGTGGACAATGCTCTCTCCTCAAAGGCCCTCCATAGAGCCTGATGCAGAACTAAAGATGCCGTGGCTCTCTGCCTCCGCTTAGAGGTTCTTCTTTCCCTGGACCACATCTTCTAGTTCTTGTTCTCCACTTTGTGGCCCAGCATAACATCTCAAGTATCTTTGCTCTTTCTAGTAGCCATTTGTTCATTCTGTATATGGATGGCTTCTTGCAGTTGAAAAACCATTTAAACACCAATTATACTTATTCTGAGTTCCACTAGATCACCTTACACACTTACATTGTTTCCTTAAGTCTGTAGATTTTACTGAATTTTTTACATGCAAAGGACAAAGATTGATGTTACCTCAAGTTACACACTGGACTGTGTACAAATCACCTGACAGAGGACGGTCCATCTTCAAGTGGAGAAGAGAACTGTGAATGGCTTCTGAATGTACCAACAACTTCTAGGTATGTTTTTCCAACATAAAATTGGGTATTTTCTGTGGATTTCCATTTGGGTTCCCTTTTTTTGTTTTTGTTTTTTGTTTGTTTGTTTGTTTGTATTTGAGCTCTTTGCCAATTTTGTTAATTTGAGAGAGATAATTTTGCAAATTATTCTAGATCATGAAAATATACAGTGGCTTTTGTCCTTCTGAAATATCATGAACATTAGTAAGTTTCTGTCTATATACATAGTAAATTGATCACTTATCTGTGAAATTCATTTCAGCATCCCTGATTGTCCTGAATCTTTTTGGAACCCATGCTTCTCATTCTGCTATTAAGAATCACTTAAAGATAGCTTTGACATACATTCATTTATGTCTTAGGGTTGGATCTTATCCTTTACTTTTTAAAAAACAAATTATCATGAAAAACTATATTTAGCTTTTTCTTGTGAAGGTCAGGAGTCAGGAGACAAACGCTGGACACGGTGAAGTCACTGGGGGCCGCTCTCGGTCAACACAGGTCTAGCAAGGTATCAAAGATGGAGCTCCACCATCTTACCCACAACTCACTGAATCACAGCTGAGTCCTAAAGCTGGTATCTTTAAATTTTCAGTTTTATTAGCCTGAAATATCCAAATAAGCACACCTACCTTGTCTCCCTTTATCTTACACACTTTAGATTTTGTATGAATTGTTAAAATATCAAAGATTTCAAGTATCTACGTCTAGAGGAGAGAATTAGAAATGAAGCAAATGTCACAAGGGAGCTTCTAGGTAAGAGGAACAGGGAACAGTGGCCTGGGGTGTTTGCCCTGGCTGGCTGCCGGGCCTCTAGAGTCTATGAAGGGCAGTGGGTGCTGTTTTGCTTATTGAATCATTTTCTTGTTTGTCTTTCCAGGCCTGTAATGCCTGTGAGAGTAGAAGTTAGCTGGGACATACTCACTGCTCAATCATCCCATGTTAAATTAATAAGTAAAGGGATGATAGCAAGTCAGAGAATACAGACGAGGAGGTCACTATTGACTTTCCATGTAATCCAGGGGCTTACTGTAAGTTTGTGGTCTAAGTGTTTCTGGTCTGTAGCACTTACTAGCTCTGTAAGCTGGGAGAATCACTGCATAGACATCCCTGCCTCAGGGCTAGAGATCTAGAACATGGACATAGACTTAGTTGCAGATGGCAACCTCACGGTCAGTAGAGAACCATGAGTAGATGAGACTCAAGAGAGAAGGGACATGGCCACCTTCAATGAGAAGAGCTAGATGCCATTTTGCACAGAAGGAAACTCTAGAGCCAAGTGTCCAAGCTGCTTCCTCCAGAGCTTGTGCTGACAGAGTGACCTAGGCCTACGAAGTAACAATAGAAGTTTCCCTGGTAGGAGACATTCTTTCTGATACAGGAGTTTGCCACCTTCCGCCCATTGTTACACAGTTGCAGGCATGAGAAGCTATGCCAGGCTGAAGTCCAATGTCTTCTAGAATATGAGGACCGGCATTAGTCAACTGATTCACTTCTCACTTCCTGCACGTGCTGTGCAGCTCAAACAGAGCTCATTGTCCTCACACCTGCACTGTTTCTCTCATAGCTACTCATCTTCCATTTTGGCCACACCTCTTCCTGTAATTATTCCACCCCTCCCCCCCCAGCCTATTCAGCTACAGTCACTCAATACATTCTTCAGCTGTGCCATAAAAATGTTCGGTGGCATATCCACCCTTCTGCTTCTGAATCTCTTACAACATATGGCTGTACCACACGGCACCACTGGGTAATAACAGACCTTTTCCTCCCACTAAAGAGTAAGGTTTCTGAGGTCCAGGACTGTCTTACTCATACGCAGCTGCATACCATGTACAGGAAGTGGGAAGTGAATCAATTGGCTAACGTTGGTCTTCATATTCTAGAAGACACAGGACTTGCGTTGCTTGAATTGTTGAGATCATTTTTGTAAAAGACTCCTGATGAAATTATCTTGGGGCAGTGGTGTTTGGAGAGATGGTTCAGCAAGCAAAGAACATGCTGAGCAAGTGTGAAGATCTGAGTTCAGACCCCCAGACCCCACATAAAGACATGCTGTTTGCAACCCCGAGGTCCTGGAGGCAGGATGAAGAGGCAGAGACAGGAGACTACACTTAAGCTCATGGCCCAGCTAGCCTGGCATATGCAGTGGTGAACAATTAGAGATGCTGCGTTGCATAAGAAGGAAGGTAGGGATGGTCACTCAAGGCTGTCCTCTGACCATCACACACATGCTGGGAAACACATGTGTGTCCCCATTCACAGACCTCATATGTGTACACATGCACATGTCATATATTCAAATCACACACTCACACACACACACACACACACACACACACACGATCATAAATTATTGAGGGAATAAATGCACAAGTGGATGGACCATACCAGTTATGGCAATGATGTCCACCAGATGTTGAGGAGCAAATTTAGACCGTTACAAGAATTTCACAGATTGAAACAAACTTCAAAGGCTTTTTCTCGGGGAAATGTCTGCTCCAGATCCAGACTTATTCAGCACTGGCAGTTCAGCCACCTAGAGCCTCTTCACAGTTTCCACCCTTCTGTTTTGCTGCTGCAAGCCAACATGTAAATCTTCAAAGACCTTGAATAGGGTCTCCCAGAGATGTACTGTTGAAAGGCACATGGTTCCTTCCTTGACCTTTATAGACAAGGCTGCTGTGCAGAGAACGCTCCAGATGCACAGTGCGCTGGGACCACACCAGCCCCACATGTTCCACGTTGATGGATGCTGTCCATAGAGCACTGTGAAGGATTCTGGAGGGGATAATATTAGAATAGTAAATATGGGTTTGTTGTCAGGGCCACATGATAAATGAATGGGGTTAATTCTCAGGAAGGCCTTCTTTTTTTTTTTTCTCTTCTCCAGCAAGGTTATTTTGGAGGATTAAAATATTTAACATAAGGGAGACAAGCAATTTACTTCTCCTCAAAATAAAAATGTTCTCAGTTGCTTGTTAGGTTCCCTTTAATCATAGCTGTGACTAGAATACACAGAAGCAGCGCCTGCGTGCAGGGAGGCCCCTAGAAAATGGAGGCTGCTCCCTAATGCTTGCAACACTTGGGGTTTCCCACTTGTTAGGGGGCACCCTACATTATTACATTAGTGCACCTTCCCTTCCCATTAACAAACTGCCTGGGTCACCATGGAACTGCTTGGATTTCATCTCATCTACTTTTCGCCGGATCTAGACCCCTGTTAGTTCATTAGTTCTTATGCCTGTCAGATCCAATGCCTAAGACATAAGTAACAAGATGTTGGAAACACAGGTGACACAGACGTCTGCAAAGCCTCACTTGGAAAAGCCATCTGTACCTTCGTTTGCAGGAGTCTGCCCTCCAGGGCTGCTCTCTCTCCCCCCCTCCTCATTTCAGCCCTGCCCAGGCAATTGTGCTGGCCTCTGGTTTTTCACCAGAGCATGGTGTGCAAGATATACCCGACACATGGGCTGCCACAGGCTGTCTTCCTGGTTTAGGATACTCAAGGGGAAAACAAAGACATCTATAAAGACCTTCTAGTTTCTAACATAAGCTTCTGCTTGGGTCGTAAAGTGTATCTTATTGGTCATCTCAGGTCTGAAGTCCATTCCCTAAACTCATCAGTATGAAACACCAGCAGCTGCAAGCCCCGGGCACCTGCAGGGCACCCCAGAGAGGCTCTCTGCAAACAGGCAGCTTTATAGGCAGTGGGCCTAATGGCCAAATTTCAAGATTTGTTTTTCAAATAAGTGAATGTTAAGTGAAAAAAAAAAAGAGTTTACGATGTCAACGAGCCAGAGAATGTTCCGTTGGTTAGGAGAGTCTTACGAGAAATCTATCTCCCAGTCTCTGATTTAGAAACGTAAATCAAAACAGATTGTCCTAGATTCAAATAAAGGGAAGAAAGTTGAAAATCTTTAATGAGTGTCATACCAGTGTTCAAATCAAGTACTCTTTCCAGCTGTAATGATTATGGCTAATGAAGGAGTGTTTCCTAAGTTAGAGGCTAATCCTCAGAAATTGCTGTGGAGGCCAGAATGTTCCTTGGGTTTAGGTGGGGGTGTCTGTTCACTTTGCTTAAATCCCCCAGGGCTGTAAAATCAGCAAAACAGACTGGATTAGAAATCAGGGGAGCCAAGCTCTGGTCTGTCTTTCAAGGATTCTTTGCTGCCACCAAGGTCTCCAGTTCCTACTCTTGATACTGCATTTATCCCGTGGGCAGGCGATATGCTGACACTTCCAAGACCACATACACAGATTGAAATCTTGGCTCTGTGGAGATCAATGGGCAGTCCAACCCCAGCTTTGGTTGTAAGTATAGAGGAGAGAGGGAGGAGTCTGCAGACTGAGATTAGTTGTGCAAGTGCCCCTAAACACCACCATTGAGTCCTTTCATACACTTAGGGTGTACACCCATCTCCCTCTGCACAGCCAAATGTGCACATTCACTGATGTTTCTCCAAAGTTTCTTCTGGAAACCAAGAAGGAGAAGCCTTGCTGAGTAATAAAAAGATATGACATGACTATCATTTTCCCCCATTTTGAAATATTTTATATTAGAAGGTAAAAATACATTATAGAGTTAAGTGGGAAAACATAACTGTTTCTTCAACAATACAGAGGGTTTTGAAGACTTCTAGAATTTACTTAAACCTTAGGCAAAATGCAAAGCTCCAAAACTGGTTAGGTTTTGTGTGTCAAGTGAAGAATGTAGAGTAAGTGGCGGTCAGCATCCCGAAACTCCGCCATATCCTTGCTGCAGACTCCGATTGGCTTCTCTAGCAAGTGAATGGAGAACTGGGCCACACAGTGCGCATGCACACTTTGTTCATCTGCTTGGTAACACACAGAGCAGGGAGCACAAGGGAGCTGAAGTGAGGGTGTCTGCCTTGGCGAGTTCATTAGTTGGGTGGCCTTGTGACTCTCTTTTCTCATCATTTATGTGGCTTCCTTATCTGACATCACTGGCAGGTCTTATTGCCCTACTGGCCTCAAAAGTGAGAGAATGAATTCCCAGACAGCATTAAAGCACATTGCTATGTGTGCCTCCACAGCTGTGCCGACTGGATTGCATATGTGTCATTGGTACTCAGGACTCTTGCAAGAGCAAATTTGATATAAGATTAGTTTTACAATAGATGATCTCGTGTGTGTGTGTGTGTGTGTGTGTGTGTGTGTGTGTGTGTGTGTGCGTGTGGGCATGTGTGCATGCGTATGTGAGTTGTATGAGCAGACATATGTATATGCACTCACCTGTAGCAGAATTTTCTCTCAATTAATTTAAATATTAATTCAACAAGTAGTATGTGAGGTGGAGCTAAGAGTTTCAGAGAAGGAGACAGGTAGAGGGGAAGGAAGGGAGATGGAGGAAGAGAAAGACAATCCAGATGCCACGTGGCTTTAAATAGCCACAGGTAGCTATGAATATCATATAAGGCATGGATAATTACAGGACCATTTGTCTTATCTAGGTGGGAAATCTATATCAATATCAATTGACTCTGAAATTATTGTATGGGCATCTTGTAAATTAAGAAATTATTGATATATAAATCTGACTGGTTAATTATAAACTTCTAGAGTTTTGATTTACTGGGTTAAGAGGATTTGTGACAACTAGCCACAGGGGGTAGATGGCTGAGAAGGTACAAGTGGCTCTGAGGCAGGCAAACTGGAGCTGGGAAGACCACCACCTGGGGCTAGCCTAGAGACCAGGGCAGAGGGTAGCTGTGTATAGCTATAGCGCTATTTTTTTTAAATATTTCCCTCAACACTTACCCCTGCATACATGAACAGAAAATAAAGGCCAGCTATGTGTCTTCTTCAGCTGCTCTTCATATTACTTTTTAAGATAGAGTCCCTCATGGGGACTAGCCCGGAGTTTGCCATTTCAACTAGGCCTCCGGGGCAGTGAGTCTCTGGAAACTATCTCATCTATCTCTGGTACTGCCATTACAGGCATGTACTGGCAAGCCTGGTTCTTGTGTGGGTGTTAGGGATCCAAATTCAGGTCCTTGTTCTTGTACAAGACCTGAATACCAACTTTATCAATAGTCATCTTTCCAAAGACACTTCCTTGTTCCTTTTTGGTTAGGGAAGCATTGTTCACTTTCAATTTATTATTGAACTTCAAGGTTGCCCCAAAAGACTATCATTTGGGGGGATAAATTCCTAAAGAAGAACCATCTCAGGTTGTACAAGGAAGGGTCTTTGAGGCTGAGCACAAGGAAAATAGGGCATACATATGATTGACTACAAATTTTGCTCAAGGAAATTATTATTATTCAATTTTTATACATTTCAGAAATAAGAACAAGGCCTCCTGTGGCATTAAATGGGGGATGAAATGGGAAGTTTTAGAGTTTTAGACTTGGCTTCCAGCCGTTGCCATTGTCCATTGGGTGCCAGTCTGTGCCCTTTCATGGGATTTTTGAGACCCTGTCTCAAACAAGAAGGCAGAGAAACAATTAAGGAAGACATTCTAATGTCACTTTTTGGCCTCTACACATGGTATGCATGGGTCAGTACACCTGCACTCACACGGGTATACATGCTTACAACACACACATGTACACATATGCACACAAGTCCATGCACATGCACAAAACATACATAAACACACACACACACTTTCCCAAATACACACTTTCTGACTCTCTGAATTAGCTCCCTGGTGGTTCAGCTTGTCTCAACCACCCTCTGGAGGAAGATCTCTAGGCAGCCTTCAATTTTTCCTGTGGCTACGCAGGACTATCTGACCCAGAACTTGTGTTCCATCTTTAAAGAGTGGCTTGTACTGACAGGATTCTAAGTTGGCTCTTGTCACAGGTGGGATCTTGTATAAAACTCTGACTGTGTGCAATGAGTTTGCTAGTCCTCAGGTAGAGGATGCAGATGTATCCATCACTCAATTGGTTGAAAAGAGATCAGAATAGAAAGTGCTAAGGGTTCAGGCTGCTGTCCAATGTCAAAGAGGTCACGTGTAGCCATCTCATATCCAAACATACCGCATGTGCCACGTGAAGCCAGGCCTCCGTCTCCCACTGAGGTACTGCAGACAGTGTCTGCCTGCACAACCCTTCTCGGGGCATGTGCATGAGAGGCAAGGCAGAGGGGGTAATACAAAACATAAAAAACACAGCTGAGACAAAGAGTTGCAATTGCAAATGGCCCTTAACCAACACCAGGCCTCATCTGCTGGTGGTGTTTGAAGTCTGCAGACAGAGGCCTGTGCCAGTCCCTTCTAATTCCTCACACTGGAGCTCATCAGAGGTGGAATGCAGAAAGACTGAACCTCCCGCAGGGGGATCCTGTCAGGAGCCAAAACCAGGTCTGTGGGATGGATGGTGCCTTGAGTGACACGGCTGAGTTGGGACCAGCAGTTCACAAAGTGACCAGCAATGGTGCCCACTCTGGCATGCCTGTCTAACAGAGGAAGTGCAGGAGAAGGCTGTGAAGGGGGAGGCAGTGAGGGTGCTTCTAGGGCATGTGGGATGGTGCTACCAGACAGGCTTAAGAATGGTAAAGTTGACTGAGCTCAAACCCCAGGAATCTCAGAACTTAGAACAGCAGGAGTGGAGCCATCCCCACCTGCCTCTACCTGCTCTGGAACTTATAACTATGGAACCCCACTGAGAACCAGGGGCTCTGGCTCACTTAGCATAAACACCAGGAGTTCTTCTCCCTGCTAATGAGGCCTCTAGATAGCCCTGAGCCTTCAGCCAGAGAGCTTCCCTTCCTGGATATATATCCTTTCTCGAAAAAGGTATTTATGTCCCGGTTCACCTCGAATAAAGTATAAGCATTCACATCCACCATCAAATAAACCAGTATGAACAACCAAGTAAGGATCATCTCTTCATTAAGAATTGTTCTGGCCCTGCCTTCCCCTTCCTGTCCATCGAGTGGACCAAGGACTCCCACCCAACCCCCTTGTTCCTGACTCCAACAGGTACACTGGTGGTGCCCAAGCAGACCTGGAACCACAGCTTTCAATTCAGACTCCACTGTTTGCTCCACTGCTTAGTCAAGGGAGGACTTGGACTGTGGAGTACCATTTTTTGGACGTTGTTCTGTGCCCCTGAGCAGATGCCAGCAGCACCCAGGCATTACCAGCTGAGAAGCAGGATGAAGTATGACAAGTGCTGTCTCCTGAGGAGGTTCAGTGAAGCCACTGCAGTGGGTCTTGGGTCTTCCTCAGAGTTTGGGACCTCAGAAGGGAAGAACAGCCATTCAGGTCAAAGAGGAACAGGTCAGCCTAGTACAGTGAGGTTTGCTCGTTCGTTCTTATATTCCAATGACTGTCTGATGCTTTAACAGATAGGGGCACTCTCCAGAAAAAGGGACAGTCAGAGTGGACTCCGTCCTCAGATGCGTGACCAGAGGTCATAGGTGGTTAACATTCTAGATCTGCTCAGTCTCAAACAGGACCAATCTGCCAAACTATGACTCAGTCTCTTACATTTAAAGGTTTTGACTTATCCCATTCATTTTTCAAGAACTTAATTTGGCCGTAATACGTTCACGTTTCCTTCTTGTGATGTCAATTGCAAATTTTGTAAGGGATCCTTCCATGCCCTGTGTCAGCAAAAGCCACTAGTTGTATTAGCAAGAGTTCTCTAGGGAGATAGTAACCACAGAATGCCCACATAACATAAGTGGGAGCACACTGGATGGGTTTACATTGAAAAGGTTTGGTAGTCCAATGGTGGCCATTTGCATGCTGGAAAAGCAGAGAATCCCCCGAGAAGGAAGACACCTCCACAGAGGCAATCCAGTGTTGATGGATTGAAGGTTCCTGGGAGAGTCTGTGGTGTTGAGCTCAAATTGAAAGGCTGAAGCAGCTGGAACCTGACGTCTGTGGAAGGCAGTGGTCACAGACAGCCATGCTCAGGAAGGGAAGGAGCTTGCACACATGTGCTAGACTCCTCTCTCTCAATTTTTCCCCAAACTGGACTCTGGGTGCTCCCCACACCCCGAATGGCTCTTGCAACCTCAGCTGCTGTTGCATAGGTCAATGCTCTATAGAAAACTCACAGGTCCTATGCATTTCTCAGTGTAGTCAACTTAAAAATAAATACCAACTAGGCAGAGAGAGAGAGAGAGAGAGAGAGAGAGAGAGAGAGAGAGAGAGAGAGAGAGAGTTGTGATACATGAAATTCTTTCCAAACCATACAGCCTCTACTGTATGAGAGAGAATGAGCAAAGAAATTGTGGGAGAGGCCTTTTGATTTTTACCTTGTTGTTTCATTTATTCAGCCAGCATTGAGTACACACTGTGTAGCATCACTGCTCTACTGTAGGCCAAGAGCTGTTTTATACAGACTCATAGAGTGTGATGTGCTCCTCCACAAACAGAACTGTGACTCCTTGGGAAGTGTGTCCTAGCCAGCTCATCTCCTGAAGAAAACTCAAGATAATCCAGTTACTTTTAAGAATTCACTCTACTATATTAGGTAGAGACTTCTGATCCACATAAGATCACAGTCTTGTTCTTGTCTGTTCCCCTTCACTAAGTACAATGATAAACTTTGGAAACTACCCAAGGAGCAACCTAAAGACAGAAGCCTAGTGTCCCCAGCACTGGAGGAGCAACCCTTTCAGTGGCTCTCAGGAATCATCTCTCCCTGTGGAGGAGTAGGACAGTCCTGTGTTTGAGGAATCCCAACCCCAACCTAGCAACTCAGAGTACTCAGGGGAGTAATCATCCTGATCCCCCTCATCAAAGGGGAGTTGTTCAACATAATCCTGGAGGTCTGGAAGCACTGGCAAGAGATAGATTGCGAGTTCAACAGATAATTCACAGGAAGAGAAGCAAGCTCCACCTCTTCAGTATCTAGATGCTTCTCACCCAGAAACACCAGGCAGCAGATAGGAGACTGAAAAACAGGATCACAGACCACAGTAGGTAGTTTGGCCCAGATAGCCTCTCTGTCCCAAGTCTGAGAGTCCCCTCCTCCACTATGGCCTCCATATAGGAAAGCCAGATGTCCACAGAAGGGCAACTAGGTTGGGAAGTGCTCTGTCTCACTGCTTGACAGCAGGGGAGTGCCTGTAATATGGAATCAGCCAAAGGTAGACAACCCAGGAACAACTCTGTTTCAATGTAGTTGTGCTCAGCATAACAAGCAGCTGATCTAACACCCCTGATCTTCAAGATGAATGAGAGACTCCACCTGACACAGAGTCTGGGAAAATGCCTTACATTCTCTGAGCAGGGACCAGCTGAACGAAGTAGCAAACAATGTTTTGGAAACAAATTTGCTACTGGAGCTTTCCATATTGTAGGTCAGTATTTGCTGAGCCTGAACAAGTCCATGGGCACAGGGGAAAATTTCCTGAACAGAACACCAATAGCTTATGCTCTAAGATCAAGAACTGCCAAATGGAACCTCATAAAATTACAAAGTTCCTGTAAGGCAAAGGACACTGTCAAAAGGACAAAACAGCAATCAACAAATTGGGGAAAGATCTTCACCAATCCTATATCCGACAGAGTTTTGCTGGGTATAGTAGTCTTGGCTGACATTTGTGTTCTCTTAGAGTCTGCATGAGATCTGCCCAGGATCTTCTAGCTTTCATGGTCTCTGGTGAGAAGTCTGGTGTGATTCTGATAGGTCTTCCTTTATATGTTACTTGCCCTTTTTCTCTTACTGCCTTTAACATTCTTTCTTTGTTTAGTGCATTTGGGGTTTTAATTATTATGTGGCGAGAGGTATTTCTGCTCATAAAATTACAAAGTTTCTGTAAGGTAAAGGACACCATCAAAAGGGCAAATCGGCAACCAACATATTGGGAAAAGATCTTCACCAATCCTACATCAGATAGAGGGCTAATATCCAATATATATAAAGAACTCAAGAAGTTAGACTCCAGAAAACCAAATAACCCTATTAAAAAATGGAGTACAGAGTTAAACAAAGAATTTTCACCTGAAGAACTTCGGATGGCAGAGAAGCATCTTAAAAAAATGCTCAACTTCATTAGTCATTAGGGAAATGCAAATCAAAACAACCCTGAGATTTCACCTTACACCAGTCAGAATGGCTAAGATTAAAAATTCAGGAGACAGCAGATGTTGGCAAGGATGTGGAGAAAGAGGAACACTCCTCCACTGCTGGTGGGGTTGAAAATTGGTACAACCACTCTGGAAATCAGTCTGGCGGTTCCTCTGAAAACTGGGCACCTCACTTCCAGATGATCCTGCTATACCACTCATGGGCATATACCCAGAAGATTCCCCAGCATGTAATAAGGATACATGTTCCACTATGTTCATAGCAGCCCTATTTATAATTGCCAGAAGCTGGAAAGAACCCAAGTATCCCTCAGCAGAAGAGTGGATGCAAAAAATGTGGTATATCTACACAATGGAGTACTATTCAGCCATTAGAAACAATGAATTCATGAAATTCTTAGGCAAATGGATGGAGCTAGAGAACATCATACTAAGTGAGGTAACCCAGACTCAAAAGATGAATCATGGTATGCACTCACTAATAAGTGGATATTAACCTAGAAAACTGGAATGCCCAAAACATAATCCACACATCAAATGAGGTACAAGAAGAACAGAGGAGTGGCCCCTTGTTCTGGAAAGACTCAGTGAAGCAGTATAGGGCAAAACCAGAACAGGGAAGTGGGAAGGGTTGGGTGGGAAAACAGGGGGAGGGAAAGGGGATGATGGGACTTTCGGGGAATGGGGGTCTAAAAAAGGGGAAATCATTTGAAATGTAAATAAAAATATATTGGGGTATAGAGCTAAACATGGAATTTTCACCTGAAGAATTTTCAATGGCTGAAAAGCACCTTAAGAAATGTTCAACATCATTAATCATTAGGGAAATGCAAATCAAAACAACCCTGAGATTTCACCTCATACCAATCAGAATGGCTAAGATTAAAACCCAGGAGACAGCAGGTGTTGGTGAGGATGTGGAGAAAGAGGAACACTCCTCCACTGCTGGTGGGAATGCAAGTTGGTACAACCACTCTGGAAATCAGTCTGGCAGTACCCCAGAAAACTGGTCATGACACTTCCGGAGGACACTGCTATACCTTGGCATATACCCAGAGTATTCTCCAGCATGCAATAAGAACACATGCTCCACTATGTTCATAGCAGCCTTATTTATAATAGCCAGAAGCTGGAAAGAACCCAGATGTCCCTCAATGGAGGAATGGGTACAGAAAATATAGTATATTTACACAATGGAATACTACTCAGCAATTAAAAACAATGAATTCATGAAATTCTTAGGCACATTATTGGAACTGGAAAATATCATTCTAAGGGAGGTAACTCATTCACAAAAGAACACACATGGAATGCAATCACGGATAAGTGGATATTAGCCCAGAAACTCTGAATACCCAAGACCCAATTCACATATCAAGTCATTCCCAAGAAGTAAGGAGAGGGCCCTGGTCCTGGAAAAGCTTGATGCCGCATTGTAGGGGAGACCAAGACAGAGAAGTGGGAGGGGCTGATTGGAGAATGGGTGGAGAGAAGAGGGCTTATGGAACATATGGGAAGGGGGGAACTGGGAAAGGAGAAAGCATTTGGAATGTAAACAAAGAATATAGAAAAAAAGATGGTATGGTGTTGAGAGCAGCAAGATGGCTTTGTGGGTAAAGCACTTGTGGCCAAACATAGTAGCCAGAATTGCCCCCAGGATCTAGACAGTGGAAGATGAAAGCTAAGTCCTACAATTTGTCCTCTGAACTCTGCATATGTGCATTCATACACACACTAAAATAATATTTAATAAAATCTTTTAAAAGTAAATCAGGAATGACAGGATGACAATGGCAGAAGATAAACAGATAAACAGATCTTACAAGGGAAGCAAGAGCTAAATCTGCATAAATGGACCATCCCGAGTGGTCATGATCATCAAAGAGGCATCTTTTAGGAGATGATGTGGGTAGTGGAAAGCTGGACCGCCATGTATTAAAAACTCAGAATAGCTCAGCTGTGCACGTTGAAAGTGTAAAACCATAAAGTGTTTTTAAATAATCCATTTTCATGAGTACAAAGACTCAGAAGCCACTTAACTTAAAAAATACTATTAGACTATTATTACTTTCCATATAGCAGGCACAAAAATTTTAATTAAAACTTGTATGTTTTCTTTCACATAAAGCTCTCTTTTCTGTGGCAAATAAGTTATATGCAGCTAGGAAAAACTCATATACTTGAGGTTTATAGTGTATTTAATGTTACTGTTTGTAGCAAATTTTAATTTTCTAGGTAGCTGTAAAGAAGGGAAATGAGGCGTCACGTGGAGTGGTGGAGAGAAGGGCACATGAGAGACACTATGGAGATAAATCAGCGTTTTCCAAGTTGTAACAATTGTATCTACATAAGTGCTCTTGGCTGGTGAGAATGGAGTGTTGGCCCATGAGGAAGAGGAACTTCCCCAGTGGAACTCTCTCTAGATATACCAAGAAAGAAGGGCGGGAGGACTGAGGGCACAGCGCCATTTACTTGGTGGCACTAAGATCCAAAGCAAAGAGCATATCTAATCATCAGTAATTTTTAAGACAAAATTATTACTGTCAAGAACTACCATATTGGAAGTTTAATTTGCATTGTAGTTTGGTTAATATTACTCTAAAAACTGCAGGGGAGGGATGAATTAATGAGCTGGGAACCCGAGAGAAAAAGATAGAAGTGTACATGCCCCCAGGATACAGCAGTGATTATGGATTTATAACAAGTAATTATTTTATTACATAAATAATTGTGAAAATCACTTTGAAAGTAATTTAACAGTCAATTAGCATGTGTCTTCTATACAACACCGTATGTTCAAAAAAAAAAAAAACACCCTGAAGCCTTATTTTAATTACATCCATTGAACTTTACCTCAACTTTACCTGATCTATTGTGTGTAGATCTGAGACAGACACTGAGGTACTTCACCCTGGAAACCATGCAGAATAAACAAGAAAAATTCAGATCAGTAGGGGTGTGTATCAAACTTTCTTTTTTTTAAAATAATAATAACACGAAAAGGTAGTATTCTTTGTAGATTCATAGAACATTTCTTATAAATATTAGACAGTAAACAAGGATCTGAGATCCATCTAGAGAAAGAGAAGAGGCAGTTATGACTTGATTCACAATGTCCTGACAAAGGCCATTTCTTCTGGCAGTCTCCTACCTGGCAGGAATGTCCAAGACAAACATAACACCTTAATGTGAGTTGTACTGCCTTGATTGAAGGAGTTCTTGCTCATACCTATTTTATTCTGAGTCATTCTTCCGCTTATGTCATTAATGACACATAAATTCAGAGGCAGTGAGTGATGTACTTTTGATAAAATGAGAGAAGAAACACACACACACACGTACACAATCCCAATTGAGGCTCCACCAGCATGATGTGTGTATGTGTGGAAGGACGTTTGTTTTAGGGTGCTACCCCCATGGGAAAGAGGCTCTACCCAAAACCCATTTCTTTACCTATGGAGATTGTTACAGTCATCTCCCATTTGGAGAGATGGATGACACGAGGCAAATGGGATGCCGATACAACATGTGGACCACGGGACATGTAGGCAATATCTTCACTAGGAGTGTCTGTATTTTAAGAAATCTTGAACTTTAAATGCTTATATTTCAATTGTATCATAGAATTTTAAGGAATAGGTAGATTCTTACATTTCCACTAACACTAAATTCTTTTCTCTCCTGAAACCAGAAAAGTGTATGGGACGTTGAGCTTGTATATTACACTTGTGTTGCACCCATAAAATATAGAGCCACTCTGGAAATTGATGTTTCTCTTAGATTCACTCACCAGAGGAGATAATGTATTTTTACTGCTAAGTGTCATATATGATTTTTTTTTGTTTTACCAATGGGTAACAAATTATTATAAATAGTTTAATAGCATAATTCAGTAAGCTAGAGAAGGTAAATGCATTTAAGCAATCCAGGACAGAATTTATTAAATGAGAAATGTTCATTAATGGTTCTCTTCAGCTTCCTACCCTTCCTCAAAAGCAGGTACACATCTACTTATTTCTTAATATTACAGAGGACAAATGACGGCTTAGATGTTTTATGTTCTCACCTTTACGCACACAAGTGTCAAATTCTGAGCAGAAGTACAGGGATAGGTGTTCTAGAACCCACTCAATGCTGACAAACTTCAACTACAACATATTTACGTAAGTACAATGAATTGGTTTTAAAAGGCTTATCAGCAGGTACCAGTGCCAATTTGTCCCTTCAAATTCACCTTATAACTCAGGAACAAAAAAAACTTAAATGGGAAAAGCTTTTAAATGCACTTCTCTCCCAAAACTATAAACAAATAATAGTCACCATGAAAGACACACAATCCCACTATGAATCAAAATCACAATGAGATAGCACTTCGTACTCACCAGAACAGCTATTATTGACAGTCTACAGTTTAGTGTAAGGAAACTCAAAAGGGAGAATGCAGTTTTGTAGCTATTTAACCATGCTGAGAGTGGCTGAAGGGAGGTTTTGATGTGATGGCCCTGCCTACTTTATACCTTGATTATTGAACAAGTAAAAATCACCATAAAGTTACTAACATTCAGAGCAGGAAGATGGAAAATAAGATGCTTACTGTATAAGAACAGGAATGTAGGTGCCCAGACCCACACAACACCTGTGCAGATGTGGTAGCCTGCCAGAAGTCCCACTACTTGGGAGGCAGAGACAGGGATCCTTGGAACAAGTTGACTAGCTAGAGCATCTGGAACTGGTGAGGTCTGGTTTCATCAGGAGATGCTGTTTCAATAAATAAAGCATAAGACAGTCACAAATGGCATGCAACACCATCTGTGGGTATCTACACACAACTAAATTCAAGCATGAGGCCTACACACATGAGAACATGCATGCACAGGCATCACAAGCAAACACATGCACAATACAAATGCTACAACTTATTAAACTATGCAAATAAAAGCAAAACAAATTTTTAAGGATTTCTTTTCTTGTCTGCTAGGGTATAGTAATTAGCGTGCACTTCTGTCCCCCACTGAGGCTATCTCTAGAGATCAGGAGAGGCAAGAAAATTGTACCTTTGTTCTGTCAGACTCCCTGGCCTTTGTAGTCTACATTTATTTCTTATGGTATGTTACCTTCAAAATCACATGCTGAAATGTAAGGTGTCAGTGTACAGTGATGCTATTAGGAGCTATCCTGGGGAAGGATGCCATGGGGCCTCCCTTGTGAATGAGGTTGGTGCTCTTTTTAAAGAGACCCTGGAGTGCTTCTTTGCCTCATCCATGATGTAAGAACACAGAGAAATGGTCCCATCTATGAGCCAGGGCTCTCACAATGGACAAGTCAATCATTTAGAGATAGTCAGTTTCACAGTAGCAGCCAAGGCAATCATTTAATGTCACTACTGTGACATTCAGTTTCACAGTAGTGACCCGGGTGGCTTCATCAAAACAGAAGAATGGTTCTTCCTGTGGTCAACCACTGTGTCAACTCCATAGCTTCTCCAAAAAGCCCTTAGAGCAAGATAAACTGCCCGGCCCACAGCCCGCTGTTGTCTGAATGATCATTATGAAATTTCTGTCATCAGGCAGGGTTTTAACTAAGTTACAAGGACATTCCTCAGCCATGTTCAACAGCAAATGGATAACAGTTTTTAATTTCTTTGTCCTAGATGTATCTAGCAAAGCATAAACTGGAGACCAAAGCAGAAGGAGAGAGGCCAGAGAAATAAATAGAGGATGGGTTCTAAAGAAAAGCTGTAAGAAACAATCTATTATCCTGCTAGAGCATGCGTCCTGAGGCTTCTTCAGAAGACAGCCACCATAAACAACACCCTCCCCTAGGAGCTGCGGCACCTGCTACTGATTTCTCTCTCCTCTCAAGTTGGAAAGCATGGGCAGAATTCCCCATGCAGTAAGGACATTTGCTGCTGCTTTCAGACAGCTGGGCAATGTGCTTTCAAGATGTCCATGCGTACCCAGATGGCAGCTTGAACCCAAGGATGGATGGGAAAGAAAAATAGGAGAGACAGACAGACAAAAGCAGTCTCAGAGGAGGAGAGAGGCAGAGAGACCTGGAGAGGTGGAGAAGGAAGGAGGAGAAGGTACAGATTTGATTTCTAGGGGTTCCCTGCACTTATTACTTGGCAGTTCTCAAGTCTGAGGATGGTTTCCATACTTCATAAAGCCTCAGTAAGCCTGTCGCCCCAAGCACCTTTTTATACTTAATTGTTAGTCTCATATGCAATTGGAAGGAAATATAACCCATATGTTTCTGTTCATTTATACTTAAATCACCCAAAGATGGTGTTTTAATCCCAATTTGTCATTTGCAGAAACTTTGGAGATTTCAGTAAATCTCCAGAGCCACCTAAATCCCTCCCACTCTTGTCTGTGGTCTTCGAGTAAGTCCAGAGATTTGAGATCAAGAGTTTGAGGTCTGCACCAGGATTTACAGGAGGTTTTGAAACAAAGACTCCCTCCCTTGTTTGGTTCCTGTCCAACCTCAATATATGACCATTCTCGCATCTCCTTGCTAGATCTCTTTCCTCTTCTTGTTCATGCTGGGTGGCTCCAGGAGCCAGTGACTATGGGTCCTTTTCCCTCTTCAGCTCTTAGTCTTCACAGGGTTCTTCTTTAACCCCGTGGTGGTTTGAATGAAAATGGCCCCCATAGGTAAATACAGTTGAATACTTGGTCCCTAGTCAGTGGAACTGTTTGCAAAGGATATGAAAATATGGCCTTGATGGAGGTATGTCACTGGAGATAGGCTTTGGGATTTCAAAAGCTCACCTGAGACCCAGTCTTACTCTCTGCCTGCAACTTACTGGTCAGAAATGAGCTGTCGGCTGCTGCTCCAGCACCATGGCTGCACGCCTGCCATTGTGCTCCCTGCCCTGATGCTAACAGGCTCACCCTCGGAAACTGTAAGCAGGCCCCCAATAAATGCTTCCTTTGTAAATCGCCTTGATCATGGTGTCTCTTCGCCGCAACAGAATGGTAACTAAGATTGTTTCCTTGCTCTAGAAATCCTACCTCTTCCCCATCTTCCTTAGCATCACCCTTATTTCTCTGAGCTCTCTTTCCCTCTTCCTTTTTCCTGTGTCCTGACTCCCATCTAATACTTAACTCCTTTGAAAGCACCTCCACATTATCTTTTCCATGTGTTGATGTTGCCTATGGGAAGAAATGCCACTGACTTGCCCCAGGTACAGGACATCTCAAAGAAGCCTCCATGAAACCAAAATGGTTATGTTGTAGCACTTTAGATAAAAATTTTGAAGTTCCTAAGGAAGCTCACTACATTCTCTGTAATGTGTAGTATTTTGTGCATTAAAATGCTAAAATAATTTCTAGTCAAGTTGAATAAGCAGCAATATATACATACTCTTTGCCTCTGAAACCACCAGAAATACTGTGGTCTGTTGATCTTAAACTCATGTTTGTTACGATACAACAAATGTTATCATATATAGAACTTGATGGGGCCCTAAGCATTATCGACCATTTATTCACACCTGCATCCTCTAGCATCCTTCCTGTTCCTTCAGAGCAGGCAGTATGTCGTTTGCTAGCTTAGCCTCAGTCCCCAGCAATGTTCTTGGACAAAACTGAAGGGAGTTCCAACATTTGGCGAATGTGCAAATGGATTTCTTAGACTTTATCACATTTCATGCCCATAACAACCCAGACAGGCCAGTACCACGATCCCTATTTAAGAGTTGAGGAAATTAAAGCTTAGGGAGATTAAACCATTGTGACATAGGTGCACAGTTAATGAGTGCCACGAATTTAACTCCAGCCAGTATCTTCTGAGTTACAAATCCCATATTCTTTACATTATGCCAGGGTCGCTTTCAGATGCCATTTGTCTCTCGACTGAGGAAATGACCATCATCACCATTTTCCAGGTCAAGAAAAGCAGAGCTCAGAGCCTTGCCAGGTAATTCTGTTCTCATCTCTGGCAACTGCAGGGATCGAGAATAGGAAATTAGCCCAATTGTTCATTCCTCGGCCAATTTGAGTGCATCTAATGAACACCATGTGTTCCTTGATCAAGTAATCCCACCAATAAGATGAGCACAGACCAACACGCCTGGTGTAAAACTTCCTCCCGGTTGGTGGTAATGGAGCTGAGCAATGTGCTGGGGCAGAAGTGCTTAGAAGAAGTGTCATTTCCTTTGACCTCCGAACCAACACACTGAGAGATCACCAGCTGTGTGCTTCTGATGACAGTTTGATCTTGTGACATTCATGTTATCTTATCTAGATCTTTCTCACTCTACAGCTGTAGTCCCTTCATCTTGGTGCAGTCTCGCCACAGGAATCCCAATCCTGCATTACTAAACCTCTGAAGCAAGCTTGTGAACTCCCATAGTAGAAGTTGGAACCAGAGCTTGCAGTGAGGCACAAGGCCATGTGCAGTTCATTCATCTGCTTATCTGGGCAGATTCTCCAGTCGATACTCAGGGCACAGAGAGTACATATACTCTAAGGCAAAGATCCTGGGCTGAACTCCCACCTGAGTTAGTAACTGTGTGGCCTTTGGTAAAGCCAATCTTTTTGAGTTACAGTATTTGTATGTGAAAAAAAATCATAATAATAGTATTCAACCCAAAGCATCTTTCTAGGATTTCGAGAGCTGTCTGTGCTGGGGAAACAGAGGCCAGAAGATTGTGGGGTTTACTGGCCAACAACACTAAAATCGGTAAGCTTTGAATCCCAATAAGAGACCTAGTCCAGAGACTGGGTCTCGAGAAAACACTTTTCCTCTCTGGTTATAAGCCCGCCATCTTTTGATGGATATTTATCCACTGTTTTTTCTTAAATTTAATGGAAAGGGAGGAATTGTGACCTCCCAGCCCTTGAGGATCTAACTCACTGTTCTCAAAGAATAGCAGCCCAGTTTCTTTTCTATTAGTTTCAGTGTGTCTGGTTTTATGTGGAGGTTCTTGATCCACTTGGAGTTGAGCTTAATACGAGGAGATAAAAATGGATCAATTCACATTCTTCTGTATGCTGACCCCCAATTGAACCAGGACCATTTGTTGAAAAGGCTATCTTTTTTCCATGGGATGTTTTCTGCTCCTTTGTTGAAGATCAAGTGACCATAGGTATGTGAGTTCATTTCTGGGTCTTCAATCCTATTCCATTGGTCCACTTGACTGTCACTGTACCAATACCATGCAGTTTTAACACTATTGCTCTGTAGTATTGTTTGAGGTCTGGGATACTGATTCCCCCAGAAATTCTTTTACTGTTGAGAATAGTTTTAGCTATCCTGGGTTTTTTGTTATTCCAGATGAATTTGAGAATTACTCTTTCTAACTCTATGAATAACTGAGTTGGGATTTTGATGGGGATCATGTTGAATCTGTATATTGCTTTTGGCAAGATTGCCATTTTAACTATATTAATCCTACCAATCCATGAGCATGGAAGATTTTTCCATTTTCTGAGGTCTTCTTTGATTTCCTTCTTGAGAGACCTGAAGTTCTAAAATTTCCTGAACAGAACACCGATAGCTTATGTTCTAAGACCAAGAATTGACAAATGGGACCTCATAAAATTACAAAGTTTCTGTAAGTCAAAGGACACTGTCCAAAGGACAAAACAGCAACCCACAAATTGTGAAAAGATCTTCACCAACCCTACATCCGACAGAGGGCTAATATCCAATATATACAAAGAACTCAAAAAGTTAGACCCTAAAGAACCAAATAACCCTATTAAAAATGGGGTACAGAGCTAAACAAAGAATTTTCACCTGAAGAAATTCGGATGGCTGAGAAGCACCTTAAGAAATGTTCAACATCATTAGTCATTAGGGAAATGCAAATCAAAGCAACCCTGAGATTTTACCACACACCAGTCAGAATGGCTAAGTTTATAAACTCAGGAGACAGCAGATGTTGGCAAGGATGCAGAGAAAGAGGAACACTCCTCCACTGCTGGTTGGATTGTAAGATGGTACAACCACTCTGGAAATCAGTCTGGTGGTTCCTCAGAAAACTGGCATGACACTTTCAGGGGACCCTGTTAACCACTTCTTGGCATATACAATGAATTCATGAAATTTTTAGGCAAATGGTTGGAACTGGAAAATATCATCCATCCTAAGTGAAGTAACCCAATCACAAAAGAATACACATGGAATGCAGTCACTGATAAGTGGATATTAATTAGCCCAGAAACTCTGAATACTCAAAACACAATTAGCATATCAAATGATTCCCATGAAGAAGGAAGGAGAGGGCCCTGGTCCTGGAAAGGCTTGATCCAGCATTGTAGGGGAGTACCAGGACAGAGAAATGGGAGGGGGGATTGGGGAATGGATCTAGAGAAGAGGGCTTATGGGACATATGGGGAGGGGGGGAACTGGGAAAGGGGAAAACATTTAGAATGTAAACAAAGAATATAGAAAAGAAAAAAAAAAACACATAGCAGTCTAGCCACCTGATGCCAGCCTCCGGCAGAACAAGCAGAACCAGTTTCCAGCTCTTGGGGGAGGGTCTTGGCCTGCCTATATATCTTTGGAGAGATTCATTAAAGTTCAAGTCTTGAGCAATAAATGATGCCTGTCTCCATGTGTTTTCTCTCCACCCTGCTTCCTATCCCCATCCCTTCTTCCAGGGAACCCAGGCTGTTAGCATGTAGCCGTGGGCAGCTACAGAAAGCAGATGAACAGCTCCTGGAAAATGACACCCGATGTTTGTCTCTTACACATACATACATGTATTTATACTTGAAAGTACATCTACACATATGTAGAAACACACAAAGAGAAAATAAATTTTAAGTTCATGAAATCCCACTTATTGTTTGTTTTAACGCTTATGTTATCATGGCCCTGCTCTCAAAAAAAAAAAAAAACTACTTTGCAATTTCTTCTTTCTCCAGTTAGAATGGTGAATATCAAAAGCAAGCAAGCAAGCAAGCAAACACAAACAAGTAATAACAAATGATGTCAGGACTGTGGGGAAAGGAGAACACTTAGTCACTGTTTGAAGAGCAAACTGGTACCACCACTAAGGAAATCGTGATGGAGGTTGCTCAAGAAGCTAGAAATAGGTCTACCATATCCATCTTGGCCATATACCCAACATTCTCTACATCTTACTATATACCTGCCTATTTATGTTCATTCCTGCTCTATTCACAATAGCCAGAAAAAGGAAATAGCCTGGTTGACCATCACCTGATGAATGGATAAAAAAGTTGTTCACTTGCACATGAAATACTATTTAGATATTAAGAAAAATGAAATTATCACATCCATATGTAAATGAATGGAGCTAGAAACAATCATTCTAAGTAAGTTAATACTGATACAGAAAGACAAATATCACATTTTTCAAATACTCCTCTTATCTGTGGGTATTACCTTGGAATCTTCAGATATGTGTGTTCCATTTGGCATACCAAGTCCATAAGCAGTGCTTTTAAGTGAAGGATGATAGAACAGTTTTTATAAAGGAGGAAAGGGGAATAAATGGAACAGGAAGGGTTAATTGGGGTGGGGATGGGAAAGGCAAAGTAGAGGAGGGGCTAATGGGAAGTGTAGCTGACACTGGAGGCCCTTTGAAAAAGTTGTGGAAATGTACCACTATACATACTATCTAAAATATATTCATACACATGAATACAGAGTTTAAATGAAGTTACCCTGCAATTGGGTGACACGTCTCCTATTAGAAACTATATTATAACAAATAAAAAGCCAGGTGACCAGGATATGTTACTTCTTTTGGAGCTGTTGGCCAGTGAGGTCCCATAGACCCTAACCATTACATGCTGCAAACAATGGTCTTGTTTACTCTCCAGAAGTTGATAGTAAGACCCTATTTCTGAAGATAACACGTACTTGACTCGACTCATAGAACAAGAAGAAGTCAAGCTGGCACTGACCTGTAAGTTTCATGCCTACTGGCTGGCTAGCCATCATACTGAAGGAAGGTTATGGTTGTGCCCTGCCAGGGAAGAGAAGTAACTGTCAATCTTAACCCGCTGTAACACCTGTGAACTAAATTAATGACCTATGGCACTATACATTCATTAGTGTAAGAGTGGCAGTAATGACAAGATACTAGTCACTTCATTGGATTTAAGTCCTGCCCCAGAAGATGAAACCTATACCCCCATCTCTAGCTGAGGAGCTTCTAGCAATTAATAGCAGAGGTCCCCAAGTCTGCTCTTGGGAAGGAAAATAATGGATGGATGTGGACACTCCTCAGATGAGAGCTGGCTTGCTAGAGCCAGATTCAAATAAATACAGGAGACACACAGGGATGGGAAAGGATGATGGTTAGTGACTGGGATGATCCTAAGACAGGATCCATTATCTTGGTGCCTCATCTGCTTCTCATCAATGGTTGTCTGACTTCTGCTCTCTTTAATACAGAGAAGGGAGAGATGCCAGGAGCCATTCTCACTTAGATCGCAAAACCTCCTCCTTCCAGCCCTCTTACATGCTCAAGCCTGCCTTTAGAAGAAGAAATATTAGCTCTCAGGTTTGCAAATATCAAGTTGGTCAGCACATATAGAGCTTATGTTGGTTAGAACAAACAGAGCTCACCTGCAGTTAGGCTACTATAATAATCTCTTTCCACTTCACCTCCTTGTGATCATTTTAGTTTGCCAGCTTCCTTGAAGTCCAAGCCAGCTTTGTCATGAGATTCTGAGAGAAAATTCTGAGAGACGACTTCCTAGAGACAATGTTTAGAGACAGTGCTTGTCCCCTGAGAGACTGTTTCCTGGAGTCCCTTCACCCCTCCCCATACCTGCTTGCTTGCCTTTATAATGCCTTGTGTGAAAATTAAAGATTGACAGCTTGATCGGAGTACAGACTGGCTGTCCGGTTCTTTTTGTGTCTTTCTTGTCTCTTGCCTTCCCCTAGGTGGTTCCAGGGACCCTGACTGTCCTGCGGGTCGGGACAAACACCTACACTGAAATACAGCTTCTGTGGAATGAACTAGAAGAAACTCTTGTTACAAAGAGTGAAAATAAGAATAGCTAGGCATGCTGGGCAGTGGTGGCACACACCTTTAATCCCAGCACTTCGGAGGCAGAGGCAGGTGGATTTCTGAGTTCGAGGCCAGCCTGGTCTACAGAGTGAGTTCCAGGACAGCCAGGGCTACACAGAGAAACCCTGTCTCGAGAAAACCAAATAAAAAAAACAACAAAAAAGCCCAAACAAACAAACAAACAAAGAATAGCTAGGCATGGGTATTTAATACACCTTGTCGGAAAAGAATTAGAGCTGCAGTCTAGTAAGACTGGAGACCATGGCAGAAGTCCATATACATCCACACACAGGTATCAATATGGAGGGAGCAAAGGCCAAAGGTCTGTGTGGCATCAGAGACATCACATATTACCATTAAGAGGAGCTGTGCATGCATGAATGGGACTCGGTTCACCAGGGCTGGTTTCCAAGCTAGCACCTGCACTCGTCATGTCTGGCTGCAGCCAGCACTTGCTCTCAGTCATCCAGAGCAAGAGGCAGAGAATTACCACCAACTGGGGAAAAGAATTAATGTGATGATGTGGCCTCTGATGAAAATACTCTGTCAGGTTTAAATGGTTTCATCTCAATTCGACTCCATTAAATTCACATGTGCAGCCAGGCACTCAGAGCCTCCTATCAGTTACAACATATGGATTTCACAGTGAGAGCACAGCCAAAGGCGGGGGAGGGGTTAATTGGAAATATGTTTATAAGCTGCCCTAAAGCAGCAAGGATGAATACTTATCAACTAAGAATGTATACACATGTATATTTGCACACACACATGCATGTTAAAAATAATAGGAGAGAAAGAAGACTTTCATCTTTGACCTTCCTACTCAGAAAAAAGGGTTTGCAGCCCCTTAGGAAGAACAACAATATGAACCAACCAGTACCCCAAGAGCTCCCAGGGACTAACCACCAACCAAAGAGTACACATGGAGGGAACCATGGCTCCAGCTGCATATGCAGCAGAGGATGTCCTTGTTGGACATCAAAGGGGGAAGAGAAGTCCTTGGTCCTGAGAAGGCTCGATGCTCCAGTATAGGGGAATGCCAGGACAGGGAATCGGGAGTGGATAGATTGGTAAACAGGGTGAGGGAGGATGGGCTAGGGGGTTTTCGGAGGGGAAACCAGGAAAGGAGATAACATTTGATATGAAAATAAGAAAATATCAAAAAAAGAGAGCATTATTTGTTTTAACTTATTGCCCATTAGGTTCAAAGTTTCCATACAGTATTCAAAGTTCCCACAGCGTATCTTTGTAAGGGAAGAGAACTGTTTTTGCTACTGGTTATAGAGTCTGTGTTATCATATTTTATATCTATTATATATATATATATATATATATATATATATATATATATATATATAACATCATTCTACACCAAGGCTTATGGTTCTATTTGGACATTTGTGTATCTCTGTGCATGTGTGTGTATGTGTGGACTTTAGTGTCTCTCTGTGCATGTGTGTGT
The DNA here is from genome assembly GCF_947179515.1 of Apodemus sylvaticus. Taxonomy (NCBI): domain Eukaryota; kingdom Metazoa; phylum Chordata; class Mammalia; order Rodentia; family Muridae; genus Apodemus; species Apodemus sylvaticus. The sequence goes on from NC_067483.1 coordinate 91,766,285, forward strand.
GTGTGTGTATGTGTAGAATTTCTCCAGCAGAAAACTTTTCTTGGTGATGGGCAATATTTTCCAGAAAGCTGGAAGCATCTACTTGTCCTACAGTCAACGAGAGAATTAAATCTGATATTTGATGATGAGGATCTGCATCTCCAAACCAAATGGCCTCTGAACAAAAGACACCAGGAAACAAACTTGCTGCAGAGTCCCAAGAACTTGTGTAGAATCATGCCCACCTGGCTGAAAGTGGGACAACAAAAGATGTTTCTGCATTTCATCAACACTGTCATTGTTTAAGTCCCCAGCCTCAGACAAAGACAGTATATTATCATATGAGCTGGAACAATCAACACAACATGTAATACTGTTTCGTAGGTATCAGACATCAGTGTTGTTAGTAATGATGCTGTGGGTATTCAGAACTCTAGGCACCACACTTTCATTTTATATGCAGTGTTTCCTCGAATCTGCACATAAACTCAAAAGCACTGGGTTACATAGCATCTTACAGATGGGAGAAGTGGGGATCCAGGAAGAGGCTTTCTTCTGGCCACATAGCTAGAAGACAGCAAATGCTGAAATGATGGGAGCCCACAAATGTGTGACCTTGAAGTTCCTGCTTTACATTTTAAAAGTTTTCTCCAATAGGTGTGTTCACGGATGGTGTCTTACCAAGCAAGAACCAACAGCACATACAGAACCACCAAACAGTGTAGAGTTAGGTTAGTTGTTAAACCATACGACACAGGCTGCAGAGGAAGATGCCATGACTCCTTTGTCACCATGATTCCAAGATGGTGTCCTTCTAGATAGCTATAACCTTCTAGAAAGGGTTCCTGAGTTCTGGTGTATGGATCTGAAGATTCAGAGAGGAGAGTGGACAGAGGAACCAATACCCAGCTCCAACGGGGTTTGGGCAGTTTGACCCCATGTTTATGGAGTGATCACTCCTGGCTAGGGTTTATTTCTGGTGGCTGTTCACACCAAGCTCATGCTCTTGTGAGGTTTGTCCCAGGAACATTACAGCCACACCCAGCTCCCAAATGTTGCCCTTGTAAGCTTTTTACTCCAATAATAGAAGCCTTGACCTCAAAGTAAACATTCCTCCTAGGAAATCAGATGGATGCTTAGATATTGCTGAAGTCATTTCTGTCATAATTGGGAGACAGAGAAGTGATGGATGAAGATGAAAGTCAACAAATATTTATTTAAATATTTATGCTGCGCACAGTTTTAGCAGCAACACTATCAGACCATGGTTTGTATGTTTATATTTGAGCAGAGGGGACAGACAAGCAGGGTATTTCTTAGCAGGGCAGGAGTAAGATGCTCCTATATTATTCTGTAACCAATCTTTTTTTTCCCCCTGAGACAGGGTTTCTCGGTATAGCCCTGGCTGTCCTGGAATTCACTCGGTAGACCAGGCTGGCCTCGAACTCAGAAATCTGCCTGCCTCTGCCTCCCCGCCTGGCTTCTGTAACCAATCTTATCTCCTATTCATTGGAGAAATGTAAAGGCCCAGCTACCAAGGGAAGCCAGAAAATGAAATGGATACAGAGTGTGTGCCAACCCTCAGCCCCCCAGCTTGTTGATGGAAAAATCAGACAAATGACTTTCTGTTGACCTAGTATTTGAGAGGAATTAGGTATTAGGTGGCCACTATTCCTAAAAAGAAGTCACTAAGGAAGAGGACACAAGGCAGCTGGTGGAGTCATTAACCACAGCCCTTCTTATCCGGATAAGCCTGGTACTTCCTTGAAATGTAATCCAGGGTTCAAGAAAGGACTAAAAACTATCAGGATGTAAGGAAGTTTAGTTCAAGGAGACACAGAATCCCAGAGAAGAAGGACCATTCCTACCTCCCACAACTGTCAACCAAGATGCTCTCAGTAAACCATTTGGCACAGAAGAGTCCAATCATTGACCTCAAATGGATGGAAACTGAATCTCGGTTCTCTGGGTAACAAAGACTGCTTCTGGAAGGGATGCTATGGAAAGATAGGGTTTGCAGCACAGGGAAGAGATGACCTTGGGTTTGAAAATGAAGAGATTGTCACAAATAATGCATTGGTTTTTAGAGTCTGAAATAACTTTTAAACTCATCTTACCTAATATCGGGAGCTGCAACTCTGTCAATTTGATATGGACCTCAGGCCTCTGGCATTGATCATGTTAAGTGACCAGCTCTTGGTTTACTCCTGGATCCTGCCATGAGAAAACAGAAGCATCTTGGCGGATGAAAGTCAAGCAGAGAATTGGGGAAGAAAATAACTGATGAGGATTGGGACCTGAATGGACACTCAGCTGTTTGCTGATCAAAACAAGAGGGCAGTCATTCCCCCTGATTAATTAACAACAGGAGGGGGCGTGGTCTGCTGAGCTCAGAGACCTCTATGGTCCCAGCCCAGAGCTTTTCACTTCTACCTGCCAGTCTCCTGTAGTCTGTTTTAGGGAGGACAGCTCATAACATAGCCCAGGCACAGCCTTCATGCTGACAGATCAGTTACTCCATACATGTCCCTCTAGGTCTCAGCCTACAGCTGACTCTCCAAGACCATTTCTCTTATCAGTCCTGTCCTAAACAACCTGCTTGGATTTGGAACATGTGGAACTGTTCCTCAGCCTCAGCCTGATCCCAAGAGCCACTGACTTCCCAGAGGTCCCTCTTGGTCCTCAGCAGACAGAGGGGATGCAGAAGGCAGGTCTCCTGGGAACACTTGTGGACCCGGAGTTTATAGCTTGTTGGGTTTTATTGTTATTGCTTTTCAAAGTCCTAACCCATGTGCCTCTGGCTGATTTATCTTTCCCGGGAAGTGCTTGCTGAGGAACAGTGGCTCTGGCCAGAATGGGGAGAAGCCATGTCTAGCTTGAAAAGTTGAAAGCTTTTCTCATTTTACCATCTCATGTCTACCATCACTTGTTTTTGTTAGTCATGAGCACAAGAGAGTTGATCAATGATTTTGACGTTCACCACCCCCCTATAACCTTTTGGGGGAGAATTCCCAACTATGACACAAACTCAAGTCCAAGCCCAAGTTTAAAACTACGTTCAGTCACCTTCTTCCAGCATCACAGGACAGGAGCTATGTCCCAGGGGTGAAGCAAGATGGAAACCACTTACTTGTGGCAGTTGTTTCTTACTCAGCCATTGGCTAGCTAGTGTCCCCTCTGTCAGCTGCTGGCTGGGTGACTCCACTCTCTCTGAGTCTCCTTTGGAAGGGCAAAACAATTTTACAGGAAGCTACTTGGTTCTTTTTCCTTCCTATGTGGGAATGTGGTCTTAAGAGTTTAGATAAGAGAGCTGGGGAGACTAATCCGAGAACATTTGTTACTCCTGCAGAGGATCTGGTTTCAGTTCCCAGCACCCACAAGTGACTCAACTATCTTTATATAAAAAAAAAAAAAAAAAACGGTTCCAGGGGCTCTAGATCTCTCTCTATCCTCCACAGGCACCACATGCACACAGTACACATACATATGTTCAGACAAAACATACATATACATAAAAATCAGTCTTTTTGAAAAAGAATTATAATTATGTGAAAACAGCTGATGTAAGTGTGGATAAAGTATAACATTGAGAAGGGTGTTGAGATAGTGTTGGTGACGGGAAAGGATGGGGTGCAGGCAAAGGACACAGTGGGGGTCCTGAACGAGGACACACAACTAATTGTTCTTCTAGGTTTGACTCTGACACCATTTTCTTTTGTAGCAGATAAATTACAAAAAGGCAATTGACAGTGAAAATGTAAAATCTGAAATGAGACCTAGGGCCTCAGAGGGGCCATTCCAGCTGTTCCTGAGGTGGGTGGCATTGCACACTTCCAGCTGTCCCCTGAAGTAGGAGGCATTGGGCCATTCCAACTGCTCCCTGAGATGGGTGTTGTTGAGCACTAGATAAGCCTTTGTTTCAGTGGCTGCCTTAATCTAACTGTGTGATGTTTTTATCTATGGGTTCAATAAAGTTATCATTATTAAACAAAAAGGAATTAGGAGGAGGGTTTACTAGCCTACAAAGATTGCCCAACAAGATATCCAAGCAGATTCCACTAGCAGAGGGATGTCTGGGAGACCAGTTTTGATGGTGACAAGAGACTCTCAGTCCCCATGTGCCCCTTCAGTCCATCAGAGGCCTTCAGTCCATCAGAGTGCCTTATTTTTCCTTTTAAAATCATTGCTGCAAACTTGTGCTTCCCAGCCTGGAAGATTACTGCTATCCCCCCCCCACCCCCACCCCGGAGAGTTGGCCCTCAGAGCTCAGTCATTCATCCAAACACTTGGTATCAGCTTCCTTTCAGAAACCACTCTATCTCAACAAGAAGGAAAAAATAAACCAGAGAGCTTGTTATTTGTAAGTAGTAGGAAGAGCCTTTCACACGATAAGCCAGGACTTCTATTTTAAGGCTTTATTTTTCCAAATAAATCTATGTAAACAAGCATTTGGGAATCTAAATAAGCACAGAGAAGCAGCTACTCTCATTGCGCTCTTGACTGAAGCAAAGGCAGGAGTCCCCTGGGCTGGATTTTCGTATGGTGGAATCTGGGAGTGCGAATAACAATCATAATTTTTTACTTTAAAAAAGAACAAAGTATCTTCACATATGGAGGATATTCCCACCCCAAGTAGAAAAGTCCATGAAAGCCAAACCTGAGGACCCCAAACTTGCTTTCCTTTATAGATATGCAGGCACAGAATATGTGCATGAACAGAGAACATGTGCATGGAGAGAGGACATGTGCATAGACAGAGAACATGTGCATAGAGAGAGAACATGTACATGGAGAGAGGACATGTGCATGGAGAGAGGACATGTGCATGGAGAGAGAACATGTGCATGGAGAGATGACATGTGCATGGAGAGAGAACATGTGCATGGAGAGAGAACATGTACATGGAAAGACAGTCTAGTCCATACATGTTTATAGAATGGGACTGCACCTATTTTCCCAGTGTCCTCCACTCCCCACCACCCTTCTCAGTACAATTTTTAGACTCAGTTTGGGGAGGTTGTTTTGGTTATGTTTTAGAACACATACATAACAAAGTTTTGAAAAGTAAATCCTTTGTTCATGTGTTCACCTGGGAAGGGTTTCCATTTTCATTTGCAGGAAGATTTACAAGGCAATAAAATGAAAAGACTCGTTTTTACAATTATCTGTGCAGTTTGGACTCAGAGAAGATTAGAGGCCTGCCTGCAAGAAGCATGTCACCTAACATGTCACCTAACATGTCACCTGGGATGCTCCTTTACTACTCACCCACGTGACTCGGGGGCACTGACCCATTTGATCACACCAAGGCCTATGATACCTTATTTCCATTTAATTCTGAAATAAAAATAGGCCCAGGAAGAGAAGTTATTTGCCCAAGACTACTCAGAACCAAGTTAAAAAGCTTGCAGTGGCATCTCGTGGTATCTAGTTCTAAACATTAAAAAAGATTTTTTAACTAATTAAATTTACTCTTGGACAATTCCATTCATGTATGCATCACATTTTGGTTGTTCTCATCCTGTCTTCTTTTTTACCCCAGCCCACTCATCCCCTACTCCCAATAAGTCCCATTTCCAGAACAGTTACTTTTTAATCCTGGTAAAACACGTGTATAAAATTTAATATCTTAACCATTTTATGTAGCTTTCCTAGTGATGTGAGATGCTTTCATTCTCCAGCACCCCTTCAGCTTCCCACAGAAGCTCTCTCTCACTCAGAACAGTTCTCCACCCTCCCTCCTGGGTGGGGACATCCTATCCTCCACCTGTATATAACTGGCAATTTGCAGGGCTCACACAAGTGGAAAGATGCAATATCTGTCTTTCGTAAGGATGAATAAGTACACCTAACATAATGTTTTCAAAACCCATGTCTTATTTTCTATATTCTTTGTTTACATTCCAAATGATTTCCTCTTTCCCAGTTCCCCCCTCCCCATAAGTCCTATAAGCCTTCTTCCCTCTGCCCATTCCCCAATCAACCTCCTCCCATTTCTCTGTCCTGGTACTACCCTGCAATGCTGGATCAAGCCTTTCCAGGACCCTAGCCCTCTCCTTCCTTCTTCTTGGGAATCATTTCATATGTTAATTGTGTCTTGAGTATTCAGAGCTTCTGGGCTAATTAATATCCACTTATCAGTGACTGCATTCCATGTGTATTCTTTTGTGATTGGGTTACCTCACTTAGGATGATATTTTCCAGTTCCAACCATTTGCCTAAAAATTTTATGAATTCATTGTTTGTAATAGCTGAGTAGTTTTCCATTGTGTAAATATACCACATTTTCTGTATCCATTCCTCCATTGAGGGACATCTGGGTTCTTTCCAGCTTCTGGCCATTATAAATAAGGCTGCTATGAACATAGTGGAGCATGTATCCTTATTACATGCTGGGGAATCCTCTGAGTGGTTAATGATTAATGATGTTGAACATTTCTTAAGGTCTTTCTCAGCCATTCAAAATTCTTCAAGTGAAAATTCTTTGTTTAGGTCTGTACCCCATTTTTAATGGGGTTATTTGGCTCTCTGGAGTCTACCTTCTTGAGTTCTTTGTAATTATTGGATATTAGTCCTCTGTCAGATATAGGGTTGGTGAAGATCTTTTCCCAATTTGTTGGTTGCCAGTTTGTCATTTGACAGTGTCCTTTGCCTTACAGAAACTTTGTAATTTTATGAGGTCCAATTGATCTTAGAGCATAAGCTATTGGTGTTCTGTTCAGAAACTTTTCCCCTGTGCCCATGTCCTCAAGGGTCTTCCCCAGTTTCTTTTCTATTAGTTTCGGTGTGTCTGGTTTTATGTGGAGGTCCTTGATCCACTTGGAGTTGAGCTTAGTACAAGGAGATAAGAATGGATCAATTCCCATTCTTCTGCAGTCTGACCTCCATTTGAACCAGCACCATTTGTTGAAAAGGCTATCATTTTCCCACTGGATTGTTTTAACTCCTTTGTCAAAGATCAAGTGACCATAGGTATATGGATTCATTTCTAAGTCTTCAATTCTATTCCTTTGATCTACCTGCCTGTCACTGTACAAATACCATGCAGTTTTTAACACTATTGCTCTGTAGTACTGCTTGAGGTCCGGGATACTGATTATCCCAGAAGATCTTTTACTGTTGAGAACAGTTTTAGCTATCCTGGGTTTTTTGTTACTCCAGATGGATTTGAGAATTGCACTTTCTAACTCTATGAAGAACAGAGTTGGGATTTTGATGGGGATTGTGTTGAATCTGTAGATTGCTTTTGGCAAGATGGCCATTTTAACTATATTAATCCTGCCAATCCACAAGCATGGAAGATTTTTCCATTTTCTGAGGTCTTCTTTGATTTCCTTCTTCAGAAACCTGAAGTTCTTGTCATACAGATCTTTCACTTGTTTAGTTAGAGTCACACCAAGATACTTTATATTGTTTGTGGCTATTGTGAAGGGTGTCATTTCTCTAATTTCTTTCTCAGCCTGTTTATCCTTTGACTATAGGAAGGCTACTGATTTGCTTGAGTTGATTTTATAACCAGACACTTTGCTGAAGTTGTTTATCAGCTGTAGGAGTTCTCTGGTGGAGTTTTTGGTCACTTAAGCATATTAATCATATTATCTATGAATAGTGATAGTTGGATTTCTTCCTTTCCAATTTGTATCCTTTTGACCTCCTTATGTTGTCTAATTGCTCTAGCTAGAATTTCAACTACTATACTGAAAAGATATGGAGAGAGGGGGCAGCCTTATCTAATCCCTGATTTTAGTGGGATTGCTTCAAGCTTCTCTCCATTTAGTTTGATGTTGGCTACCAGTTTGCTCTGTATTGCTTTTACTATGTTTAGGTATTGGCCCTTAATTCCTCTTCTTTCCAAGACTTTTAGCATGAAAGGATGCTGGATTTTGTCAAAAGCTTTTCCAGCATCTAATGAAATGACCACTTGTTTTTTTCTCTTTGAGTTTGTTTATGCAGTGGATTGCATTGGTAGATTTCCGAATATTGAACCATCCCTGCATCCCTGGGATGAAGCCTACTTGATCATGGTGAATGATCATTTTGATGTGTTCCTGGATTTGGTTGGCAAGAATTTTATGGTGCATTTTTGCATCTATATTCATTAGGGAAATTGGTCTGAAGTTCTCTTTCTTTGTTGGATCATTGTGTGGTTTTGGTATTAGCATAATTGTGGCTTCATAGAATGAGTTGAGTAGAGTTCCTTCTGTTTCTATTTTGTGGAATAGTTTCAAGAGTATTGGTGTTAGGTCTTCTTTGAAGGTCTGCTGGAATTCTGCACTAAAACCATCTGGTCCTGTGCCTTTTTTTTTTTTTTTTTTTTTTTGGTTGGAAAACTTTCAATGACCACTTCTATTTCTTTAGGGGTTATGGGACTGTTTAGATGATTTATTTGATCCTGATTTAATTTTGGTATTTGGTATCTGTCTAGGAAATTGTCCATTTCCTCCAGATTCTCCAGTTGTGTTGAGTATAGGTTTTTGTAGTAGGATCTGATGATTTTTTTAATTTCCTGAATTTCTGTTGTTATATTTCCCTCTTCATTTCTAATTTTGTTAATTTGGATACTGTTTCTGTGCCCTCTGATTAGTCTAATACCCATGTCTTTAAATGTGTCATAAATTACATTTGATGTGTCTTGAATGATTGATACATCTTTACATATTATGTATTAACAGGCTATAATCATGCAATGCATGTGTGTTATAAATCCTATGAAAAATAAAAATTCTATAAAACAAAGTTATAGTAATTTAGCATACATTCTCCTTTGATAAAAAAAATGTTACAAATTTGCATGGCTTTGAAGGTGCCTGGTATCCATTCACTTCAGCCTGGAGCTTTTACTTTCACATTGCTTATATAGTTAGATCAATGCTAATGAACTCCTTGAACTTTTTTAAAAAATCTTCCTATGGCCTAATTTCTCATACAGTTAGAATAGTGGTAATGAGCTTTTTGAACTTTAAAAAGAAAAAAATCTTCCTATGGCCTAATTTCTCCTCCGTGCTATAGAAGAACAGTTTGCTGGGTATAAAATACTAAACAGTTTTTGCTTTTAACTCTGTAAATATCCCAGTAGTTTGTTCTGTACAAATTTTCTGCTGTAAAATCTGATTATTCTGTTACTCAAAGATCCTGTATTTGATAAGTCTCTTTTTCTTACTGTCTTAAAGTCATCTTTGACTTTCTGTAATTTACACTTCAGTGCGATTCTCTTTAAATTGATTCAATCTAGAGTTTGTGGCGCAGGTTGCATCTTTTCTTGAATTTTTCTTTACATTCTCTGGCTTGTCTCTCCTTTCCTCCAGGGACTTCATAACTTCATAGATTTATTTGCTGACATCCATAGTTTGTCAGTCTCTTTTGTTCATACCTCTATCATTCTTTTTGATCCTTTTACTCACTAACTTACAGTCACCTGTTGTCTAATTCAAGGATTTTTTTTCCCTTTGCCTTTCAAGACTGCTACTAAGTCATGTCAATAAAATTTCCAACTCGGCTATTTCATTTTCAGCTGCATGTTTTCAATTTGGTTCTTCTTATTGATTTCTTTTTCTTTGTTAATATTCTCATTTTGATTGTGTGTCTTTCCCATGATTCCCTTTGTCTAGGTTCTGCTTTAGAGCTCAGAGTATGTGTTGTCTTGATGTCTTTGTTAGGCAAATCTGAGAGCTGTGTTTCCTTAAAGCCAGTTTCTGGAGGCTTATTTTGAATGAGTCACTTTTGCCTGTTCCCTTTCACACCTTGAGAGTTTGTGTCAGATTCTGAGCATTTTAAAAGTAAGGTACATCTCCGAGTCATTGTGGAGCAGCTCTGCACAAGACTTACTCTCCAGCCATGCATGAAGGTAGACTGAAGGTCAGTTCTATTCTGGACCAGTGTTTTCTCTGAGTTCCTTTCCACATTTCTCTCAGTAACTCCCTTTAAACAGCCTAACTCATCTGTGAGACCCACACCTCATCTCAGGATTCCTTCCTCAGGAGTCTTCACAGCTCTGCCTGTTTTCCCTCTGTATCTCAGTACTCATCCCAGCCATCTTTAGCAGCCTCCAACCTGATGGCCAAACCATTCCACCATTGTCCCCAGCACTTCCAACCAGGTGGAGCAGAAACTAGTGCCGTGGGAAGTCCCAAATGAGCCAGAACATTGTGTACAAGTCCTAGTGCTATTTGTCACCACATAGAAAACAGGAATTGGGAAAGATTCTTCTATCTGCACTGCCCAGAACCAAGGGGACACTAGGCCATGGTGGACAGGGGCTGCTCACCCTTGCCTAGGCACTGGCATGCTTGCAGTAGAGTCCCAGTTCCTAGCATCCCACACAGCACCACTAGTCCACTTGTCGCTGTTCACTTGGTTCTCACATGGGAGAATGAAAACCTGGAGTTCCTGTGGGTTGTTTTATGGACCACACCCTCAATCCCATTGTCCTTACCTCTCATATTGCTCATATTGCTTCCCACCTGAAGATAGACCAGAACACAGACACACTGAAAACTCATATCCAACTATATAGAAACTGAAGGGAGGGGGAGGGCTAAGCTAGAATAATAGTAAACTTCCAGAAAGAGGAGAGAGTTGAAGTGGGGACTTGTACACTACAGTATCTAGCATGAAATGGTTTCATTGCTGAAATCTTCCATGAAGGAAAAAACCTCAAGGTTCCAGATCCTCTAAAACTCATTCTCATCAAGTCCAAACACAAGAAAAAAGAAACTCGTTGTTTTCGTGGGATCAAAATCAGGGCCTTGTACATGTCATGCAAGCAGTGGTCCACACAGAGCCACACCCAACCCAGGAAGTAGAGACTCATGCCCTCACAACAATGGTGAGGCCGGTTTGTTTGCTCTGCCCCCGATCCCCCTTTTCTAGAAGACATCTGGAAGTGAGCTTTGGTCTAGTCTTTCATACCTGTAGAAGATAAAAACATTACAAAATCTCACCTCTTGCTAGGTGAAAAGCACTGTCATTAGGAAAATATGGGTGACTGGAATATTTGGGGGACCTGGCCTAACTCTCCTGCTTAAATAAACAGTGTAGATCAGAGCTGACATTTGGTGGCTGCAGGGCGCTGTGCTTGGCTCTTGACAGCTGCCCTGGAGGCTCCTGTTTGACTCTGTATTGTTTTTAATTGTTCTGCTTTCCAGACCTGGGTTCCCAGAGAATTTCCCACCAGAGAGGAGAAACTTGGTTAGAAAACTCAGCCCTGGTTCGCCATAAGCTTTAGACTAAACTAAATAAACGTGGATGAAAAGGGTGCTGGAAATGTGTTTGAAGATTCGAAAGAAATCCTCGGAGCAAAACCAACAAAGGCAGGAGCAGGAAACAAAGTATTAATTTCACGTCTGTCCCCCCATTAGCTTTCCACCTGTTCTGTCTGATCCTTACTCAGCACAGCGAGGGGAAAGGGTTAATGTGAAGCACATTTATATCAACAAGCCTGCTGGAAAACAGGCCTAATTCTCCCACTGAGCCTGTGCCCTCCCCTAGTGAAGGCAGTTTCCTCCGCCTGGCTGGGAGCCAACTGTGGCAAGCTGGTGTCCATAACAGTGCTAATGACACCCCACTTTCACTCCAGGGGTGCCATAATTGCCCAGAGCAGTTTACAGATCCATTACTTTATGGCCATATTTCAGAAGAAGGGATCAGAGGTCAGCAGAGCCACAGTCTTCACAGAGCCGTGGACAGAACCAGCCTCGCTTTGGCCCCAGGTCCTCCCCGATTGAAAACTTCAGTAGGCTGTATTCTTATTTACTTTGTTTTATATTGTTGTCTCTTCTCTTTTTAAAAATATGTAAGCTTGTGAAACTATGTGAATGGACACATGGGTGCATGCAAATGTGTGCATGCATGTGTCCTTGTACATGGTGTGTGTGTGTGTGTGTGTGTGTGTGTGCTTGTGTGTTTACAGGCCTGAAGTCAACTTTGGGTATCATTACTCTGCAGCCATCCATTTCGTCTTTTGAGATAGGGTCTCTTATTAACCTGGAACTCATCAAGTAGTCAAGGACTGACTCCCTGCTACTTCCCTCCTTGTTCCCCACTCTCTAGAGCTAGAATTACACACGTGTGCCACCGCAAATGACTTTTTGGCATGGATTCTGAGAAGCACATGTCTTTAGGCATGCACAGAGATCATTTCACTGTCTGAACCAGTCTCTGAGCCCCCAAAGTATCTGCTCTTCTGATAAAACTCTATCCAGGAGCCACATAGCAGTGGGCAGGAAGGGCTAGACTAGGACAGAGTGGGTGCTGGACAGTGAGTCAGAAACCCACTCTCATCTTGCCATCAGTTCTACAAAACCTGGACAGCCCAAAGAACACAGAGCCCAGAGGTGCTTTCCTTCCAGGCCAGCAGTGTGGTGGGCTGCTGTCCTCATGGGTCAGGATTTACTGAGACTGCCCTGAATTATCCTTATGCAACCCCAGAGACACACCTGTGTTATATAGGTTAACCTGTTGCTTGCAGGCTACAAGCCTATACAGCAGATTACTGCGCTGAATGCTGTAGGCAATTTTGACACAATGGCAGGAATCTATGAATCTATAAAAACATTTAAACAGAAAGCTGACACAGTAAAAATATGATATAGGAGATGGTTCAGGGCTGCTCAGGTAGTATGTGCAAGTGGCCAGCGATGTTACTCTACACTCTAACCTTGAACTATAGTATGTTCATAAGAATTATGTCCTTAATGATAAATTAGGCCGCTGTGATTTTCCAAATTGTTTATTACACCAGAGAATCACTACAAGCATACAGTGACAGTGTGCATGTTATGACCATAGCTGTGACCTTCCAGGCACTGGGACTCCTTGTTCTGTTCTAATGTCATAGGATGGGTCATGTATGTAGACTGACACTGAACAAAATGTCATGGTGTGGTGTAACGTATAGTGGAAGAAATTCTACAGTAATTTACATTTCATCAAATACAGAGGAAATCATGGAGATAGACTAGAAAGAGCCTGGGGCTGCCATTCCACCTGGCTGTGATAGTCATTTCCCAGAGGAGAGCAAAGGCTCTGCTGAAAATGCAAAGCAGGGCTGTGTGTGTGTTTGCGTGTGCATGTGCGTGTGTGTGTGTGTGTGTGTGTGTGTGTGTGTGTGTGAGTGTGTATATATGGTCTATATATCAGTATGTGTGTGTGTATATAAAAGTGTGTGTATATGTGTATGCATGTGTATTTGCATGTGTGCTTTCATGCGTGTGTGAATATGTGTGTGTGATGTGTGAGTCCTCTAGCTGAGGAGACTGCTGAGCATATAGCAGGAGTGGAAACTGAACTTGTGTTATTAGAAGTATGAAGAAAAGGAAAAACAAAGGAAGAGGATGGGGAAGAGAGAGAGGAAGGGAAAAAGGAAGGGAGGGAGGGGGAGGGAAAGGAAAGAGGGAGGGAGGGATAGAGGGAGGAAAGAGGAAGGAAGAAAGAAAAAGGGAAGAGGGAGAAAAGAAAAGAAGGAAAGGGAAGGGAGATGAAGGGAATGAGGAAGGATGAGGGAGGGAGGAGGAGAAGAAGAAAAAGAAGGAGGAGGAAGAGGAGAAGGAAGAAGGAAAGAAAGAAGGAAGGAAAGAAAGAAAGAAGGAAGGAAGGAAGGAAGGAAGGAAGGAAGGAAGGAAGGAAGGAAGGAAGGAAGGAAGGAAGGAGAGAAATAGAAGGGGAAGGATGCCCTTCTGCTGTTGATGCTACTCTGTCTCTGGGTAAACTGAGTGGGTTACAAAGAAACCTAAAAAGCATCCATGTGAGAAGGGAGCTGGGGGGGGAGGGGTTGATGATGGGGGAAGGGAGATAAGAGAGCAGAATCAGGGGGAGTAATCATAATCACAGATATGTACAAAGTGTCAAATAATGCATTTCATAAAAGAAAAAAAAGTGTTTGCTTTGCAAACCAAATCAAAACTTGGAAATAAGAAACCATAAAAGGTACTCAGTAAGTGTGACTAATACTCATTGTTAGAACTGCCAGGGGCTTTAATGGAGGTCTCTGAATTATATTCCTTGAATAAAATCTTCCCTCTATCCAGATATTTTACTTCTCGTGTCTTTCTGGGTGGCCATACACAGCCTTTTCAATTTAAATGTAGACCCCTTCCTAAGCCCTTCCTTGTGTGGTGGCAGTCGTCTAGTGGAGAGTTTCTCCAGGTCTTTGCTCACTGTGTGAAGCAATGAAGATTACAACACCCCGAAGTATTCCAGGTACAGCTTGCTCTCCAGTCTGACTATACCTGATATCAGTTGGGGCCAACACACCAGGCCCCTTTCCAGGAGGTTAAGTTAGGAATTCTGAGAGAAACTCACTTCAAGCTGAGTCTCCACAATGGATCACTGTAGAGCTGCAGCTGTGATCGCAAAGCCTATGTGACCTCTTAAGATTTTCAGATAGACAGGATCATGCTACTATGCCTCTGTCCATTTGTGTGGCTGCCAAAGTCGTATAATTTTACACAAAATATGATCACAGCCCCTCCCTTAACTTTGATCTCACAGAGTCCAATCAAAAGTGCAATCAAAGTAAATTTTAAAGTATGTGACTGGCCTTATGTTGGTGAAGGAGAAAGAACTTCCAAATGATCATCTTACTAAATAAGGAGGGGGGTCAGAGCGGCCTCCACAGAAAAAGGGGTGAGGTTGAGCATCCATATCAGAATTTATCTATAGCCTCTCTGCACTGATGCTGGATTTATACAGCTAGAAAAGATAGAAGCACGGGCACAACATAGCACCCATCACTGCACATCGGTTTGCCTGCCCGAATGCTGTTCTTCCTTCCCTATCCAAAGCGCTTATTCTTTTACTGTTGGTCCTTAAATGTCCAAGAAAAGAAAGCTAAGCTTCAGAGAAGGAAAACATCGATTGTTCTGCTTCTATTGTAAGCATTGTCTGCCTCTACCTTCTACCCATGTAAGAGCACAGACCATTCCTCACAGAGACAACAAAAAGGCCTTTTGGGGGTTCTGTATGTGTATCATGGAATAGCCAGGGTCCAAGACAGAAGTGGGCGGCTGTGACTCTTTCTCCCAAGTCAAAGGGTCATGAACAATGCCCAACCAGTCTAGGTCATGTATGTTAATATCTACGTCAGGTAGACAGGTAGATGGGAGATAGATAAAAGATGGATGGATGGATAGATAGATAGATAATAAGTAAGAGATAAATGGGTAAGAATTTGTATTCCTTGAACTACACAGGTTCATTAAAAATCATTCCCAGAGATGGAATCCTGAGGGCAAAACAGAACCTTTACACAAAATAGGGAGTCAGTTTCCTGAGGTAACTATAATCTATTTCCAGGAAAGAGATTAAAAGTCAAGGCCGAGGTTGGGCAATCTCCTTGTGAGTCAGTTCACATTAGCTCCTCGTCACTTACAGATGCCAGCCCTCAGAAGGAAAGCCAAAGGAGAGTAGAAAATGGCAGCCTCCATTAGAACCTCATGTCTCGTAGATAAGGACTTGATGAGTTTATCATAAGATTCAGAAGTGGTGAGAGGCCAGTTGCTGTAGGTGTAACAGGATTCCTTTCAGAGTCCAAAGGACTAGGATGGCACACAAGCCCTTCTAGAACTGAGCGCACCTCTCCTTTCTGCAGCCATTTCCCTGCTACATGTAGTTTTACCCCAAGAAAATCAGCTGAGTTACCATGGTACCAGAGAGACATCCCCTAGACTGTGGCAGCTACTGGGTGTGGTGGCTACTGGGAGACGGGAGCCAGAGATAAATCAGTGAGACACCAGACTCTTGCCTCACAGTTTACGCTTGAGTAAGAGGAAGTCTAAACCTCAAATCTCCCCCAAAGTTTATCATGCAAATTGAACTGAAGAAAAATGTAATTAAACAAACCATTCATCATTAATATTTTGCATGATTGGCTCCATGGTTCAAATATACAAAGAGAAAGAAGAAATAAAGGTGCTATTGATCCCCAATTAACTCCCCCTCCTTGGGTGATTGAAGACAGTACTGGCTAGCTCTTAGACACAGCTGCAATTTTTCTTCCTCTGGAAGGTCTCATGGTCAGACTTAAACAAAAATCAAACTTCTTCTGGAGACAGACCCATTACAAGTTGACAAGTTCCCCAACTATTGTCTGTACACGTTAGATGTCAAGTCACACTAACCCAATATTACCAGAATGCTCCCAAGAGTAGCATCAAGCGAGGGGACAGCAAGCAGACTTCTCTAAACCGCATCAGACATATAAATGCCCAAATCATACGCTCAAGTGTCCCCTGGAGCATAGTGAAGTCTGCAGAATACATTAAGATCCCAGCGGTGTTTTCTCTCCTTCCTAATATTTCCAGCCAGTGTTTCCACAAGAAGTTTTGGGGTCAGGCAAAGGGTATCAAGTTTCCTTACAACCTATCATTTGCTCTGGGTTTTACTCCACATGGATTCTGTTGAAATCAAAATTTCGCCAGTGAACTTAGTTGTTCTAAGAATCTCAACAACCTGCATCATAGAAAACCTAACCCTGAGGAACGGAGGACTAAATGTGAATTTTGGTGATTTGCTTAGTAAAAAAATAAGTGTTTTCAAGAAACACATTTCCATTTCAAAGTGTCCACCCACGAAATGATATGCTCACCCTCGCCTATGCTGGGATTATGGCTAGCATAATAAAACTCCAGGAGTTATACACTGAGCATAATAAAAGTGATAGTTTATTAAATCCAATATAAAGCAATAGACAACACAAAGGCTGACATATTAGGAAGGGAAGCCATTTTGCCCTGGGCTGCAGCTTTATAGGTTTTCTGCATCTGCAGGTAGTTACACACGACTTTACTATCTCCTTCCCAATATAGTGTTCTGATTAAAACCCTACTTATTACTTATCTGGTTATTTTTTATTAGCTCGCACCCGGCGTGTATCACCTAATGCAATTTTGTCAGACACCTTGTCTAGAAGCAGATGGGAGAAATGCTTTGAAAAGGATGAACAGGCGTCCATTAAAAACCATGAAGAAGAAAGCTGAGAAACCAAGAGCAGCTATGACCCTCTGATGGAGAAATCTGTCCCATGAGCTCTAATCTGTCCCCTGAAGTGTGAACAAGCCACACACACACACACACACACACACACACACACACACACACACACAATGTTCTGCTGAGCCTCAGATGCAGCTGCCACCACAGAATGGCTGAACCCAAATCCGGGCATCTGAGCCTGCAGGCCTGAGTGTGTGTGCACAGACAATACTACAAGGACAAGGTCACCACACTTTCCTCCCTGACTATGTTCCCTGGCACCTTCTGAGGGTGGGAAAGGGCAGGTGCAGAGGTGTGCTGGTTTATGCCAAAGAAGACATAAGTGAAGGTAACTGTCAAAGACAAAGGGGCTAGTCAGAAACAGGTCTGGCTTCTGAGGACAGCAAGGCAGAGGTTGTCCGCAGGGGAGCAGCCAGGGTGGATGAACCTAGCGCCCCGACCAGGTTTCAGAGAGTTCATTGACAATCAGTACAGAACTGGGAAAAATATAAAGACATGTTTCATGGCTCCTCTGTTCCAGGATCCAGGGCAGCAAGTTAGCTGGTTAGAAGGGTATCCCACCTCAATGGGAGGAGCAGGAAATATCCTCCTTTCCTGACTCCATTCTCTCATTTATGAACTGGGAAAACCTTCAAAGCTTTGCCGTTTGCCTCATGCAAAGAGCTTGGGGCTGCCGTTCTACCTGGCTGTGATGGCATTTCCCAGAGGAGAGCAGAGGCTCTGCTGAAGAAACAAAGGAGATCTCCCTCTGTGTGTGTGTGTGTGTGTGTGTGTGTGTGTGTGTGTGTGTGTGTCCATAAATAATACTGAAAGTTTGGTTTGGTTTGGCTTATTAAAAGATTTTATACATTCTTCTTTTGTGTGTCTGAGTATTCTGTCTGCATGTGTGCATGCATCCATGTGCACTGAGTACACACGCAGAGCCGCCAGAGGACAGCCAGCCTTCCACCCCCGGAACTAGTGTTATATGTGGTTGTAGGCCGCACTGTAAGTGCTGGGAACTGAACTCAAATCCTCTGTGACATCAGCAAGTACATTTTTCTGCTGATCCACGTCCCCAGTCCCTGTTTTTGGGACTTGTTTGATTTGGGGTATTTTGGGTATAATTTGAACGTAGCCATTACATAAAACACCTTGGGTTGTCATTTTTTTAGTTCTGCCTAAAACATTGTTTATAGGCTTCAAAACTACATCAGTTCTTCTAAAGGAAGGCAGATATACAGCCAAGCTCTTTTCTGTGTTTAATTGACATAGTCTTTGTGTGTTAAGGCTGTGACTCTGGAGTAACTTTGGGAAATGCATTGTTTATCAGTGAAAAAGACAGCTATAGCAAGGGCTTTTACTTGCATAGTAGCAAGCCACTGTCAGGCATGGTTCACATTTATTATTTAACAGCTGCCCCAGTGCCATGAGCTGAATGTTGTCCCATTTTAGAGGAAATAGAAATCTAAATGAATTGATTTGTGCAGAAGCTTTACTACCTCTGCAGAACCGTGGGATACTTACGCTAAGGAAACTCAAACATCATCCATTTCTGCCTTCTCAGCATAGAAGTAGAAACTCTGAGGCTGGAGAGATTGTTTAGAGGCTAAAGCACTCACTATTCAAACAAGAGGACCGGATTTCAGATCCCCAGAACCCAGGGAAATGCTAGGCTGCCAGAGCCACCTATAGCAAGCTGGGTAACAAACCAAGCTCTCTTGTCAAGCTCTGTTTCACTGAGAGACTGACTCTGCCTCAACAAGCAAGATCAGCGAATGGAGGAAGATTCTTCATGTCAACCTCTGGCCTTCACATGCACACATGTGACACACACATGTATGCCCACACACATGTGAATACAACACACATGCATACCACCCACACAAACTCATGAAGAGAAATATAAGTTGAAAGTCAGCCCTTGCTTTGGGAGCTAAGGATTTATGGTCTGGTGGCAGTGAGGCACAATGGACCAAGATCTCTGGGTCTCAGAACCAGACACAAGGGGATGGGCAAGGAGAGGAACTGGGAATCTACCTGCAAGTAAACAAGGGGAGCAGAGATGGGGGGCAGGTCATCCCTGGCTCCACAGCTATCATCTCGTCAGGAAATCCTCTACCATACCACACACAGAAAATCCTCTACCATAACTACACTCACGCTTCATGGCTGTGCAGGCCAGCTTCCCTAAGATGCCAACTCCAAGATGCAGATTAGCATTCAGGAAGTATTCTCTGTAGGAATACTCCTATGGAACCCCAGAAGGCAGGAAGGCAAGCAGAGGAGAGGAGAGGGGGGGTTATCTCCACAGAGGCCAAGGTCAAGTCTGTAGGGAAAACACTGAATTAGGAAGACTAAAAGGACCACCTCTACCCTAGCACAGAGATGCTGGCTTTGTGCACACACTGCCTGCCCACTCATCACATGTGAACTGCTGGTGGACATAGCAGAGCTCTTTTATTGATGTCCTTGTCCAGAGAGGGCTGATGACTGAGGGTCTTGGGTCAGCAGTAGTCCCTGCTTATGCCAGGAAAGGCTGCCAGTCCTGAGGGGCTCTGAGTGTCCACTCCAGTAGAATGAACAATAACATCCTAGTGCCCTGACCCCATTTGATCACATTTGAGCTTGACTCCAGATGCTAGGCCATCCCAGAATGCTTTGCTGATCCTGTGGTACAGGGCTGGTAAGCACCGAGAAACGCCGTGCATGTCCCACATGTTCGCCCAGCATGCCATTGTCACTGCTGCTATTTACAAATGCCTTTTCAGGAGCAGGAGGGATGGGTGGCTCAGTGGTTAACAGCTCCTGCTGCTCTCTGAGAGGACTGCAGTTCAGTTCCCAGCAGCAACATAGGAGGCTTACAACCATCTATAACTCTAGCGTTTGAGTCTGACACCCTGTTCTAGCTCCTAGAGACACCCATACCCACACAACCCCCCACCACACATGAGAAACAGACAGAGAGACAGAGACAGAGACATAAGTAAAAGTAAAATAAAATCCCTAAAAGAACCGCAATTACAAGGGCCTTGTGCTGAGATGTGACAAGCACGTGGAACGCACCTGATCTGTGTCTTTGCACGTGGACCTCAGGTACGTGGGAGGGACACGTGGCGACTTGAGCAGCACAGAACGCTGTGACAGCGCTCTACTTTACCCAGACTTTTGGTTTTCTTTGGATGGGGTAGGGATGTGAATCACCACTTGTGTTGAAAAGTATTTTTATTTTCTGGGAAACTTTGATTACTAAAGATAACTTAATTCCCTCTCTGCGTCTGTAGTCAAATATGTGTCAGGGAGAAGACACACTTCACTATTTATTACAGCCTCTAAAATCCCCTTCCTTACCAGGAAAGCATTTGTTCCAGACCCAGCATGAGCTAACCCTGAGCGTGGGGAGCCATGGCCTCAGTTTGGAAGCCTGTCGGGATGTCTGCTGTATTGACACTCCCCCCTTTGCTGGCAACAGTGCCCACTCTTTACACTGAGAACAAACTTCCCCTCCTTTCCTTATCATCTGGACCAGCGAAGTGTTTTCCCCTCCCCATTCCAAGGTCCCCTTCAGCTAATGGGTGGGGGAGGGACATGAGAGCCAAGCCACTCTCTCTCTCTCTCTCTCTCTCTCTCTCTCTCTCTCCTCTCTCTCTCTCTCTGTGTGCATGTGCGTGTGTGCGTGTTTCTCTGTGTCTCTGTGTCTCTGTCTCTGTGTGTGTGTGTTTCTCTCTCTCTCTCTCTCTCTCTCTCTCTCTCTCTCTCTCTGGAAGTTAAATATAGACCTGACAGAGAAGAGGGCAGAAAAGGGTGGGAAGCCATTCCTCTTATTAGTGGTTGCCCAAATAAACATTCCACTAGTTTATGCTGCCTAAGTGCTTTGCTCCTGACCTTTCTGAAGCCCAGATTGTCTAATGTTCTCACTGGTTCTATACGAAAAGCTGTGACTTGCCAATGAATTGCACTTGTCTCTTACGGCTCTAAGGTGGTAACCGTGAAAACTACATTTGCTTTCAAGGAAGTAGAGAGACAGATGATCTTGGTTTCTCTTAGGAGGGTTTTAGAAGACATTGAAGCAGAAACCCAGATACTCAGTACATTCCCGCCAAGCTCTTAAAGGTAGGTATGACGGCACCATAACAATATTACATTTACAGATTTAGATTTTCTTCTACAGAGTTCTTTCTTCCCATATATAGAAAAATCTACAGAATAACTGATGCCAAATCATGATTCCAACCTTCCCCTTGACAGCGATGGGGGATGGATTTTATATTTAAAATGATCTCCTGGGATGACCGGTTAACTGAAGAGCTACGGTTCTCCTGCTAGACAGTGGCGTATTCCCCAGAGCATCATTCACTTCTCTCCCATTATGGGGTGTTTAGGATGCATTAAGGAGCACATTATCTCAAACTAGGGAGAATATGGAGAGGAATTCTAGTAAGACGTCTGTATGAGTTACTGTTGTGCTGCTGTGACAGGATACCACAACCAAGGAACTTTATGGAAGCAGGGATTTATTTATGATTACGGTTTTCAGAGTAGGAGTCCATCATGGCAGCACGCAGTTGGTATGACTATAGAAGTGGAAGCTGAGAGCTCACACCTTGAACTGCAAGCATGAAGCTGAGAGACAGAGTAAGCACAGTGGGACCCTCACAAGGCGTTGGAATCTTAATGTTCACCCCCAGTGACACACTTCCCCCAGTAAGGCCATACCTCCTAGGCCTCCTCAAACAACTCCACCAACAGGAGACCAAGTATTCCAATGAATGAGCCCACAGAGGACACTTCTTGTTCAAGCTACCACTAAGTCCTTTGCAGACCCCTAACCCAGAAGAGATTAGGTGCACAGATGAACTGAGAGCACTTAGTATGTGTGACTGGCAATACTAACTCCTCTGGCTGCTTTCAAGGTAAACAGGATGAAGGCCTTTAAGGAGCTAGCAGAGTCAAGATTGTTACAGGACACAGGTTAAAACAAAACAAAACAAAAGAAACAAATTAGAGACTGAAAGTCAGACACAATCCCCAGCTGGGATTCCTGGTGAGACTTCATCAGATGAAGTAAAAGAACTGAAGGTAACTGAACAACATAGAGAAACCTTCTCTCCTGGTCATGGAGGTGCTGAAAACACAGTTCTGTGGCTTATCTTGCACAAGAGAAGATGAGCTCTAGGTAGATCTGCACCATCTTAAAGAGGCTCCTATAGGCCTCTGTGATGCCTCCAGACACACCACTTCTGTCAGTGAGGCAGCAGTGTCTTCAATTCTGCGCTAAGACAGCTTACTCTAGTTTTGCATGGAAGCTGGGCCGTGGGAGGGAGGCCAACCTTTTTGTTGCTACAACACAAAAGTTCACTTGGGACCTATCATAGAACTAAATATAAATGATAAATCTACAAGCTTCTACTGAAAGAAAATATAAATATTTCTTCATGGTCTTGGGATATTTTAATGATGTTTCAATCAAATAACATTAGCTATAAAAAAAAACCCAAATACATTGAATTATTAAGCCTCTAGTAATCAAAAGGAACCCTTAAAACAAAAAGCAAATTATAGAGCTGGAGAGATGTGCTCTACATAGCTTTGGTTTTTAAAGACATAAACAAAGACAAACATGGAAAACAGTCTTATAATGAAATGTCATGGAAGAGACACAGTGGGTAGTTTGTACTTGAAAATTCACTAGCTGCTAACTTTCAGTTAATGGGGAAATGAAAATCACATACAGCATAGCTATCCTCATAGCTGAAATCAAAGATAGATAACATCAAAAATAAGGAAGGGAATAGAGAAAGTGTAACAGAGTGGAGCACTGGAGCAAAGGCTGAGCAACTTCATAATAGAGTTCAAAGCACCCTGGTCTCCAACGCAAAAGGAAATATGCATTCATGCAGAGATATACTCTGAGATGTTCACGGCAGCTTTATAACTGACAGGAGTAGGCAGTGATCTAACAAGACAATGCATCAATAACTTGTGGCACAGAAAGGAGAAGGCTACTCCATAACAATAAAGAATAAATGGCTGCCGACTTATGACGTCTTGATTTCAGGACCATCTTCCCTACTGAAGGCCACAAAGAGCCTTTACTACATAATCCAAAACTATCAATGTTGTCATGTCAGAAAATACCAACAGTGTTGCTGCATACTAAGTGAAATCAAGTTAACTGTTCTAATGAAAATAAAAAAGCTTGTCAACGCAAATGCATTTAGTGCTGAAAGTGATACTGTGGGCTTGGATGGAACACAGTGGTAGAGGGCTTGCCTCTCATTTTCACAGATCCTTGCTGCAATCTTCAGCAATCTGGCAAGTACACACACACACACAAAATGCATGTATATATGTGTGTATATATATATATATATATATATATATATATACACACATATATACATGTGCACACACAAACACACACAAAATACACACATACCTACTTACATATGCACACACAAACGCACACATGAAATGCATACCTACATACACATGCACACACAAACACATACACAAAATACATACCTACATACATATGCACACACAAAATACATACATACATACATACAAACATATGCACACACAAACACACACAAAAATATATGAATACATATATAGATACATATATACACAAACACACACACAAAATATATACATACACACATACATACATACACACACATACACACACACACATGTACACAGTCACACTTTGGGGAAAGGATGTCTTTAATAGCTGGCTTAGTAAAATGACATTTGGATTTTCAAGTTTGTTTCTCAATTCATATTACCATGCCATATTTCCTACAGCCATGGAGAAAAAATGAGAATGTAAAATTATTTTGTGGTCTACAACAGCACAGAAAATGGAGGAGGACAATTGTTAATTATAAAACCACTTGACCTTGTGGACATTCTGAAAAGCGTCATGGGGACTTCCAGAGTTACACTTCGGGAACCACTAAAGGACATACTATATTTACGGGCAGCCTTAGGGGAGGCAGAGCTTACTTAGCTACAGCAGTTATTATTGGCACAACTTTGGCCTAATTGGGGGAGAGGGTGGTCAAAGGAAGAAGGAGTTTGATGAAAATGGTTCCAATTTAGATTTGTGCAATAAAACTCATAGGGAGATGCACAGCTTTAAACTGTACGGTTCTATGTGCTTCAGTCACAGGCACAGAGTGACTCAACCAATACACTCAAACTAAGCAAGATGGCAGGGAGAAGGGGAAGAGTAGCTTTAAAAGCAAAGTAAACAAATAGAAAATAATACAGTTGATATGTGTGCCACAACAGCACAGATCTGACCCCTTACCCCTTTCTTCAGGCACACAAAGCAAGTGTCCCACCACTAAGGTACATCTCATGAAGTTTGTTTATCTTTATGTGACAGAAGCTCATGTAGCCCAGGTTAGCCTTGAACTTCTCACTTTCTGGCCTCCACCTCTGGACTGCTTGAATGGTCACACACCACTAGACCCAGTTTCCCCAGTACTTCTTAGTATTATTGTTGTTATCATCATAATTGATTAACTAACTAATTAATTAACATTGAGATATAGTTTCACTAAATTGCTCCAGATGGCTTCTTTCTTATACCCATACGCCTCAGCCTCTCAAGCAATGGGAATTCCATTCACTCGAGAGCCCAGGTTACCTTAAATGTGTTTGCATGAACTTACTGTCAATAATTCTCATGAAGTAAAAATGTTTAACAAATGACACTCTAAGACTATTTTTCCCTAGTTGACTCATGACTTGATTTGGAATATTTAGACAAATTTACAGAATAGGCAAATTTATCACTGTGATACTTATGAAAAACATCACTAAGAAATGGAAACAGACTCCTTTTCCTTCAGAATGTAAAGCTCTGAAGGCCCGAGTTTTTCCGAGATTTCCACAAGGAACCTAAAGCTTTGGGTTGACAGTGCTCACACCTGAGGTGACCTTCAGCAACACTCATTTTGTGAGCAAGAAAAATAGACGCTCCCTTAATGCTTGCTCTGACAGCTACCTCCTCCCGACCTCCTTCCTGCAGTCCACTGGTTACTGTTTCCTCTGAGGCTGCCCCTGGGAATCTGCTACCTCCCTTAGGTGACCTGGAGCAAACAACTCATAGACGGCCCTCCTCTCCAGGTGCCCTTGATGGCCTCCATTATGTGGTCCCCTCTAGAACTTGCTATGTCCTTAATTGGGATGTTAGCAGAAAGGCTGGATGCACTCTGGATAGCATGGGAAGTGAAGTGTACACTAGCTGCTTGTCCTTCAAAGACGAGCAGGGAAGAGAAATGGATCTTTGGGGCCAATTCAAAGGAGAAAGCTTACAAGTGTTTGTGGAGGACATCACGAATTGAATCGCATTTTCACCTTTTGATTATATCACCACCACCACCACCACCACCACCACCATCATCATCATCATTTCGCAGGATAAGTACACACATGGGGAACCACAGGGCAGTGTTGCATGAAACCACCCAACATCTAGTTTTCTCTTTATTTGTTCTCCCAGGGAGGCGTGACTCAGTTCACCAGGTATGCTTTGCTACAGAGGAAGTGTGCAGTCCAAGTTGTTGAGAGGTTCCTTAGGGACCCACTATTTTAAAATGATATTTCAGGGAACATGGAAAGTACCAGGGGGCAGCCCTTGCCTTTGGGTGATCTCTGGCTCTACTTCCAGTAGGAGTAATGGATATATATATTCTATATATATTCTAATATATGTTCTAATATATATATATAGTAATGGATATATATATATATTCTATATATATTCTATATATGTTCTAATATATATATATATTAGAACATTCCACAGAGTTGGACATTAACAAGGGCTAACCAGTGAGAGGCAGGAGTCTTAGTAGTGACCCATCAGAGGCATGTGGCTGGGGGAAGGCTTTTGTCCCAAGGAACACAATCTCTCACCCAAAGGTATTAATCAGCAGTATTCTTTTTTTTTTTTAAATCACATGACAGCTTCCTTTAAACTAATGGATGAGTAGCATTTAAAATCTTAACAGGTTGGTGCTTGACACTAGAATTGCAAAAGTAACTTCTTTAAAGCAATGCAATCTATTTACGAACATTAAAGAGTCAAATTACATTACAGAATTCAAAATAAAAGTGTGTAAACTCAGATATATGGACAATTCTGTAGCCAGAAAAATAATTTGCAGAAAATGCAGGGACCACTGAAGGTTTCATGCCACCCAGAACAGGGCAGCCTCTGACATCCACAGACAGAGAAAGAAGAGGAGTTCCTGCTCTGGTTTTCTTCTCTTGTAGCCCAAAGACGGCCCGGCTTATCAAAAGGCAGGAGTCAGATCATCCCAGACATACCTGCAGGAGGAAATGTGTGCCTGGGGGATGGGCAGGTTGCCAGGCTTCACAGCACACCACACCTTGTGGTAGGCCAGGCTTGACTACAGTACCCTCAACTTCACCTCCATGGGGAGAGTGCATTGTGGGTCTGACAAAAACCATTCAGGCTATGCCCAGCTTATCCTCAAGTACATATAACAGGTACCTGAGTCCATGGGGAAGATTGGGTTCTTTTTGCAACCCAAACAGGCTTTCATTTCTCCATGCTGCTCTCTTGCACACTGCCACATTTTATAGGTGTGTAAAGGACTTGAGGTGCTGGGGTCAAATAGATCTCTGTCCACATGTTCTTTCTAGTCACACCCTCCATCTAATCACCTCTGGGCTGGAGTGCCTTACTAGAAGCTAATTAATTTAGAAATCGTTAGCACTGTGGTCCAACTCAAACTGATCTGATTGTCTACTTTCAGATTCAGGATGACAGGCTGTGGTTTGCTCCTGACCGCATGTACCCAAGGCAAAGGAGAAATCTCAACATGACAGAGTTTCTCAGAATCCACCTGTAATAGCTAATTCCAGGACCAACAGGAATCATTTCTAATAGGTGGTGCAAAGCTCCTGGTGTTGTGATCATAAAAAGAGGAAGAGGTTTAGAGAATATGGTATACGGAGGTGTGGGGGAGCAGGGTGCCCCAGCAGGCCCATGCTGAGGCATCCCTTCCCCAGAGGGACCACACACACCGACATGGTGTAGAATAGTTTATTCAGGGCAGAGAATGGGAGTTAAAGGGGTAGTAGAGGCAGAGAAAGGCAGAGAGAAGGAAAGAGTAAAGAAGTAGAGGCTGGGCATGACCACGTGGAGAGAGGGGGGAGGGGAGGAGAGCCCAAGAGGAGGGAGAGAGGCCAGAGAGAGATAAGAGGAGTAAGAGGTAAGAGCTAAGAGAGCAAGAGAGAGGAGAGGCTGAGCAGCCCTTTTTATAGTGGGCCAGGCCTACCTGGCTGTTGCCAGATAACTGTGGGGAGGGACATACCTGGGTGTTGCCAGGTAACTGTGGGGTGGAGCTTAGAACCCTAACACCTGGGGTAAATATTGTACATGAGTTCTGCTCCTTACGAAATAGTACTGGCCAACTGCACCTCAACAGTGATGGTCCACAGCTAGCTCAGATCTCGGAGCTTATGGTCAGGAGAACTGAAGAACAGGAATTCCTTTTCCTTGCCAGGTATTCTGGCCCCAACCATGTTGTTGGATCCTGTATCATACAGTTCAGTTTACAGCCTTGCCTACACAGAGCCGGCCAGGTACAATGGGAGGAAGCACCCTCTGTCCTGTCACAGTACTCAGAATCTCTAGTTCTTCCCAAGGTTCATTTCCCACAGGCTTCTGATAAGAGTTGCTAGAAGGCCAGCATTATCATGCACGGTTCATTTCTAAGTGGCAGGAATAGACAGATACCTGAGTGAGCCACCTGAGGTTGTACATCCTCTGATCCACAGGTTGGATTTCTAACCTAGGACATCCATGTCAGACCCATACACCTTTCAAAAGCACCAATACTTCTATCAAGATCTATAAGCTTTGGGGTGTGTGTGTGTGTGTAGGGGTGGAGGTGGGGGATCTGCCTGCACCTTACTGGGTGTCCACAATAACACAGTGCTCAGACTTTCAAAACCCAGTAGCTCCCTGGTATACAGCAAAAGAATACTTATTATGATGTGTACTTCGTCCTAGATTCAAAACTGTTTTTACAGTTTCCTCCAGTGACTAACTGTGACTCTTACAACCATGTTTTCTTCCAAACTCAGCCACCAAACCTTACTTGGCTTTATATCTTCACCACCCAACCCAGTACTTAGGAACAAAGGAACTAGCTAGGCTAACAGGAAAGGAAGGCCCCAGTACAAACAGCATAGCTAACCTAGAAACATGAAAGGGCACTCTGCAAACACAAAGAGGAAACTAAAATAGCCTAGGTACTGCCCAGCAGAAGGCTCAGTGAGAAAGAAGACATGCTCCAGGCCTTGCTTTGATGGGAAGGAGTTCCTGAGAAAACACACACCTTAGCAGAGCTCTGCTGAAGAGAGTTAGTCTTATATGCAGCCCTGTCTCACTTGAATGAGTGGTGGAACACATGCCTAGAACAGCAGAGCCTAAATGGAAGGTATCGAAGATCACAGCATAGAGAGTCATTACTCAAGCAAGCTACCTGTGAATTTAATTGACTACAATAATGTAAATTCTTTCAATTGACCTCATTATAATTAAGCAATCAAAGTAAGGGTGAAAGTGCAGGCAGGAACTTGGCAGATGTGTGGGTGTGGTCTCCTCTGTCCCCCCCACCCCCATCTCCTTACAGGAGTTGGCCCTGCCCCCAAGGCCACCTGCTGGCCTGTCACACCTGGTGCTCATTCCTGGAGCAGTCTGTAGCCACACCTCAAGGGCAGGAAGGCCTCTAAGGTGCAGTACCTTTAGGGATCCCCAAGGCCTCCTCAATCAATAATCCCCCCCAGGAGGTGCTTTTTATGAGAGCTGGATTATGAGGATTTGGTAAGATGTCGATTAAGCGGCACTTCAAAGAGTGGCTGTAGCTGCACCTGCACCATTTATGAAGGTCTATTAATAGAAAGCACAGAGTCTAGCACTAATCCCAGGCTCATAGAAAATCCATGATTTATGCCTTAGGGCCCAAAAGGCACTGAGGATTTCAGCTCACCCGCTGCCTAGAGGCAGGGTGTGATGGCCCCCACATCTGGCCAAGGGCGAGCTCTGTCACTGGGTTTCGAGGGACCATCCTGGCCCTGACAGGAATTAGAAAAACGATTCTTCAGGCCTTTCCAGGATCTATACTTTTTCCTGTTCTAAGATGGCCACCCTCATGCAACAGGCCCTAGGCAAACAAGCTTTGAAGTCAGAACCCGGGCAGGTCGGCTGCTAGTCTGTCTTCTCATCCCTTCTTTGCAGCCGCCCCTCTCTTATCCTTTGAGGCATGGTGATCGTCACACGAGCAAACTGCATAAATTCTGGAATCAGTCAGGTTCCTGTTTCTTCCTAAATGTTTGTGTGTTTGACGCTGTCATTAAGAGGCAAGGAGCAGACCTCATTCATCTCTTTATTCGTGTTCACCTTGGAAAGCCAGAGGCCCAGTAGCTGGCTTAGTTTTGCTGAATACACGAAAAAGACAAGAGAGCGTTTGAATCATAGAAGGAAAGGCTCAGAGGACACAAAACTGAAAACCAAAATTTCCCCAAAGAGCAAAGTCAAATAAACTTCTGCTTGTTATCTCCCTTCCCCCCTTCTTCTCCTTTTCCTTCTCTTCATCTTCCCCCTTCTCATCTTCTCTCTCCTTCCAGTGTTGGGCAATGGAACCTACAGTCTTTGCATTCTAGACAAGTGCATTGAGCCAGACTCCAGCCCATGTTCAACTGACAGGGAGCCCTGGAGTCAGGTGGGTGTTCCATGGTCAGCAAGCTGGTTGTCTACTGCCGTACAATGACCAGAATGAGAGAAACCCATGGGAGATTAGTTCCATTGATGACCGTTAGCTTATTCATAAAGGAACAAGTATGTGCACATTCATGTGTGCCTGCGCATGCGCATGCAGACAGTTCTATTAAAAGGCGTCTTACTGTTTTTTTTTTCTCACTAGGTTGAATACAAACGTATTGGCTAACTGTTACCAATTGTGTCAAATTTTTAAATCAAGTCCTCACACGCAAAACTAAAGTTTCAAACTATGGTATTTTAGAGAGTGATCATCCTTGTGGAAAGAATTCTACATGACCCCAGAGTTCACCAAAACCATCTCTTCCATAGATAACGGTTTCCAGAAGGAAGCAGAGGACCAAGGTGTCTGGGAGGCAGTGACGACAGCAGTCATTCCATTCCAGGAGGAAGCACTGTTAGACACACACTAGACACATCGGAAGTGTGCCCCAGGCTGAAACACTCTTAATGGAAAGAAGGAAGGAGATCCGACCCCACTGAGTCCCTACAAATGATGTCATAGTCATTATATGAAGTTTGTTTTTAAAACCTGAAAGCTATGTGGGTACCAAGGAGAAATAAATCCATCAATGGGGGTTTACACTGTCTTACTCTACAGTGAGTCCTTCTCATGAAGACTTTCTTACCCAATTAAATATTTTAAAATACGAATTCTCACTCATTTAAAACCTTTGGTTTCAAGTTAAGTTTCCTAACCATTTTCTTCTTTGACTGAATATTATCCCCACGCGTGGGATATGCCTCTGTGTGTGTACACGTGTGTGTATGAGAGCATGAATGTGTATAGGATGGGCTGACTTACAGACATCAAAGTTTGATATTTTAATAGATATTCCTCTATTGCTGCCCACATTATATCCCAGGCATGGTCTTTTCCCTGAGTCTGAGCCATTTTAGCTTAGCTGGCTGGCCAGTGAGCCCCAGGACCAATCCATCTCTGCCTTTCCCAGTGTAGAGGTCACATGTACGTGTGACCCACTTTCCTTTTAATTGGGTCTTAGGTTCCTTATGTTTTCTCAGCAAACACTTTACCACTGTGCTGTCTCCCCAGCCGTTCACTGGGGAGACACATAAGCACTCTTCTTCATGCTGATAGGAAGCACATCACAGCCTCAACTGTGACCCACCAACCCACTCGCCCAGAGCCAGAGTGCTTGAGCCTGCATCTCACTCACCAAAGCTCTGGACCTTGGAGCAAATCATTTCTCCTTGAGTTTTTTTTCTCCATTCTAAAAATCTATCTTTAATAGTAGCCTGCAGAAGAATTCTCACTGGGAATTAATGAGTTACCTCATTTTTTTGCAAGTCTTTAGAATATTAAGAGAACGTATGATATAAGCTGCACAAGTGTGTCAAACCAAGACTGTGACAAGAAAGCATTTACTTACTTCCTCTCCATCCAGGAGTCTGACTGGCAGAACAGCCACTGACATTCCTTTCAGGTATTGATCACATATCATCATCCATATTGGGTGTAGGGGATGGCACATGTGGCCCTGGTGGGACACACTTATCTAAAAGTTCTTCGATTCAGACTTCCCTTGCACTCTTAGTGTTCAATGGCTCCATAATACAATTCCGTGGCAGGAATGGCAAGGCTGCTCCTGTGTAAATGCTGGGGCCCCCTCAGCTGCAGAAGTGTCTCCTGCAGAAGGACCTAACTGAGCACTGCCAGGACTGCTGGTGCAGACAATGCCAGCCCATCAGGAACCGCTGTTTAGAAGAGATGCTTTCCGTGGGATCAATGTGAGAAGCAGTGGAGGGGATTAAAGGAGCTTACAGCAGTGCTCAGGGGAGCCATTTCTCAGCTGCTCCCAGAGTCTGTGTCACTGACTCTGTGCCACCTCATCTCCAACCCCTAGGCAGGTAGGGTTGGGTGGTGAGTAGTCCAGGGCACGGGCAACACAACACCCCGCTTCTGAAGTCAGAAACTGACATTCTACCTTGCTCCCTTCCCACTGCCCATCTCAGAACACCTCCACACCCCAAGACACACCCTTGCTTCTATCACACTGAGACAACCATCGTCCCCAGCAGAGCAAGAGGAAAGGCCTCAGTCCTGAGCCCTTGAGACTTGTCTTTGGAGTAATTTAGTTACAACATCCAAGAGTCTTTCTTTTTCTTTTTTCCATGTCTTCTGCACCATGCTTTCTGCCTCAGGCTAGATTCTATTTAGAGGATGTTATGTCTCCTTTTAGTTTGAATGCGTTAGAATGACAAAAGGAAGTCTATATGGGCACACACGCAGAAAACATGGCATGCTCTCTACACTTATATGACTCTCTCTCTCTCTCTCTCTCTCTCTCTCTCTCTTTCTCTCTCTCTCTCTCTTTCTCTCCTCTGTCTGTCTCTCTCCTCCTGTCTTTATTCATAGTGCTCCAGTTTGGCCAGCATGTCACCTTGGGATTCTTGACATTAATGAGGTACCAAGAAGTGGAGAATTGCCTGCTGAGAGACAAACTTCAGGAAAATTGTTCCAAGCCTCTTGCTCAGCAGAACTGATAAGATTAAATTAGCCATAACCCAGTAAACAAACCACACAGGAAAGACCAGAAGTTTATTACTCTTTCTTTATGGCATTGGTCCACGTAATTTAATTTCAGTGATCTTATGTGCTAGTCAAAATGAGTCCTGCCTCTGTCAGAACACGAACCATGGGTCTGTTTTCCTATTTGCAGTTGGTTTTTATAATTGGACTAAGGAAGACTGGCAGGAAAGGGAATCCTAAAATAGCTCTGTCTGATCACTTCTTCCCTACAGCATCCTGTCCTCTCCTTCCTTCCTTCCTTCGCCTCCGCTTGAGTCCCCACATCCCCTGTGGGCCTGGGGCTGAATCACTGCCTGGCCCTAGTCCAGACACACACTATCATGGAGTACTTCTTCACTCTAATCACCATCTCATCTGTTGTCCATCATTCGAGATAATGTGCTGAAATGGGGTAGTAAGCCTTTGATAATGTTGTGCTTGTTTGCCTAGTGATGAGAGGAAACTGCATTATCCCTCATACACAGATGTATGTGTATCTGTGAACCACACAGGGGTCCGTATTCGAGGACTGACCCTGCCAGCTGTGTGGTGAGAGGGAGCCGCCACCACCTGACCTGCTCACCTGTAATGAGGGAGTCCTACAAGCTTCACTTGCCACCATGAACTGTGGTAAGAGTTAAAGGGAGGTGCCTGCAAAGCATGCTGGGAACTGCAAAGGCCTTTCTGTAGCACATGGCAACCTTTTCAAGACTCATCTTAAACGATTTCATTCCTGGGCAGATGGTAGGTTTCCCGTGCATGCCCGCCATCAGTCTTCGGGGTCTGGCCCTTGGATTGGGCATCTTTCTTCTGCTTCCTGAAAGCATTCATGATTGACTCCCCCCCCAATAATTCTGTAATTACTTCAGATCATATTAAAAGGTTACCAGAAGTCACTAAGATCTACAGTAACATTCAGTGTCAAGGTTAGTGGTCTTCGGGGCTTCCTATCGAGGTACACTGCTGCTTGGACTGTATCTCTAGCCAATATGTCTTTGCCACCATGGCAATAAGACTCTCTAGCATTATTTTTTAAAAAGTTTCCTCTTAGAATTTGCCTCTCTGAAAGCAAAAATTAGTACACATGCACATTGTGCTCCAAAGGTTGGCTAAAGCCAACAGTAATTTTATTTATTGACCTAACATTGGCAGAGAGAGGAAACAGAGCTGCCTTTCCCATGTAGTTTAGCTCTCTTTGGTAATCACTGAAATTCAGAAAAGTAGATGATGTCAATGTCCCCTTTCTTATGGAAATACCTGTGCTAACAAGACTCAAAATCTCTTTTAATTATTTGTTTTAATTATGTGAATGTATACATGTCCATGTCACTGTACTGGCTGGTTTTGTGTGTCAACTTGACCCAGGCTGGAGTTATCACAGAGAAAGAAGTTTCAGTTGGGAAAGTGCCCCCATGTGATCTATCTGTGGGGCATTTTCTCAATTAGTGATCAAGGGGGAAGACCCTTGTAGGTGGTGCCATCCCTGGGCTGGTATTCTTGGGCTCTATAAGAGAGCAGGCTGAGCAATCCAGGGGAAGCAAGCCAGTAAGAAACATCCCTCCATGGCCTCTGCATCAGCTCCTGCTTCCTGACCTGCTTGAGTTCCAGTCCTGACTTCTTCTGGTGATCAACAGCAATGTGGAAGTGTAAGCTGAATAAAGCCTTTCCTCCCTGACTTGCTTCTTGGTCATGATGTTTGTGCAGGAATAGAAACCCTGACTGAGACATGCACCATGAGGGCCAGTGTTCTCAGGCCAGAAGAGCTAAAGGTATAGGCAGCTGTGAGCTGCCACCAGCGGGGAACGTAGTTCATATCCTCTGGAAGACCAATGCACACTTTTAACTCTCTCTAGCCCCCAAAAAGCTTTCTAACCTCTAATCTTAGCTGTTAGTCTCTGAATTGTATCTTTTAAAATCTTTCTGCTCTAGTTTTGAAAATGTGTATCTGGAAGCAAAACATAGGTATTTTTCAAGTTGAATCTAAATTTTAGCATTTTATCTGTGATATTTAACCACTTATAATTAATACAATTATTGACTTTTATAAGTATATATTGTGTTATGAATATTCTTTCCTTTCTTATCTTTTAGAAAAAAAATTTGAGAATTGGATGACAGCTCAGTGTGTACAATACTTGCTGTGCAAGCATAAAGAAGTGACCTCTGACACCAGCACCCATGTACAAAGTGGGTTTGATGGTGGTGCACCTGTAGCCCAGTAGTGACTGGACAAAGAAAGGAGAATCCTGGGATGTCACTGTCTAGCCAGTGTAATCAGATTGTGGGGTCCTGAGATCAGGGAGAGGTTCTCAAAAATAAGGTTGAGAATAATAGAGGAAGATACTCTGTGTCAGACTTTGATCTACACACACACACACACACACACACATGCATGCACACCCATACACACACAGAAATACACACATACACACGCATACACATGCATGCACGCACACATATTTTACACTCTCACACATACAATGACATACAATAAAATAAATCACCAATTTTAATTTTTAAAACTATTTTAATTCTCCATCATAATAGATGATCAACAATGGGCAGGCATCATCATGGAGAAGACTTTCCAAGGAAAACAAACAGGAGAGAAAATAGGATAATCTAGGGCTGTAAACTGTTCTTCATCGAGAGATATATTCATAGATGGCATATCCACTAACCATGATTATAATGCTTTAACATAAATCAGACAGTGAACACACTGTTACTATAATTAAAACAGCATTAAAGATTTGGCATCAAGTTTAAGAAACCTTTTCAAGATATATATGGTATAAATTCATAAAATGATTGCACAGCATAAGAAATGTACTTTAATGCTACCAAACTATACATTTAAATAGAGCAAAATGGTACGTTTCATGTTATGAATATTTTACCATAATAAAAATGTTCACAGAAAGCAAACAGAGGAGACACAGAAGATCAAAACTACCACAGAGCAATTATCAACTGAATGATAGACGTTCTCTGGTTACTGATGAGGTAGCCAAGTAGCATAGTTGCTACTGTCTATATAATCAACTATGGAAAAACTACAGATGTCCAAAGGAAGCAAGGCTCTTGGGAAACGTTAAGCAAAATGGGAAAACTCTGCGGAGAGAGAAAGAATATCCACATTTGTGTGTGGAGAGGGGCTCGTACCACAGAAAGCCAGTGGAGCAGCTGTTAAAAGCAGGTTTTTGAGGGGCTTTTTAAATCCTCCTCTTGCCCCCAAACCATGGCAGTTCTAGCACCTGCCAAGGTGCTATCAGGAGAGGATCACAGCCCTCCCGAGTGGCATGAGAAATGGATAGTGATGGACTTTTAGCATGCACCCCACACCTCCCTCCTTGAGTCACCAGCTACAGTGAACTACAAAATCACTTCATGAATGATGGGCCATTAATCCAGGTACAGAGGATTTGCTTGGCTGTGTGGAGGCAAAATGAACTATGGTAATGAGCTGATAACATCAAAACACTCCAAGCTGGATAACAGTAGCCCCTCTCCTTTCATTGTCAAGGAGAAAGAAATGCACCGGGACTCAACCCTCAGCCCGCCTCTGAAGCACGATGCCTGATTATGTAGGTGATGGACTGTGGGAGACAGGAGCTTGAGGACAGATATATGCATCTAAAGCATTCATCTCCTGCAAAACCAAAGCCAACCAACCAAAGAGGAGTAACTCCTAAACTGAGGTAGACATGCCAGAAATACAAAGCAAACAAAATAAAATACTCTAAAGTAGAATGCTAGTGTTATAAAATGGGAACAATAAGTCATAACAAACACAAAAAGCATTAGAAAGTATAAAAGGTGTGTAACCAACATAAAGAATCAGAGTAGATTCCAGCAACAGACAAAGAATGTATACATGAAGCCAGAGCATGGAACATGCACGTTGAGGAGGAGTCACGCCAATGGCACACATGGACGGGGATTCTAGGCACGCCCAACATTCTATACCACATTTTTTGAAAAATTTTAATATCATCAGTGGGAAATAGGATTCTAACTGGTGGTATAAGCAAGAAGATTGATAATGGTTTGAGTTTAGATATTTGAGTGTTCACATTGAAATTCTCTAAGAAATAAGAAAACACTGGGTTGGAGCTGAGGATGTAGCACAGAGATAGAGCACTTGCCTCGCTTGTGGGAGCAGATCCTGAGGGGGAAAGACAAACAAACAAACAAAACCAACAAAACATAGGAAAAGCTAATCAGCATGAAGTAGATGTAAGGGAAAGTGAGGCAGGCTGCGAGTTAGGCCTGAGGGAATCAAGAGAAACTGGAGCTGCACAGTGTCTCCTTTTTTCTCTTGTTTTATTTTTGTTTTTGTTTTTGTTTTTTGCTTTTGTTTTTGTTTTTGTTTTGTTTTGAGGTTAAATTTCTTAATTTATAACTTTCTATATTCTTTGTTTACATTCCAAATGATTTCCTCTTTCCCAGTTTTCCCCTCCCCATAAGTCCCATAAGCCCTCTTCCCTCTCCCCATTCCCCAATCACCTCCCTCCCATTTCTCTGTCCTGGTAATCCCCTACAATGCTGGATCAAGCCTTTCCAGGACCAGGGCCCTTCTTTCTTCTTGGGAATCATTTTATATGCTAATTGTGTCTTGAGTATTCAGAGCTTCTGGGATAATTAATATCCACTTATCAGTGACTACATTCCAAGGGTATTATTTTGTGATTGAGTTACCTCACTTAGGATGATATTTTCCAGTTCCAACCATTTGCCTAAAAATTTCATGAATTCATTGTTTTTAATTGCTGAGTAGTATTCCATTGTATAAATATACCACATTTTCTGTATCCATTCCTCCATTGAGGGACATCTGGATTCTTTCCAGCTCTGGCTATTATAAATAAGGCTGCTATGAACATAGTGGAGCATGTGTCCTTATTGCATGCCAGGGAATCCTCTGGGTATATGTCCAGGAGTGATATAGCAGGGTCCTCTGGAAGTGTCATGACCAGTTTTCTGAGGAACTGCCAGACCGATTTCCAGAGTGGTTGTACCATCTTGCAATCCCATCAGCAGTGGAGGAGTGTTCCTCTTTCTCCACATCCTTGCCAGCATCTGCTGTCTCCTAAGTTTTTAACCTTAGCCATTCTGACTAGTGTGAGGTGAAATCTCAGGGTCACTTGATCTTCGACAAAGGAGCACAAAACATCCAGTGGAAAAAAAGATAGCCTTTTCAATAAATGGTGCTCATTCAATTGGAGGTCAGCATGCAGAAGAATGTGAATTGATCCATTCTTATCTCTTCGTACTAAGCTCAACTCCAAGTGGATCAAGGACCTCCACATAAAACCAGACACACTGAAACTAATAGAAAAGAAACTGGGGAAGACCCTTGAGGACATGGGCACAGGGGAAAAGTTCCTGAAAAGAACACCAATAGTTTATGCTCTAAGATCAAGAGTTGACAAATGGGACCTCATAAAATTACAAAGTTTCTGTAAGGCAAAGGACATGTCAAAAGGACAAAACAGCAACCAACAAATTGGGAAAAGATCTTCACCAACCCTACATCTGACAGAGGGCTAATATCTAATATATACATAGAACTCAAGAAGTTAGACCCCAGAGAACCAAATAACCCTATTAAAAATGGGGTACAAAGCTAAACAAAGAATTTTCACCTGAAGAAATTCAGATGGCTGAGACCTTAAGAAATGTTCAACATCATTAGCCATTAGGGAAATGTAAGTCAAAACAACCCTGAGATTGCACAGTGTCTCCTAGTGTTTCCCCTTTGCAGTGAATGTCCTTGAAACTTCAGTTAGGTTTTTCCCACTAGATCAGAAACTCGAGTGCCAAGATACTCAACCAACTGCCCCATAAGTGTGCTAATGAAGGATTTGTGTCACCAGAAGACCCATTAGAATATCATTTAAATTGTACATTTATAGCCCTCTACTCTCTCTTCTAAAAGAGAGATCTGGTCTACCATAATGAAGGAAGAGGAGGGGTCACCTTAGCTTACTCCAGTGAACAAGCCACCAAATGTCATGAATATTCATGACAATTTAACTCCTTGCTAAAGTAAAATACTAATCCCCTCTCTTTAAGCCAGCCTGTTCCCCTCTCTCATTCTCTCTCTCCATCTCTCCCTTCTCCCTTCTCTTTCTCCCTACCCTCCCTCTCTGGAATATACTATCCAATTTGCTTTGCAAAATAGTTTTGAAGTGTGTCTTTTGGCTGCATTCTCCAAGATGCCAAGAACCGAGGAGAAAACTTTATGAGGAGCAGATGTGTCAATAGGCTGATAATTTCTCAGAATTATTGAATGGTGATTAAAACCTCAGATGGACAAGGCTTTTTGTATGCCTAAGTACGCTACAGTAAAGTCTAAGACTATCAGAGATAAAGACACTATTCAAAAGGTTTCCAAGAAGAGGAGAAAAAATAACCCACAGTGGAAAAATAATAAAATTTATGTCATATAGCTTGCCAGAAATGTGGGCTCAAGGAGTGGAATTTTTAGGGAAAATACCCACATTCTTAAATTTTATATTCAGTGGAACTGTCCTTTAAATATGAGGATTAGTGAAAATATTCCAAAGCATATGGGCTTCAGGACATATCAGTTTGAAAGAAATTTCTGGAGAAAATATGAAATAAAGATTAAAGGATGTCTCATAAGAATGCAATGGGAGATAGAGGAATTAGGCAAATAGCTCACTTAAGAGCTGGAATGAACCAAGAGACAAAGAAAGACATTACAGCCATATAATGCAGCCTAGAATGGTGTTGGTTACTGGTTTGTGCTCTCTCTCTCTCTCTCTCTCTCTCTCTCTCTCTCTCTCTCTGTGTGTGTGTGTGTGTGTGTGTGTGTGTGTGTGTCTGCTGTCTGTCTATTTCCCTATAGGTGGATACGTCTCTCTGTCTCTTTCTGTCTCTCTCTGTCTCTTTGTCTCTGTCTCTTTCTCTCTCTCTCTTTGTGTGTGTGTGTGTGTGTGTGTGTGTGTGTGTATGCACATGTGTATTCTTTAACATTTTGAGATATATTCTTCTTCCTCTATTCTGATCCTTCCGGGTTCATCATGAGACAATATTTCGCTGTATCAATGGCCTTTTCTGCATTTATTGAACTGATCTTTTTTGTTTTATGCCCTTGAGTCTATTTGTGTAA
Source organism: Apodemus sylvaticus (assembly GCF_947179515.1). Classification (NCBI taxonomy): domain Eukaryota; kingdom Metazoa; phylum Chordata; class Mammalia; order Rodentia; family Muridae; genus Apodemus; species Apodemus sylvaticus. The sequence continues at coordinate 91,805,735 of NC_067483.1, forward strand.
CTGATTAGGAAAAAAATTATTACATTTTTATGAATTGCTTCAAGATAAGTATTAAATAAACTTTAATACCTATTTATGATTTAGCCACTCAAGGAATTAAGTATAGGATTATAAAGCACACATGCAGCTGAAATACAACGAGTGTATTATTTTACATAGGGATGTTAGGAACATTTGTTTAAAAATATAGACTGGAAAATATTGTAATACAAATACTGACTAAATATGATATTATGGATGAAGTCTGTAATGTAATATAAGAGGAAATAAAGCTATCAGGAGTGGGAGGTAGAGATGTAGCTCATCTGCTGCAGTCACTGCTGTAGTAGAGTCAATTTCCTGGCATGCTACCATTGTAGGCACACAGAGCTCTTGGCTCAGCAGGGTCCCAGGCTTGCTTTAATACTGTGCTTGCCACGATGGAATTCCTAATGATTTAAGTGTTATTTGCAAATGGACTCTTTTGGAGCAAAGGAGCATGCCCACAAGCAGAGGAGAAATGTGACAGTTACATCTCCTCCTTGCATCCTGTCAACACACTGAAGGTCATAATAGCTCCTGAGCATAGCGAGGGCACACAGCTGAGTGGTACTCACAGCAAACATAATGACTGTGTTACATCTCTGATGATGTGTCCCAGACAGCCTGGAACAAACATGCTTCAAGCTAGAGCTTCCTTTGAATGCAAGAAGGTGATGGTGTTTCTAGAAACATGAGGGAACCTCTTAATGACAAAGGAAGCCTCTTAATTCCTTTAACTTCTGCCCTTCCTTGTGTCATCCAGGGATCTATGCTAGTATGGGTGCCCAGGGCTCCTTATTTTCTCAATCCTTCCATACCTGTGCAGAAGACAGAGCGTCAGGGAATATCCTGTATGTAACATAAAGTTTCCTCTGGGACAGAGTTCCCATGCTCTTGTATTATGCATTGATATAAGGAGTCAATTCTGAACACACATTCAGTGCTCTTACTCTTAGTCTATGGGTAGACTCCCCATAATGGCTCCATAGTTAAAGACATGTACTGCCCTTACAAAGGACCCAAGCTCAGTCCCCAGCATTGGCTCATAAACACCTATAACTTCAGTTCCAGGGGATCTGACACCCTTACTGGCCTCCATGACACACACGCGCGCGCACGCGCGCGCACACACACACACACACACACACATCAGTTTGAAGTCATGAAGCCTGTATGGGCTACATAATAAGACTGTTGCTCAAAACTTAAGCAAAAAAAAAAAAAAAAAAAAAAAAAAAAGCAATAAAGAAAAACCAAGTTCAGCCATATTTGCTGCCAGTCAGGGCAGAAGAGCTTCACTAGGTACTGTATCACCCCGAGCTTTAGATCTCTGGGGGTACAAACCGCCAGGGGTCTGCCTGTGCTCAGGAACTGAGCACATAGGAGGTTCATCTGCCAGTCCGCCGGGCGTGGGGCCTGTGTCCTGCCTGGAGACCAGCAAAGGGAGAGAATCCCTGCAGCCATATTACTGCCTGCCAGAGCAGAAGAGCGTCACTAGGTACTGTATCACCCCGAGCTTTAGCTCTCTGGGGGTGCAAACTGCCAGAGGTCTGCCTGCACCCAGGACCTGAGCACACAGGTGGTTCATCTTCCAGCTGGTAGGTCGTGATGTCTGTATCCTTCCTGGAGAACATCAGAGGGAGCAACTCCCGTGACCATCTTTGTGGCCTGCCAGGGCAGAAAAACATCACTAGGTACTGTATTATCCTGAGCTTAAGATCTCTGGGGGTGCAAATCTCCAGGGGTCTGCCTGCGCTCAGAACCTGAGAACATAGGCGGTTTATCTGCAAGCTGGTCGGTCGTGGGGCCTGTATCCTACGTGAGAATCAACAGAGGGAGTGACCCCCACTCACCATCTTTGCTCCATAACAGAGCAGTCTGAGAACACCTGGTTCACCTTGACAACCCAAGTATAACATTTCTTGAGGTAAGACTGAGCAGGGCTCCAAAGGCACAAAAGAGGAAGGCAGCATATCAGTAATCTGTGCCAGAGGAAACCCAGTCATCCAGTGTCACAGAAATAGCCCTAAAGGTCCACAATAGGTTGTGGCACCAGCCAGTGACAATAAGACCATCTAACACCAGTGAGAACTAGATGGCTAAAGGCAAGCATAGGAACATTACTAACAGAAACCAAGGCATTATGGCAGCATCTGAACCCAATTCTCCAACAATAGCAAGTCCTGGATACCTCAACACACCAGGAAAGCAAGAGTTGGATTTAAAAGCACTGGTAAGGATGCTGTTAGAGGAACAAATGAAGGACATAAATAAATCTCTTAAAGAAATTCAGGAGAAAATGATCAAAAGCTAGAAGCCCTTACAAGGGAAACACAAAAATCACTTAAAGAAATTCAGGACAATATGGGTCAGAAGTTTGTAGCCAATAAGGAGGAAATGCAAAAATCACTTAAAAAAATACAGAACTTTGATCAACAGGCAGAAGTCATGAAAGAGGAAACACAAAAACCTCTCAAAGAATTAGAGAAAAACACAAACAAGCAAATGACAGAACTGAGCAAAAACTTCCAGGATCTGAAAACAGAAGTAGAAACAACTAAGAAAGCACAAAGGGAGACAATTTGGAGATAGAAAACCTTGGGAAGAAATCAGGGGCCATAGATGCAAATATCAACAACAGAATACAAGAGATAGAAGAAAGAATCTCAGATGCCGAAGATACCATAGAAACCATGGACTCAACAGTCAAATAAAATGCAAAATGCAAAAAGATTGTAACCCAAAACATCCAGAAAATCCAGAACACAATGAGAAAGCCAAATCTAAGAATTATAGGCATTGATGAGAGTGAAGATTTACAACTTAAAGGGCCAGCAAATATCTTCAACAAAATTATGGAAGAAAACTTCCCTAACCTAAAGAGAGAGATGCCCCATGAATATACAAGAAGCCTACAGAACTCCAAACAGACTGGACCAGAACAGAACTACCTCCCGTCACATAATAATCAAAACCCCAAATGTACTAAACAAAGAGAGAATACTTAGGGCAGTAAGAGAAAAAGGGCAAGTAGCATATAAAGGAAGACCTATCAGAATTATACCAGATTTCTCACCAGAGACCATGAAAGCTGAAGATCCTGGGTGGAGCTCATGCAGACTCTAAGAGAACACAAATGCCAGCCAAGACTACTATACCCAGCGAAACTCTCAATCACTAAAGATGGAGAAACCAAGATATTCCATGACAAAACCAAATTTACACAATATCTTTCCACAAACCCAGCCCTACAAAGGATAATAGGCGGAAAACACCATTACAACGAGGGAAACTACACCCTGGAAAAAGCAGGATATTAAGCTTCTTTCATCAAACCCAAAAGAAGATAACCACACAAGTATAAAATTAACATCAAAAATTATGGGAAGCAATAACCACTACTCCTTAATATCTCTTAACATCAATGGACTCAATTCCCCAATAAAAAGACATAGATTAACAGACTTGTTAGGTAAATAGGACCCTACATTTTGCTGCATACAGGAAACACACCTCAGTGTCAAAGACAAAAACTACCTTAGAGTAAAAGGCTGGAAGAGAATTCTACAAGCAAATGGTCTCAGGAAACAAGCCAGAGTTGCCATTCTAATATGAGATAAAATTGACTTTTAACCTAATGTCATCAAAAGAGACATGGAAGGTCACTTCTTGCTGGTCAAAGAAAAATCCAACAAGAAGAACTCTCAATCCTGAATATCTATGCTCCAAATACAAGGGCACCGTCATTCATAAAAGAAACTTTACTAAAGCTCAAAGCACACATTGCACCTAACACAATAATTGTGGGTGACTTCAACACTCCACTCTCATCAATGGATCGATCAGGAAAACAAACTAAACAGGAAGACAGTGAAACTAATTGAAGCTTTGGACCAATTGGATTTAACAGATATACATAGAACTTTTCATCCCAAAGCAAAAGAATATACCTTTTTCTCAGCACCTCATGGTACCTTCTCCAAAATTGATCATATAGTTGGTCACAAGACAGACCTCAATAAATACAAGAAAACTGAAATAATCCCATGCCTCCCATCAGATCACTATGGAGTGAAAGTGGTATTTAATAACAATAAAAACAACAGAAAGCCCACATATACATGGAAACTGAACAATACTCTACTCAATGATACCTTGGTAAAGGAAGAAATAAAGAATGAAATCAAAGATTTTTTAGAATTTAAAGAAATTGAAGGCACAACATACACAAATCTATGGGACACAATGAAAGCAGGGCTAAGAGGAAAATTCATAGCTTTGAGTGCCTCCAAAAAGAAATTCAAGAGAGCATACACTAGAAGATTAACGGAACAACTGAAAGCCCTGGAACAAAAAGAAGCTAATTCACCCAGGAGGAGGAGAAGACAGGAAATCATCAAACTCTGAGCTGAAATCAATCAAGTAGAAACCAAGAGAACCATACAAAGAATCAACAAAACCAGGAGCTGGTTCTTTGAAAAAATCAACAAGATAGATAAACCCTTAGCCATACTAACCAAAGGGCACAGACAAAGTATCCAAATTAACGAAATTAGAAATGAAAAGGGAGATATTACAACAGAAATGGAGGAAATTCATTAGATGCTGAAAAGGCATTTGACAAAATTCAGCATCCTTTCATGCTAAAAGTCTTGGAAAGGACAGGAATTCAAGGTCCATATCTAAACATAGTAAAAGCAATATACAGCAAACCGGTAGCCAACATCAAACTAAATGGAGAGAAGCTTGAAACAATCCCACTAAAATCAGGGACTAGACAAGGCTGCCCCCTCTCTCCATATCTTTTCAATATAGTTCTTGAAGTCCTAGCTAGAGCAATTAGACAACATAAGGAGGTCAAAGGGATACAAATTGGAAAAGAAGAAATCAAACTATCACTATTTGCAGATGATATGATAGTATACTTAAGTGACCCAAAAAACTTTCCTAGAGAACTCCTACAGCTGATAAACAACTTTAGCAAAGTGGCTGGCTACAAAATCAATTCAAGCAAATCAGTAGCCTTTATATACTCAAAGGATAAGCAGACTGAGAAAGAAATTAGGGAAATGACACCCTTCACAATAGCCACAAACAGCATAAAGTGCCTTGGGGTGACTCTAACCAAACAAGTGAAAGACCTATATGACAAGAACTTCAGATCTCTGAAGAAGGAAATCGAAGAAGATCTCAGAAAATGGAAAAATCTTCCATGCTCATGGATTGGCAGGATTAATATAGTTAAAATGGCCATCTTGCCAAAGGCAATCTACAGATTCAATGCAATCCCCATCAAAATCCCAAACCAGTTCTTCATAGAGCTAGAAAGAGCAATGTTCAAATTCATCTGGAATAACAAAAAACCCAGGATAGCTAAAACTATTCTCAACAGTAAAAGAACTTCAGGGGGATTCAGTATCCCAGACCTCAAACTTTACCACAGAGCAATAGTGATAAAAACTGCATGGTATTGGTACAATGTCAGGCAAGCGGATCAATGCAATAGGATTGAAGACCCAGAAATGAACCCACACACCTATGGTCACTTGATCTTCGACAAAGGAGCTGAAAGCATCCAGTGGAAAAAAGATAGTCTTTTCAACAAATGGTGCTGGTTCAATTGGAGGTCAGCATGCAGAAGAATGTGAATCGATCCATTCTTATCTCCTTGTACTAATCTCAACTCCAAATGGATCAAGGACCTCCACATAAAACCTGACACTCTGAAACTAATCAGAAAAAAAAAAAAACTGGGGAAGACCCTTGAGGACATGGGCACAGGGGAAAAGTTCCTGAATAGAACACCAATAGCTTATGCTCTAAGATCAAGAATTGACAAGATGGGACCTCATAAAACTACAACGTTTCTGTAAGGCAAAGGGCACTGTCAAAAGAACAAAACATCAACCAACAGATTGGGAAAGGATCTTCACCAACCCTAAATTTGACAGAGGGCTAATATCTAATATATACAAAGAACTCAAGAAGGTAGAACCTAGAGAACCAAATAACCCCATTAAAAAGTGCGGTACCGAGCTAAACAAAGATTTTTCACATGAAGAACTTCAGTGGGCTGAGAAACACCTTAAGAAATGTTCAACATCATTAACCATTAGGGAATGCAAATCAAAACAACCCTGAGATTTCACCTCACACCAGTCAGAATGACTAAGGTCAAAAACTCAGGAGACAGCAGGTGCTGGCAAGGATGTGGAGAAAGAGGAACACTCCTCCTCTGCTGGTGGGATTGTAAGATGGTGCAACCACTTTGGAAATCAGTCTGGAGGTTCCTCAGAAAACTGGGCATGGCACTTCCGGAGGACCCTGCTATACCACTCCTGGGCATATACCCAGAGGATTCTCCAGCATGTAATAAGGACACATGCTCCACTATGTTCATAGCAGCCCTATTTATAATAGCTAGAAGCTGGAGAGAACCCAGGTATCCCTCAATGGAGGAATGGATACAAAAATGTGGTATATTTACACAATGGAGTACTATTCAGCCATTAGAAACAATAAATTCATGAAATTCATACACAAATGGATGGAGCTGGAGAACATCATACTAAGTGAGGTAACCCAGTCTCAAAAGATCAATCATGGTATGCACTCACTGATAAGTGGATATTAACCTAGAAACTTGGAATACCCAAGAAATAATCCACATATTAAATGATGTCCAAAAGAACAGAGGAGTGGCCCCTGGTTCTGGAAAGACTCAATGCAACAGTATAGGGGAATACCAGAACAGGGAAGTGGGGAGGAGTAGATGGAGGAACAGGGGAAGGGAAGAGGGCTTATGGGACTTGCCGGGAGTGGGGACCCAGAAAAGGGGAAATCATTTGATATGTAAATAAAGAATACATTGAATAAAAAAATAAATAAAAGAAAAAAAGTAAAAAAGAAAAACCAAGTTCTCAAAAGTGGGAAGAGAATCTAGAATATAAAAAATCAGTATCATTTCTCTAAGCTATAAATAGTCAATTAAGAAAAATATTTAAGTAATATGAAACAGTATTTACAAAACTAATAAAATGCCTCTAATCTAATTTAATTGAGAACACCCTAGGACTCTAGAGAAAATATTAATAGACAGTCTAAGTTCTTGGTGTACAAACACGCACACACCAGTCTTCCTCTAGTTAACCTACATACTTAACACAGCCTTCACTACAATCCCTGCTGGAGTTTTATTTAAGTACTTACCAAATGTATTTTAAAGACTTGCGCAGACAATAAAGGTTCAATCATAGCAAGACAATTAGAAGAGAGAAGATGTTTAAGAAGAGTAGTTAAAGACACATACACATAAAAACACATCACACACATGCACACTCACACGCATATACACACATGTGTAAGCACACAAGCACATTTCTCCATAGAACTTGACTGAAACATGGGGAAGAAACCCATTCAAACCCTAGAACATGGCAAGAACAGAGTCAGAGAGCACATGGTGGGCAGGCAGCTTAGTTGTCGATCTGGAGCGAACTGGATTGTGGCATAAAAAAAACCTATTCAATGGTTTACATAAATGTAGGCTCTAGACAAATGAAGTTCTTCAATACAAAAGTAAATCAGTTCTCTCCACAGATGATAAAACAGAGCTAGCCTCATAAGGACCATAAGGACAACATTTAATTGGAGCAGGCTTATAGGTTCAGAGGTTCAGTTCATTATCAAGGAGGGAACATGGCAGCATTCAGGTAGGAATCATACAGGGGGAGCTGAGAGTTCTACATCTTCATCTGAAGGTTTCTAGCAGAAAACTCGCCTCCAAGCAGCTAGGATGATGGTCTTAAAGCCCACAACCACAGTGACACACCTATTCCAACAGGGCCACACCTTTTAATAGTGCCACTCCCTGGGCCGAGCATATACAAACCATCACACAAATTATAAGGGAAAGATTGACAGAATAACATGGAGAGAGGAATCAAGCAGCACTGTTGTGTGGAACTGTTAACAGAAACACCAACCTTCACCGAGACTTTCAAGTTTGCCCCTGGATTTTTTTTTTTTTTTTTTTTTTTTTTTTTTTGCTTTTCGTTGTTGTTGCTGTTTAAGACAGAAGTCCTTGTATCTCAGTATCTCAGTATCTCAGGCTATTCTTGAACTCACTGCATAGTTAAAGACAACTTTGAACTTCTGGTCCTTCTGTCTCTTCCTCTCTAGTGAATCGATGAAAACCTGAACCACCTCACCCATTTCCTATGGTGACTCCTGCATGCTAGGAGAACACTCTGTCCATTGAGATCCTTCCAACTATTTCCATAGGAACAATAAGTCTGACTCTAATTATTGTGTATACTTGTTTTTCATAGTATTTAATTATTCTTCCCAGTTTAAGTAACAATTACTAGAGATAAACATATTTTTGTAATAAACATGAATACCTGGGTCACAGAATTTATGTGATGATGAAAGAATCAAGAAGAGGATATTTTTCAGAGTAATCCTCTACCAGGAGTCAAAATGCCTTGGGTTTCAGAAAATATGCTTATGGAGGGACTAGAATATCAGATAGTTCTAAAAGTCAGGTCAGTCAAGACTATTCAACATTGAAGACTGAAAAAGAATTTTAAATTTCTGAAAACTTGTACCAACTCTTTAAGCTATGTCTTTAAGACTTAGGCTTTCTTTTACTCCTCAACAAAGTATGAGAGTGATTCTCAGACTAACTCATTATTCTCTGGGCACCATAGCTGGGGTCAAGTCTTTTGATTTTCATACTAAATAAAAGTTCACAGAAACATATGGACATGGATGCGTTAGCCAACCTTCCACCTCTGTAGAGGAAAACCTGAGATAATCAACTTATAAAAAGAAAGAGTTATCTTGGCTCACAGTTTAGGAAGTCCATGACAAAGTGGCCCTGTTGATTTGGACCTAAACATACATAGGTGGTACATCATCATGGCAGGAATATGTAATAGCACAGCCATGGATGTCATGGCCAGGAAGCAAAAGAAGCTAAAATAGGAGCCTGGGGAGTTGGCTCGGTGGGTAAAGTGCATTGACACCAATCTGATCATGATCTGAGTTTGCTCTTTAGACCGCATGAAAGAAAAGTAGGGCACAGTGATGGGCACTTATAATCACAACATTGGGGCGAAGGAACAAGAACTCCTTGGAGCCTCATTGGCAGGACAGTTTAGCCTACTGGATATGTTCTAGGTTAGTAAGAAATGCTGCCCTAAAAACTGACAGGTGGAAGATGACTCAGGAATGACCCTTGAGATTGTACTCTATCTTCTGAATGCAGGAACACACATGCACACACAACTACTGACTAAATTAATTACTTTTCTTTGCTGTGATAAAACACCATGGCCAAGATGACTTCTAAAAGGAAGAGTTAATATTGGCTTACAGTTTCAGAGGGTGAGAATCCATCATGGCAGGTAAGTTTGGCAGCCGTGGTGAGGCAGGAACACAAGCTGAGGACTCACATTTTCATCCACAAGCAGGAAAGGAGAACCAAAAGTAGAAGAATCGAATTTTAGAGCCTTCACTCAATGATGCACTTCCTCCAGCATGGCTGCACTACCTAGATCTTCCCAAACAGTGCAAGGAACTGAGGACCAAGTGTTGAGATGTCTGGGACTATGGGGAGCATTGCTCACTCAAACCATGACACTCACATATACACTGAGAGGTCTATGCAACACACATGCACACGCATACACACAAAGCAGACAAGCAAGCAAGCAAAAGAACACCAAGGACGAGCCTTGGTTTGGTCAGGAATTCTGAGGAAGAGGCATTTGGGAGTGGTCAAAGTACCACTCAGTCATTCATGGGGTATAAGATGATAGCCTTGTAGCCTGCTCAAGATGACCTCCTAGACACTTCTCTGTAGATAGCTCTTGGCTCTGTAGTCTGCTTAAGATAACTTTCTGCTCAGAAACAGCGTTCTCCTTGAGACAGCTCGCTCGTGCTAGAAAAAAAATTCTAAAAGCTCTCTGGATAGTTCATGAATTATCCAACTGAAGTCAGAAAGCTGCTAGAAAACATTCTAAAAGAGTTGTGTTCATTCTCCAAGCAGTTCTCTCTGGGTAACTCTCACAGAGCAAAGCCTAGTCTTTTATTTACTTATCAACTCAGTCATTTACTCCATGTTCCCTTTCGGTGATCCCATGAGTCATCAGTCAGCGTTTTATGACTTTAGTCCCTTGACACTTAGGAAAAGACAGCAAGCACATTTGTTTTTTTACCCAGGGAAATGGATTCAGAGATCTGCCTGAGTTTTTAAGTACAGACAACAAGCTATCTAGGTGGGATCTCGCTCTGAGATTATCATTCCCACCATGCCTGGGCCTAAACTTAACTCTGTCCCAGTCTGACCTTGAATTCGGAAAATGGCCTGCCTTTGTGAGCACAAACAGTAAACTTCTCTGGGTGGGAACTTGCCCTGTGATCACTACGCACAAATCTTTTTATCTCCTTCCCAGTCTTAGTCAGGGTTTCTATTACTACACAAACACCATGACCAAGAAGCAAGCTGGGGAGGAAAGGGTTTATTCAATTTATACTTCCACATTACTGTTCATCACCAAAGGAAGTCAAGACTGGAATTCAAGCAGGTCAAGAAGCAGGAGCTGATGCAGAGACCATGGAGGGATGTTTATTACTGGCTAACTTCCCCTGGCTTGCTCAAGTTGCTTTTTTTATAGAACCCAAGACTACCAGCCCAGGGATGGTGTCATCCACAAGGGCCCCTCCCCTCTTGATCACTAATTGAGAAAATTACAGCTGGATCTCATGGAGATATTTCCTCACCTGAGGCTCCTTTCTCTGTGATAATTCCAGTTTGTGTCAAGTTGATACAAAAATCTGCCACTACATTCCCTAATGTCTTTCTGACAAGCTGCCTCATAGTGAAGCCACCTCTGCATATCCTGCCAGCTCTGCTCCAGGGGTGGGAAACCTTGTCACATCATCCCTTCTAGCCATGCTGGAATTGGCAAAAACAATCAAAAACAAAACATAAAGATAAATGAAAGAGGACATAATCTCCTTGAGGTTGTAAGCCCAGTGACGTAAAGACTTCCAACGAAGAATGAATCTCTTGAAGGTTCAATTTATTCCTTGGTACCAGGTTGGGTTCAAGCCCTTAGTACATGAACCAAGACATTTAAGATTCAAACTATAACAATGTATTCAGATTGTTTCCTTCAGTAAAACACACACTTCAAACCAACTATTAATATTTTCTCAGTCTCATTCCAACTCTGTGAGCTATGCTCCAATAAGAGTAAATCTAAAAATGAGAGTTATGTAAAAATAATCACACACTGCCTTCTTTCCTTAGAAGGGAGAGCTTTTACCAGTGTCACAAGGACAGGTAATGACTCTGGTTAAAAAGTATGTAGGAGTCTCACTTCAAAGTTATGCTTGGAACAAGCATGCTATGTGGAAATAACTAACAACTTTCTCTTGGTCAAGTTGACATGACAAATGTCATCTTAATGGTTTCTCAGGCACTGTCCTATTTTTTAATGTCAATGGAAAACTAACTTTTCTAAAATGCAAATAAAAATTTTGTCGCTTAATTTGGTGCTGTCAGTAGATTTGTGGGTATGAGGGTGGATGGATACTCTTTATCAAAGTTGCAGCATCTTCCAATCTTTATCAGTATTTATTAGGCAGACGGGAGTCTCTAATAAAACTCTCATTGACCTTTTAATCTACAAATGTAAAATAATGGTTAATGGATTTTTCTGTGTTGACCAATTCTTTCACGATGCATTGGTCATTGTATATGCTTTGGGTTGAATTTGCGTATATTTATTTAGGATTCTTGCATCTTTTGCCCATGAGTAACATTGATATGTAGCTTTTAGTAGGTTGTATCTTTCTCTAGTTTAAGTGTCAAAATTAAGCTACTCTGCTTTTAAAATTTACTTGAGGGGGTAAGAAGATGACTCCTTGATAAAGGGCATGCTTCTCAAGTGTGAGAATTGCAATGTGGACTATAGAGCCCATATAAATGCCTGGTGGGCATGGCAGCCCATCTGTAATTTCAGCAGAAAGAAGGTGGAGTCAGGGGATGCTGCCCTGCCCTCAGGGTTAACATCATGCTAAGGGAGAAAGACTCAAAGCAAGCTGGCTAAAAGACAAGTTATTTTCAGAAACAGGAATGTCAGGTTTGATTGACAGACCCTGCCTCACTGAATAGGAGGAAGCCCTATGGAGAATGGTTCCCAACACCCAGGTACACACAGGCTTCCACAGGTACACTCATTCGTATGCACTATGTGCCCCCCAAGGCACACACACACACACACACACACACACACACACACACGTACACACGCACACACACACACGCACGCACACACAGACACAGACATATAAAGACACACATACACACACACACACACACACACACACACACACAAAGAAAGAAAAAGGATGACTTGAAACCCAGCAGTGTAGTACATGCATGCAACTGCAGCACCTGACGGCAGAGGCAGGAACACCATGAATGTGAAATCCAAGACTTGCTTGGGCTCCAGGCCAACCTGGGATACTCAATGAGACCCTGTCTCAAAAATAATAAAAAAAAAAGATGAAAATTTCTCTGTAGTTTTCTATGCTCTGAAGGTCTATATAACAACAACAACTACCACCACCACCACTACTACTACTACCACCACTACTACTATTACTACAACATATGCTAGAGCTTTTCAAGAAAATGCCCTTGAACTTTGGCACAGAAGAGTAGGTGGATAGTGGGTCTCTCCCAATTGTTTCACATTCTTTGATTATTGATCTTTTCCAGTTGTTGAATACATCTCCTGGAATCAGGGTTACTTCTCTGTAATTTCACAGAATGCCATGAACTTCATCTACAGCATGATTCTACCTCTGTAAAGGCAGGATACCCTCCTCCAAGCTTAAGCTCCTCGGGATCTATCGTTGTTTTCTCTTTGCTCCATTATAATGTGATTTACGGCATGTTTTAGCTTTAAGCAGCTCAATACCATCTGTTTTAATGATCTTTAAAAAAGATATTTCAATTCCAAATTTTATTAATTTTATTCATTTTATGGCTACATCATTTATTAGTTTCTGCTTTATTCTTTATGATGTTTTATTTGCAATTCATAGGTTTATCTTTCCATTTCTGTCTTAATTGAGCAGTTGCTCTATGTTTACACTTGTTTGCTAAAAGCATGAATAAATAACACATAATCACTGGAATACTGATATTTACATTTGAATACCAAGATACATTTTAAATGTGGTTACTTCTTCTACATATATACACATATATTACAAATAATTCTAATATAATTTCTTATTTTAACCCAGTTTTAGTTAGAAAATTATCATATAAACATCTTACATCTTTAACATTTGGTTTATTTATTTATTTATTATATGTAAGTACACTGTAGCTATTTTCAGACATACCAGAAAGGGCATCAGACCTCATTACAGATGGCTGTGAGCCACCATGTGGTTGCTGGGATTTGAACTCAGGACCTTCAGCAGACCCGTCAGTGCTCTTAACCGCTGAGCCATCTCTCCAGTCCAACATTTGTTTTTTTTTTAAGGAAACACAATTTATCCACTTATTTTCTTTTTTAAAACGATGTATTTATTTATTTTATGTATATGAGAACACTATAGCTGTCTTTAGACCCACCAGAAGAGGCTGTTGGATTCCATTATAGATGGTTATGAGCCACCATGTGGTTGCTGGAAATTGAACTCAGGACCTCTGTAAGAGCAGTCAGTGCTCTTTTTTTGTTTTGTTTTTGTTTGTTTGTTTGTTTTTTGTTTTCAAGACAGGGTTTCCCTGTGTAGCCCTGGCTGTCCTGGAACTCACTCTGTAGATGAGGCTGGCCTCAAACTCAGAAATCTGCCTGCCTCTGCCTCCCAAGTGCTGAGATTAAAGGTGTGCGCCACCACTGCCCGGCCAGTCAGTGCTCTTAAGCACTGAACCATCTCATCTCTCCAGGCCCCACTTATTTTCTCTTATGTCAAGATTATCTTTATTTATGTGTATGTGTGTGCATGAATGCTGCACATACATGCAGATGTCCACAGAGGCCAGAAGAGGGCATCAGATTCCATTAAGCTGGAGTTACAGGCATTTGTGAGCTGCCCAGCAAAGGTGCTGTGAATAAAATTTGGGTCTTCTGGAAAATCAGCGAGAACTCTTAACTGATAAACCATCTCTCTAGGCCCTAGTTATTGGTTTTCATTCATAAGTTTATCTCATTTGTTGTTAATACAGTGCTCATTCTTAAAACATACTTCAAATCTGCTAGGAAAAGAAACTTCCTGTTTCCTGGTTAACTAGTCATATACACATATTTAACCAACACTTAATTCAACTTTTAAATATACATTCTACGCTATGATGGTATTTTTCAGTCATCAGCAGTGCTGAAGTAACTCACTCACCACCATATTTCTGAATTTCTCCTAGAATTACAGGAGATTTTGCTTTGCATGGTGCTATTTGAGTGGTTTGCTGTGGACTCAGAGCCTTTGTTTTCTATTCGCAGTTTAGAAAGGAGACATCATATTCTTGACTCTTCTTCCGGCCCATCCTCATGCCAAGATTAACTTGACATGCTCACCCATTCAGATAATTTTTTTTTAGAAAGGTATCCTCTCCTACTCTGCCAAAATAGTCTCTATTCTTCTCTTTTCTGTCCAACCACTGCCAGCTGTACTTACACATCCATAAGTATGCTCTCTTCTCTCACTAGACTTACGTTCCTGAAAGGCAGGAAATGTGTTTCCTGAGTGCCATAATCCAAGCATTCTTGTAATGCCTAACAATTCATTGGAGTTCACTAAATAAATGCAAATGTTAGTGTAGTAGTTTTCATTGGGGTTTCATTATTCCTAGTATTAATCACTGAATTTGCCCAGTATATTAATTTCTAATGGTTTGGTAACGTTTCTTTTAGGTAGTTCTCCAGGAACTAGTGTGATGTCAACATTCAATTTGGGACTCTGCTTTAATGTGAAATTTTAACCCGTTTACATTTACTGTAGTACTGATTTGTCTGGACTCATTTCTGCCATTTGAAGTTGTTTATTACTTCCAGGCACAGTTGCTCATGTGAATAGTCCTAGCACTGTAAACCTGAGTCAGAAGGATCATTTAGCCAGGAAACACATCAAGGCCCCACCTCAAGAATAAGCAAATAGGGGCTGGAGAGAAAGCTCAGAAGTTAAGAGTACTGGCTGCCCTTGTAGAGTACCTTAGCATAGCCACCCCCAGCACCTATGTGGCAGTTCATAAAGCTCTGCAACTACAGTTCCAATGAACCCATCACCCTCCTCTTGCCACCACTGCATGTGTGTGATACATAGACATACATGCAGGCAAAGCCCTCATACACAAAATTTAATTTCAAAAAATTAAATATATCATGAAAAAAATTAAACAAAAGTTGTTTATTATTATTATTTTCTCTATTGGTTAATACTCTTGATTAATAGCTGACATACATGAATACTTTAGAGTGCACCAAACCTGTCACAGATTTTGAATCTCAATATTTACAATGACCTTAGGATCCATATTGAAAGGGAAGAAAACAAGACATTGTGAGGTTCAGTCTGCTGTCTAAGGCCCCATGAGTGCTAAACTGTCAAAACAGAAGTCAGATTTCAGAAGACTTTCTTACCCTCTAGTTTTCTCTTTCTCTCTTTTCTGAGGTTCTGGTTTTTAACTCAAATGACTTAAACCAGTGGTTCTCAACCTGTGGATCATGACCCACTCTAAGCATTGGACAACACCTTCATGGACGTAGGGTACCTCAGAACCCTGGAAAACATAGATATTCATATTACAGTTTATAATTATAAAGTAGAAATGAAAATAGTTTTATGGTTAGGGTGTTACCACAACATGAGGAACTATAATTAAGGGTCATATTATTAGGAAGGTTGAGAACCTTAAATTTCCCACTTTCTATTTCTTAGATCTAGAACATTCAGCATTTTAATCATGGCTATTTCAAAATTTTAAAAATTCAGTATCTTGTTCCTACTTTTCTTGAAAACTATAGTGTTGCCAGCTTACACCCACTACTGTTCCTCTTCTTGAAGTTTAGTTAAAATAACCTAGAATTCTATTTTTATTCTAGGGTTTCTATATTGTCACCAATTTCATGCTGCATATTTCTTTTCAAATGATCTGCCAATCTTTTTGCTATACACGCTAGAAAAAATTTCCCCATTACTTTATGTCTCGGTAATATATTTATTCTCTTTTATATCTGCTGTATTACAAGACCCATGTCTTTTGCTTTCAGAAATTGGTAATCAGATAAACATTGTATTAATTTCCTAAATTTCCTTTTTATTCTTTTATATATCCTTGGTCATTGAAATCTGTCTTTATTTTGGTTGAAACTCCCTTTTAACTCTTTCCAAAGCTACTTAGATTTTTTTCTATTTATTTTCTTTTTTTAATCTCCTAATGTCAGCTATTTGTCTTTATTATATCCTTATATGTTATTTATTGGCTCTCAAATAATTTTTCATTGTTCAATTTGATTTATCACTATAGGTCATAGTTAGTTTTGATTGCCAACTTATGAGAGTTTAGAGAGAAGGCAATTTCAATTGGAAAACCACCCAAATCAGATTGACCAGTGTGCATGTCTATGAAGGATTGTTTTGATTGCTGTGTTTATATTGATACACTGTGGGTGGCACCATTCCCTAGGCAGGTCTTCTTGGCCCATTGTATGAAAGCTAGTGAGTATGAGTCTGCAAGTATATCACCAAGCACTGCCCCTCCATAGTTTCTGATTCAAGTTCCCAGAAATCAAACTAGCATACTTGTTTTAGGGTTTTACTGTTGTGAACAGACACTCTGAACAAGGTAAGTCTTATAAAGGACAGCATTTAATTGGGGTTGGCTTACAGGTTCAGAGGTTCAGTCCATTATCATCAAGGCAGGAACATGGCAGCATCTAGTCAGGCATGCTGCAGGTGGAGCTGGGAGTTCTACATCTTCATCTGAAAGCTGCTAATGGTAGACTGACTTCCAAGCAGCTAGGATGATAGTCTTAAGCCCACACCTACACACCTACTCGAACAAAGCCACACCTCCTATAGTGCCACTCCCTGGGCCAAGCACACACGAGTCAAGACAATACTCAAGTAATTCATTCATTTTCTCTGTCATTGAAGGAGCCTATCTTTTCATCATCCTCAACAGAGGAAGGCAAGAGCAGTGATCATGCAGATGGCCAGACATGCTAAAAGGCAGGCTTCCTGTTACGTGATGAACAAGGAGCAGGAAGGAGAGAGACCAGATGCAAAAGCTTTCCTTTGGGGGCTTAATGTTCTCAGGTAGTTAGTTCATCCTTGGCAGAACCGAGTTTCCCTTGTCGCCCCCTGCAACATTGAAGATTTCTAAAATTAACTTGGGCTCTGCTCCACTTCTCTGCCAAGTTCCTCCCCCAGGAGTACACTAGTCTCTCCGTGGCCAACACATGACATTAATCACTCTCATGATGAAAATAACCTTTACAAAGAACTTTGTCCAAAACCATGTGAAGGCCTAGGTTTGGATTGGTTTAGCCTGGAAATCGCTCCATGAGGTTGTCTTCTTAGCTTCCCAGGCTTTCTCAATAGCAAACCGAGGCTGAGAGTGATAATGAGGCTGTAGACATTCCAGGCTTGGTCCAGGGTTAGGTAGGTAGGGGTGGAGTCATGGGGGTGGGGGCAGAAAAGCTGTAACACTTGCTGGCCCACCGGGCCTCATTTACTAGGATGCAAGATCCTCTATTATGCTGTGGGTTATGGAATCCTCTTTAACCCTTGATCAGGTCACAGAACCTGAAGGAAAAATATTTAAAAAAAAAAAAGCCTGGAAAAGACAAAGATGCGGATTCTAGGGAGGTGTGCCTTAAGCACTGGGACATAGAATACTGCTATCTGAGAGGCGATGTGTAATGGCTTACCCAGGCCATGCTTTGGAGACTTAAGAACCTGTGATAGCTCTGCTTCTGGCTGTTGTTACTGTGATTTATAAGCGGGATCCAGTCACTCATATCCAACCATGTGCCATTCTATTTAAGCGTCAGTGTTCAAAAGATTGCTCCTGCTTGCGTCAACATGTTTAATAGGAAACACAAGCTACTCTGGAGACCTCAGTCCTATCTCCTAACCATTAGCTACTTGGATTGTTCCAGAATTTGACTCTCTATTTTTAAAGTTTGAAGAGACGGAAAACATGCTGGGAGAGCTTCATCTGTGTCTCACACCAGATGCTGTCTGCCACACAAACCAGCCAGAGAGGCCATGCAGTGGCCAATTAAACAGCAGTCAACTGACTAAATGAGGGGGGAGGGGCAGCAAAGGGCTTTCCTCTCCACAGACCCTTAGCAGAACACAAGATTAACTTTTCTTGAGGCTCTAATAGGTAACTTTCTATTTGTTCTGTCAAATCTTTGGGTCTTATTAGAGGATCTTGACCAGGATGTCTTTGGCAAAACAGAGGGGCCACACCTTAATTGCTTATGGAGAAAATCTGTGTTCCAGATCACTAGGTTTTACTGGCATGAACCTATTCTCAAATATGAGACCATGAGGAGGATTTTCATAGACAGTTGCCTCAAAGTAGCAGGATCATATAGAACAGGACAATTTATACACGGGGCCCTGTACTCATGAGTTGTTAACTCCCTTCCTTTCTTCCTTCATCTTCATGTTAGGCAAATTAACCCCTGATCTCAGGTTCTTAAGTGTGGAATGGAGTTGTGGAGACCAAGCTAGACATTCCATGTAGGTGCTCAGGACATGCCTGGAGTAGTGTAAGATCTGAGTGGATGTTGTCTGTTATCGTATTGGACCCTCTAGATTTTAGCTGAGAGATTGAAATGGCAAGTGCTAGCATCACAGCCTTTTCCGACAACCCAGCTCAGGGAGAGGAAGGGCAAGAAATTCACTCATCTCACTTTTGAGAGAATAAGGACTTCATCCTCTGAGGGTGGCTTGTGAAAGCCACGGATCTTCTGTGCTTGTGGACCAGCGTTCTCTGACTTGCTCTGTGTTCTGCATCCCTGCGTCCCCCAGCGCAAAGGATGCTATAAGGACATAACCAGAAGAAGGAGCAGTTACATCAACTCATACACATGCTCCTCAGAAAGCCCTGGGGCTCATAGAGGGCTGGCTCAGGATTAGCACACTGTGTTCTTTGCTGTCTCTGTGTGTTTTATACTGCAGTTAAATAAGAGTTGTTTCTTGGATTCTATTATTTTCCTGGTGCCAAATAACATGTGATAGTAGCTACTAAATAATCCAATACCATAAATAGATTCCATACCATAGATAGATGAGTAGGTGATAGTGAGACAGATTAGATTAGATTAGATTAGATAATAATGATAGATGGGTGATAGATGACTGATGGATAATATAGATGGACAGATTGATTAGGTAAGATTATAATGGTAGGTAAATGATAGGCAGATGATAGAAAGATAGACAGACAAATAGATAATTGATTGATAGATGTAAACGGCAGGTAGATGGTAGACAGGTGATAGAGAATATAAACATGGTAATGGTAGATAGATGACTGATGATGCATAGATAGATAGATATTAGATATTCATAAATAGATAGGTGATATATAAATAAATTATAGATATTCATAGATATTCATAGATAAGTAAATAATAGATGATTCATAAATAAAAGGAATAAATAATAGGCAGGTAGATAGATGATAGATGAATAGATTAAATTCAATTAATCTTTCTCAAAGAATGGATCAAAGGCTCAGGGGAATGATAGAATCTACAGAATGACTTAGCTGGGGACTTGAAGCATTCCTGGAAGAGTACTCTGTCCATTATGTCTAGAATATGAAGATTTGTAGTCAGATACTGAAGAAAAGTACTAAAATTCTAAGGAAGCAAACAGTGCATACAAAGCTGAGAGAACTTACAACACATTTGGGAAATTGGAAGTATTTCTATTTGGCCAGGAAAAGCAGCACAGAACGATATGAACTTGGAATGTGAATCTTATCTCTCAGACTGTAGTGATTAGGAGATTCTAGGTAGGATATGGGGATAGACTTATTAAATGAATGCATGTGTGGTTTGGAAGGATTACTGTGACTCAGATGAGGGTTGTAAATTACTGGTAAACAGTGAGGAGAGTATTCCATCAATCCAAGGAAGAAATGACTAGGAGGCTTTCAATTAGTCTATGCGAGTTGCAGTGGTGAGAGATACAAGGTGATAACACTAACAGACTGAGTGACGCTTTGCGTGAGGAGAAAATGGGGGTGAGAGGAGTCTGTCACCCTTCTCATACCTCCATGTTACTTAACAAGACGTCATTTCCCACACCAAAAAGAAAAGGAAAGAATAAGAGGACTGTGATCAAGCCAATGCTGGATGCTAGAGACCATGGGAAGCCCAGTGAATAAGACCTCTAGTACACAGCCCAGCTGCGAAGATTGACAGTGCAGGCACATACCAACCCAGGCACTGTACATGGTGTGTAGCTGCAGGCACCAGTGCAATGCGCTTTCTGAGCAGATTAGAAGAGAATGAAGGACAGAATACCAGAAGACACTGTGCTTTATGTGATAAGCACAAGATCATCCAAAGACAGATGCTAAGAAATATATAGACAAGTGCATAAGGAGAAGCCACAGGATGGGGAGATGGCAGGCGAGTCGTGATGGGAACATCCTGAGCAGCCCTTCTGAAAGCAGCCGCTGGTGGAAATCAAAAGTCAAGAGTCATATTTCCAATGGGAATTCTGAACTGGAAGGAAAATAAGGATCATGCTTTAGGAATTATGACTACAGGAAAAATGAATAGAAGCATTGGTCATTCTTTTAAGGATTTTGTCCATGAGAAAGGTGAATCAATAGGAGAGTGACTGGTGTGGATTTAAGATCAAGAAAAGTCATTAAGAAAAGCAGAGCAAGGCTAGAGCTTCTTACTAGCTGAGGTCACGCCCTATTGGCTGGGATTACCAGAATGTTATAGATGAAAGAAAAAAAACCTGAATGATTCCGGTGATGATTCTGAATGACCTGGTGATATTGTCAGGAATAAATTCAGACTGTGGGATGGAGAGGACAGACTGGAAAGGTGACATCTCATCCACTAATAAAAGTTAAGGACAGGTACAGATAATTACAATATTACATACACACACACACACACATACCATGTTAAAGGCAGGAACATATAATCACAATATAACACATACACACATAGATAGATAGATAGATAGATAGATAGATAGATAGATAGATAGATAGACAGACATGCATAGATGCATATATACATACCAATATCTGTAACAGGTACAGATAATTAGAATATTACACACATATATGCATAAACACATACTCCTCACACAAATATATGCTAAGATAAGGGCAGGTAAATAATTACAATACCATACACATACATGCACATACACACACATATATGTTTAGGTATAGGCAAGTCAAGATAATCACAATATTACACATGCATATGTGTATACATATATACATATATACACATACATTATATATATATTTATATACTTATATTTGCATATAAAGTGTATACAAATATATATGTAAGAAAAATTAAAATAAAAATGAAAGCAGACCGTAGTAACTATCTCAGAACAGTTGGGAGCATTCATAACCACTTTTAGGGAACCAGAGAGAGAACAAACTAAAGAATCATAAAACTACAAAGACTAACTGAGATTCCAAGGGCCAGACAAATGGAAGGTGCTCTATGGTGACACCAGGTTTCTCCAGTATGCAGCAGGGAAGTCTAGGCAGGAAACGGAACTTAGAATTCAGAGTTGAGACTTTGGTGGCTGTTGGGTCAGACATACAAGAAAGCTAAGCTCAGTAGAGCTTTCCCAATGAAGCAAGAGCTCATGAGACTGACACTCCACGCCTCTACCAGGACCCAGCAGTGTGTGTGTACACGATGACATTGTCGAAGGTGGAGACATTTCTCTAAAACATCTGCAAACTCACATCTTCTGAACCACTGAATGCATGACCTCACAGCAGCTGTGGTTGCTGCATAAGGCCTGTTCAAGATCAAGTCAGTCAGCATCCAGGATGGATTGGGAGTGGGGTAGGGAAGGGCACATGAGGCCCACGCATAGCTAAGGCATATTTGGCAGTCGATGGCTCCTGAATGTCAGGGATCAGTTTTCTTTAGGGGCGTTGGTTCCTCGTAGTTTGCCCATGCTCCTGAGCACAGACCACACCCACGAACATACAGGTAACACTAAATGGACTCAAAGGTTTCAAAATAAAAGGTGCAAAGTTATGAATGGCTGTTTTAGGGGAGAGTTAGGAAGAAATTGGGGGAGTGTGAGGTAAATATCAAACTATATTGTATAGATCTATGATATTCCAAAAAATATATAACAAAGATATAAATACAAATTCACCTTATAACGGCAGTGGGAGGCCCTAACACAGAGAGTCCCAACTGGTCAAGGTGCACTGCTTAAATGACTATGGGCCACTTAGTCCTAAAAGAGCAGCAATGTAACACCTTCTTTAGTCCCACATTCAGGGAACAGCTTAGAAGAGGTAGAAGAAAGTTTGCAAGATCCAGACATCAGCTATATTGTGAATTCTGGAAAATTCTCTGCTCTCTGAAACTGTGGTGTAGGTCATAGGAGGGTGTTTTCCAGAGAGATAAATGGATCTCACAGAGGCGAGAACCAGGATGATGTAGGTAGTGGCTACATCCTCACAATGGTGAGTGGCGATGCTCACAATGCTCAAGAAAACCTGCTGTGGCAGGACCTCTGGGAGGTCATAGACTCAAGAGGCTTAGTAGAAATGTCTCCACATTTGACAAGTCTCCCAAAATGTTCACAGCATTACCATTCCAACCTGAGGCACTGAAAGGAAATAAGGTAAACTATGTAAGTGAATAAAGGTAGTTTTATATCAGCAAATTTATCAGATCACAACTACCAAGATCACATTTGGCAAAGCCCACAATGGACATGCTGGGCTTTTTTCTTTTTAACTCATGGAATTTTCATTTGCATATTTACATATTGCATTCATTCTAGGACAAGTATTTATAGATATTTTCTTCTGATTATAGTTAAGACATTTTTATTAACAATTTTAATTGAAGTAATTACCTACGAGGACTTTAGGGAAACGATGGCAATTTACAGATACGTGCCATTGAGACACATTGAGAGAGTGGTCATGGGATCAACCAATGTTTTAGGACAGTCTCCCTCAGGTCACTACACTGTCACTTCCATACAAGCCCTTTAGTTCATGACCTTCCATGTCTCTTTCTGGCTACAAGGAGAACAAATCAGGTACAGCTTTGCCTTAGTCTCTGAGGTGGTTTGAATACGATTGGCCCATGGGCACTATTAGAAGGTGTGGTCTTCTTGGAGGAAATGCATCACTGTGGAGGAGAGCTTTGAGGTCTCCTAGTGATCAGGCTCTGCCCAGTGTGGAAAAGAGTCTTCTCCTGGCTACCTGCAGAAGGCAGTCTGTTCTTGGCTGCCTTCAGATCAACTCTGCTCCTCTAGAACCATGTCTACCTAAATGTAGTGCCATGATTCCAATCAAGATGATAATAGACTAAACCTCTGAAAATAAGCCAGTCCCAATTAAATGTTTGCCTTTATAGGAGTTTCCTTTGTCATGATGTCTATTTACAGCAATAAAACCCTAACTAAGACAATCTCCTTCAATCTTCTCGTTATATTGTTGGAATAAACCCTTCTACAACCCCAGATGGGAAACCAATACCAAATAAAGTAAGGCTATAACCAAAGCCAAGCAGTCAACAGGTGAGTTTATTAAGTTGCTTTTCTTTGGGGTATGAAAGGGGGAATTGTATCATCTTTAAAAAAATGATACATAACACCATCTCAAAAGCCTGTCCTCTCTTACATCAGGGAAGAAAGCTTT
Organism: Apodemus sylvaticus; assembly: GCF_947179515.1. Taxonomy (NCBI): domain Eukaryota; kingdom Metazoa; phylum Chordata; class Mammalia; order Rodentia; family Muridae; genus Apodemus; species Apodemus sylvaticus. Next base: position 91,829,706 of record NC_067483.1, read on the forward strand.
ATTTTATCTTCCAGATTAGAGTCTGTAATCTAGGGAATTCAGGGCAGGAACTCAAGGCCAGAAATGAAAAAGGCCATAGAGGAATACAGCTCACTTGATCGCTTTCATGGCTTGCTCGGCTTTCTTTCTTAAATAACTAGGGATGGTGCCGCCCACAGTGGACTGGGCCTTCCAACATCAATTATTAATCAAGAAAATACCTGCAGGCTAATCCTAGGGAAACACTCCCTCACTGAGGTTCCCCTTTCTCAGGCAACTCTAGTTTGAGTCAAATTGACAGAAGCTAAACAGCACAGTAGATTATGGTGGCTGTGGGCTTGGCCCTAGTAAGGCTAGCTTACGAGGTAGCAAGGGTCATAGGCTGAAGAAAGCTTCCGGTGGTGGGGGAGGTCTGACTGGCAGAGTGAAATTGGCCTGGTCTGTCTGCAGCTGTCTGGGGATCAAATTTCCATGTCACCTGCTTAGGCCTAGTCTTCAGGAACTGAGCTGTCAGGCAAAGCCCTGTAATTGCCTCAGACTCATCCACACCTTCTCCAACTGTCTCCTAATTGAGGTTTAATGGCTTTGGTCACAGAAGGGAGCTTTTCCTGTCTTTATAGATAGACATTCTTTCATCTGAGCATCAGTCCAATTAGTTTAGCATGTGGGATAATTGACAGAAGTCAGACCTGACTGCACGGAATTCCCCAGGCCACAGTGGTCTTTGTGGTACTTGCCTGGATGGGTGTATGTGTTTTCGTTGTAGCTGGGATGCCATTTAGAAAATGGGCCTATGTAGAAGGAGAGGAAGTGGGAGCCTGTGGGGCTTTCTGAGTTGGTTATACCTGACTTTTATTTGCATTTTCTATCATAAATACTTCTTGTATTCACTTCTTAAGTGAACTGACTTAAATACTGTTGATTTTCTGTTTCAAATGAGGTGTGATTTATTTGAGTCATGTTAGATTTCATTATTTTTCCATAAAGTTAATCCCACCTGGAGATGGGTTTAGACTTGACTATGACAATGCCAGCTCCTCTACAGTCTTGAGTGGTTATGAACTGAGCCCAACACTGGAAGGCACAAACTCTGCAGTGGCATTTGGCCCCTGGAATTATGTAGCTCCAGGGCATGTGTGAGTATGATGTTTTCAGTTGTTGGCCAAGCAAACACAGAGTAGACCAGTTGGCCACTGAAGTGTCCCCTTTGTCTGGGTTGGCTGTATTTACCAAAGCAGCTTGGGAGGTGTGTTGTTGAGGACAGGGATCTTTATAGCAGGCTCCTGATGAGATGATAGCTTTGTTCAACTGTCTGGCATATGCAGTGACTTCAGGGAGCTCATGATGCCAAGAGTAACGCGATTGTCACCATTTAGACGTGGCTATGCATCAAGTGGTTAGTCTAGTGTTTTCTTAAAGTGTGAAGCAAATCAATGCGACCTGTAAAAAAAATCACTGTTTTGAAAAGGGAATGCATGAACATTTAGACGCACATGCCACAACATATCTTTTCGAGTTACAACGTGTTGTTTAGGAGATACAAGCTAATTTTGTACGATGCGTTAATTCTTCTCATAAAGTGTTTCCAATATGTACGTATTTGTCTTTATTCTGCAACACTGTATTTCCTTATTTGATGAATTATTGAGAGCTACTTCTGGATTGGCTAGAAAAAGGATGTAGAAGGCTGTTTCTTAAAAAAAAAACCTGTGAACAAGCGTGTCTTCTGCTGCTTCGTATGTTTCAACCTCAAGCCAAGATGGCTGCTCACCTGTCCCATCACAGGAGGAGAGTAATGGACATGCACAGGTTTCTGCTGTAGATGCTGAGACATGGATAAGTAAAAAAACATGGGAGGTTTTTATAATTCATCTCTGAAGGAGTCATCCCCATCAATCAGCCTGCATGTGTTTGTCAACCTCTTTTGAGGTCCACAGCCCCGTGCTAGGTTACGAGGAAGAAGGATAACACATGGTACCTGCTGTCAAGATAGAAAAAAGGTTAGCAAAGGTTTTCGATCTGGGCAGGGTATGATGAAGAATGAACTTAAACAGCTCTGAAAACATTCTCTACAGAGTTCATAAAGACAATGATTATGGAACACTAACTATTTAAATTCTCTCATCAAGGCCTGGCAAGGATCACTTTATATTTCTTCTGTTTCTAAACCTCAAAGTGCTCTGAGAAGTAGGTTCTATTGTAATTTCCTACAAACACGGTAACTAGTCCATAAAGATGTACCATGTGCTGGGCAGCACAATTAACCAGTAACGCATCCTTTATCTTCTATGAAATTTTTTAATACCTCAAAGAATATAAAGAACCACACCTTAAAAAATACCCAATTAAAGACTCATTTAAGATACAGTAAAGTCCCTGAGCAACCGGTCTGACCACATCTCTTCCTCCTGTCTTCAGAGTTAACCCTACCCCTAAAATTTAGAACCCACAATTTTAACCACTACCTTAAATTATGTGTCAAGGAAATTAATGAGAATGATAGCCATCAGAAAGAAGCCATTGGGTTGGGTGAATTAAGTGGCAATTGGGAGATTGATTCGTAAAAGGAGGTGCTTTTGGAGTGGGGGGCGGGGAAGACATGGGGAAGGGCCAGAAGAATGCATAGGGTGGGGAGGAGTCTTGTCTTGAGGATAAATAATATATTGGCTTCTCTGGCATGCTGTATTTGAAGGCTGAGGAGATGGAATAGTGGGTAAGATCCTTGGCTGCACAAGCACAAGGATTTAAAGTGGAGCCCTCAGCATACACTCGAAAAGCCAGGTGTGCACACCTCTAATGCTAGTGCTGTGGGTAGAGACAGACAAGTGTTGGGGCTTCCTGGCTGCCAGCTTGGTTTGTCTCTGGAGAAGGACATAGATGGTGACAGAGTAGGACACCTGACCTCTTCCTCTTGTGATCCTCCCAGGTTCATTACTCCCTCCTCTGGCAACACATCTCTGTGACAGTGGGTATTGTGCTGTGCATAACTATTAGCCCCTCAGTCTAGACGCTCACTAAGGTATAAACCCCACAAAGAAAAGACCATTGTTTCTGAAAAGCCAGAGGCTCCGACATTAGGGATTTTCCCCTAGTGGATCATTCCAAAAGACAACAGCAGACAACACAGTTGTTTCCAGAATCATGTGAAAGAGGGTTGGGAATACCTCTGCAGCCATGTTTTACACACCTGTTCAACTCTCAGTCCGCAGTGCAAGGATGTTCCTTTGTTACTGCAAATGTCTCGAAAACACTCATGCTTCCCTACTGATAGACGCTGCTATCCCTAGGAGTGTGTCAGGAAGTTTATGGGCAGAGAACACATCCTCCCTCCCCACAGACAGACACAAACCAGCAAAAGACTCTTCTCCACTCTGTTGGTCCAGGACCATGTTCATGGTTCCATTGTGCATAATCAAAATTCTGAGATTCTTAAAATCCTCCATGAGGGCTGGAGAGGTGGCTCAGCGGTTAAGAGCACTAGATGTTCTTCCAGAGGTCCTGAGTTCAATTCCCAGCAGTCACATGGTGGCTCACAACCATCTGTAATGTGATCTGACGCCCTCCTCTGGCATACAAGTGTACATATAGATAGAGTAATTGTATACATAATATAGATAAATCTTTTTTTAAAAACCTCCATGAAGATCTGGTATATAATGGTGCTCAGACAACACTGTCCAACTTCTCCCCTAATATTATAATCAGAGAAATGGGCATAAAAAATTATCTGATTATGGTACCAAGCAACATGTTTGATTTCTATAGGAACAGACTAACAAATTCATGTGTCGGGTGCTTGGGATGAAGCCCCAGCTCCTGTGTGTTTCTCTATTTCATAGAAGAAGGTTTTCAACTACAAAGAGGCAACAGTTCAGAGAGAGAGAGAGAGAGAGAGAGAGAGAGAGAGAGATGAGGTGCATGGCACTGTCACCCCTGCAGAACAGTGACTCAGTGAATGTAGTGGGAATAGTTCTCCTTTTCATTTTCTTCTTCATTACCTGTGTGGTACCCTCTCCCTGCTCTGACTTCTCTTTACAGTGGTGGGTTGAAACCCTGGGGATTGAGCGGCCTGTGCTGTCTGAGCAGAGTTGCTCCATTCCAGTTCTTAATAATAAGGATGTCACAATTGTCCTCTTTTGGCCTGTAGTTCTGTCACTCTTAGGGGTACAGTCTCAACCTTAAACAGCAGGTAGACAAAATAACCCTTTACACCTAACCCATGTCTGAAACTACTTGAACCCCATGCATGTCAACCAGCTTCAAAACAAACAAACAAACAACACTCCCGAGTCCATTGCCCTCTATTGTGAAGGAAGCCATTAGTAGGAAGACTCCTGTGGTTCATTCCCATGTGACAGACGGTCTTTTATTTCTTGGAATAGATTTTTACATTACTAATGAGATATGAGGTGCTCTGCCAAGGTTCCCCAGATTTCAGTGAGCCAGTGACTTGTTACATGGCTGAATGCGGGGTAACCAGATACGCATCTTCAGAGGAAGATAAACAGTCGTTTTTTAGAGAGGATGGAAACATCTGGATAGTTGGTTCTCCTTCGGGAGCTCTGTTAACTTCACAAGTAAACACAGCTCTCAATTCTGAGTCAGCAGGAATTTGAAGGCAGATTTTTCCATGTGAGGACTAGACTAATGGGGTCAGGTTGGCTATTCTAAATATTGCTCCCTCTGCCAAAGGTCCTCGTAGACCACGAGAGAAAATGCCGTGCGAGGCTTGGAAATGACTTTTCTTGTGAGAAAGGAAAAGAAATGTGGGGAAAATTCTCCAATCAGAATTTTCAAAAGGAATGACCCAAATTAGCATCTGTCTGGTTGTCTGGTCATTTCTTTTCTTTTTGACATGAGTGTCACAACAGACTTACTTACTACTGGAAAAAAAATAATAAACCACCACAGCAATAAATCTACTCTTTACTGGAAAATGTTGAAACACTTCTAGTATGCTCACAGAATGAAACACGACTCAAAACTACAGGAATGAAACTCTGACCTACAACACGTGGGTGACCTTCAAGTGTCCTCTATTTAACCAGACATAGAAAGCCACCATATTCCATCTCTGAAAAGACAGAACAGCAGACTGGGAGAGGCTGGTGTTGGCCAGCAGCACAGATGTGGGCCTACTGCATAGGGGATTATCTTGGGCTTTGTAGAATCTTTCTTGAGATAGTGAAGGCATGTCTTTTATCATATAACAGGGCAAAACTGGGCAGCACATGCATCCAGGGATACAGCAGGGAGAAGGCTCAGCACTTGCTGCTCTTACAAAGGATTCAAGATGGCTGCCCAGCACCCACATCAGGCATCTCACAACCACCTGTAATTCTAGCTTCAGGTTATCTGATACCCCTTCTGAGCTCCTCAAGCACATGCACACATGTGCATATGCCTACACACACATCAACACACACACACAATTAAAATAAACAATGAGTGTGACAAGAGTAACTCACCGTGTGTGTGTGAAGCTTGTCAAGTCCCAAATGAATGTGCACGGTTGACATGTCAAAGACCTCACACCCCAGACCCATAGGATTGGCAAAGTTTTCTCTGGGTAAGGCTCAGAGTGATGGCAACTGTGTCCTCTGCTTTGGAGTATGGATGGTGATAGTATACGCAGCAAGTGTCTGCTTACTCCCCGTGAATATTGACAGCCTGAAGACTGTTCTACAGAGACATCTCCTAGTGAGAGCAGCTAAGCCTCCTGGACTTAGTTATATACCATATAAGCTGCCTCCTTATGCAGTTGCATGCAATAACCCCATGTTTCTATTCAACTCTATATAATAAACATATTAGCATCCAGGGTGCTGAGGCTTCTTTGTTAGAAAATCTAGTCCACCCAGTCCCAGCTTTTCTGGTTTCACGTGTCCCTGTGGTTTTCCTTTCTTCATTCCTCACCACCCCAATTAGGCCAATCCCCCCCCCCCCAGTTGTGCAAGGATGCAGGCAACTGTAGGTAAAATGTACCTAATCCTCCACTTTGAACATAGAAGCAGTACTTCTCACCAGGACAGACCATAGTGGGAGTGGTCTTTGAGCCCTGAGACCTGTGCTCCCATTATCACATAAATAAGAAGCATAAAGAGAAATATTCCAGAAGATGAGAAATATGTATATATTCAAGATTAAATATTTCTGTCTGTCTATCCAACTATTTATCATATCTATCATCTATCTATCATCTATCCATCTATCTACTGTCTATCATCTACCTCCATCTATGATCTATGTACACCTGTTATCTATCTATCTATCTATCTATCTATCTATCTATCTATCTATCTATCTATCATATCTATCTATCATCTATCATCTATCTATCATCTATCCATCTATCATCTACCTCTATGATCTATGTACACCTGTCATCCATCTATCTATCTATCTATCTATCTATCTATCTATCATATCTATCATCTATCATCTATCTATCATCTATCCATCTATCATCTATTATCTACCTCTATGATCTATGTACACCTGTCATCTATCTATCTATCTATCTATCTATCTATCTATCTATCTATCTATCATTTATCTATGTATCTATCTTACTATTCATACAAATAATCCTAATTTTAACTTAATTCATTTACTTCCAAAGGACTCAATTTCTAATAAATACTTAAAGCTATTAAATGAAAATTATTGTGCTTGGCATAGAGGGTGTCCCCCCATAGGCTCATGTATTTGAATACTTGGTCCCCAGCTGGTGGCTGTTTTGGAAAGATTTTAGTATCTATAGGAGGTAAAACCTTGCAGGAGGAGTTTGGTCACTGCAGAGGGGCAGGGCAAACATTGAGATTTTATAGCTTTATTTAACTTCTTTTTCTCTCTGCTTGCTAACTGTCAAAGCAATCTGACCAGCTGGCTGGCTATTCCCTCTGCCACCATGCCTTCCTTGCCATGATGGAATAAATCCTCATGAATTGCAAACTAGGATAAACCCTTCCTTCCTTCTTTAAATTGCTTATTGGGTGTTTCATCACGACAATGAGAAAAGTAGCTAATATAAGGGTATAATACAAATAAATCAAAGCATTGAAAAAATATAGTCTAGAGTCAGGTATGGTGACACACGCCTTTAATCCCAGCACTCAGAAAACAGAGGTAGGCTGACAGATATCTATAGCTTCAAGGCCAGCATAGTCTCTGTAGCATGTTTCAGGATAGTCAAATCTGTGTACATAGAGAGACCCTGTTTCAAACAAACAAATAGTCTAAACAGGTTCAGTGCTTCCTTGCAAGGACACAAAGGTCTGCTACTCAGAGCATGCTAGGACGAGTCTACCTGCACTGTCTTCATAATCACTCTCTCCAGTATTATTTTCCAGGGTGGTGGGCACAAGCTCCTCCCTTCCTAGAGGCTGTTCAGCTCAGCAGTCTGGTGAACACCACTGTGGCATGAGAGCTGGCCTACCAAAGGATGAACACTGATCTAACTTCAGACACCACGAACTGCTGGGCATGGGTCTGTTGCTACATATGCAAATGCTAAATTCTTAGTCCCAAGATCTGTTGCCATCCAGATGAGAGCATCCTCATATACACTGACCTTTGTTGTGTAAACTTTGCTCACTGATTTAAAGCCATTGATTAAAAAAAAGGCTAGAGTCTGTGATTGGGCAGTAGAGAGAGAAAGACAGGACCTGAGAATCCAGTGAGAGGGCTCAAAGAGACCATGGGAGAGAAGGCAGAAGACGGAGAGGGTCACCATGGAGCAGAATGGACCATGAGCATGTGGCCAATAGAAGCTTGTCCTGAGGACACACATGGAACAGAGCAAGCTGGGTGAGACTCAAACTACAAGTAACACAGAGTCTATGGTTTGGATATAGGTTAAGAGTAGCTCAGAATCTGCCCAGTCTAGGCTTACAGCTTGTAAATGAAATATAAGGTCTTTTGTGTCTTTTATGTGACCTAGCTACAATAAATATTTCATTAACAATGAACACAAGTCAAAACCACTTAGATTCTGTGTTGCTCTAGAAAATTTCTGTCTGTGGCTATGTTAAAGTCCCCACATCACCTACATGGTAGGTATTTTTCTCATCCAATGACCAACATCAGGAACCCCCAATGTATAAATAAGAACAGAAGCAAGAAGAGCTTCAGAACATAGTCCAAGACCTTGTAGCAGGTAAGAGATAGAATTGATTCTAGAACATCCATGATAAGCACCACATTCAATTCTCCTAGATGCCATAGTCAAAGTGGAATCGTCCTCAGAAGTGGGCTGCAAACTACCGAGCTTCTAAGCCTTGTAACGGAACCTGGTTCTGACGAGACAAGAGAAGGCTCAGAATCATGGCTCCATCTGTAAGGTTTCCCCATTGTTTGTCAAGCTCTGATAAATTCCACAATATCTACGGGGCTCTGGCCACATCTCTGTGGTTCTTGATGTACAGAACATGCATTTGAGTGGTGCTAAAAGGCTGTGGGTTTAAAGATGTGAATAATGCCTTCAAATTTGACGTATTTGTCATGTCTCTAGAGAGAATTTGAAAATAATAAAACTCCATAAACTTGCTCATCTATTTAGCTTAAAGTGTCACAAGCAGCAGAGCAAAGATGCCCAGTGAAGACTGTCGGGCTCCACCATCTTCATCCCCAGTCTCCAGGTGACGTGATGTAGTAGGGAACCGTTTACTAATTCATCCTCTGTGAGCCTGAGTTTCAGGGGCTTCTGTTTTGTTTTGTTTTGTTTTGTTTTGATGTATGTGCCTCTCTGTGTGTTTGTGTACATAAGTGTGTGTGTGTGTGTGTGTGTGTGTGTGTGTGTCCATATGCATGCTAATGTGCATCTTGGTGTGTGCATGTACATGTGGAAATCAGAGGATAATTCATTCCTTAGTCTGTGTCCACCTAGTTTTCAGGGCAGATCTCTCACTGGCCTGGGCTTACCAAGTTGTCTGGTGGGTGAGTCCCAGTGATCTCCTGTTTCTGCAGCCCTGGTGCAGCCTCCACTTAGGTGTTATTTTTTAATGTGTATTTCTAGGGGATCAAACCTATGTCCTCAAGTTTGCAAGGCAAGCACTTTCAGAACTGAGCTATCATCCCAGGCCACAAACTCAAGTTTTCTCAAACCCTCATGTGGCACATAAATTGTAAATCCTATTTTGTCTTATTATTTCAAGAATTGTGTGAGATATATGAAATACCACATAGCACGTAGACCGGTTAATAGGCTTTAGTCCCTAAAAATGTAAAAATTCAAACAAGCCAAGGATCTGATTTTTGTCTTCATCACCTTTCTCTATTTTTTTCTAATACTTTCACACAGAAAACAATACATGAACAGAGGGACCTTGACACCGCTTTTAGTTTTTCTTATTTTTAAAACCCACTTAGATCATTTCTTCCAATCTGATATCAAAGACACAGCCCCTTACCCTGTCATCTCAGAGGTAGAGTCCTTCCAAAGGTTAGTGGTTCCTTCTGAGGGCCATGACCCCACTGTGGCAATAAAGCTCAGTGGCCAGGTTCAAAGTGACGTGCTTTGAATTTTTTTTTAATGAAGCAAAATTAAAATCAAACATATTCTTAAATATCAGAGCTTATTACACTTTCATAGTCATGTTTGCTTTGTGGTACATTTGCCTGCATTGTATGTAGTCTGTGCATGCTGCCTACATCATGTGTAGTCTGTGCATGCTGCCTGCATCATGTGTAGTCTGTGCATGCTGCCTGCATCGTGTGTCGTCTGCGCATGCTGCCTGCATCGTGTGTAGTCTGTGCATGCTGCCTGCATCGTGTGTAGTCTGTGCATGCTGCCTGCATCATGTGTAGTCTGTGCGTGCTGCATGCATTGTGTGTAGTCTGCACATGCTGCCTGCATGGTGTGTAGTCTGTGCATGCTGCCTGCATTGTGTGTAGTCTGCGCATGCTGCCTGCATTGTGTGTGGTCTGTGCAAGCTGCCTGCATCATGTGTAGTCTGTGCAAGCAGCCTGCATCGTGTGTAGTCTGTGCATGCTGCCTGCATCATGTGTAGTCTGTGCAAGCAGCCTGCATCATGTGTAGTCTGCGCATGCTGCCTGCATCGTGTGTAGTCTGTGCATGCTGCCTGCATCATGTGTAGTCTGTGCATGCTGCCTGCATTGTGTGTAGTCTGCGCATGCTGCCTGCATGGTGTGTAGCCTGTGCATGCTGCCTGCATTGTGTGTAGCCTGCGCATGCTGCCTGCATTGTGTGTAGCCTGTGCATGCTGCCTGCATTGTGTGTGGTCTGTGCAAGCTGCCTGCATCATGTGTAGTCTGTGCAAGCAGCCTGCATCGTGTGTAGTCTGTGCATGCTGCCTGTATCATGTGTAGTCTGTGCAAGCAGCCTGCATCATGTGTAGTCTGTGCATGCTGCCTGCATTGTGTGTAGTCTGCGCATGCTGCCTGCATTGTGTGTAGCTTGCGCATGCTGCCTGTATTGTGTGTAGCTTGCGCATGCTGCCTGTATTGTGTGTGGTCTGTGCAAGCTGCCTGCATCATGTGTAGTCTGTGCAAGCAGCCTGCATCATGTGTAGTCTGTGCGTGCTGCATGCATTGTGTGTAGTCTGCGCATGCTGCCTGCATTGTGTGTAGTCTGTGCATGCTGCCTGCATTGTGTGTAGTCTGCACATGCTGCCTGCATGGTGTGTAGCCTGTGCATGCTGCCTGCATTGTGTGTAGTCTGCGCATGCTGCCTGCATTGTGTGTAGCCTGTGCATGCTGCCTGCATTGTCTGTAGTCTGTGCAAGCTGCCCCAATGCATGGCTTGTGTCAACGTATTGTGGTTTTCTGTTAAAGATTAAAAAAAAAAAATCAAGGTACTCTTGGGGAATATCTTTGGGAACCTGGGGGAAATGATTGGTTTGAATGTCAGCCAGCCACAGTTTAGAATCACCTGATCAATTAAGGAACTGTCTTGGTGGCCTTACTTAATATGAGAAGATCCACCTAGCATGTGGATGATACCTTCTGGTAGCATCTCAAATAAAAAGGATGGAGGACTGTTGCCCTCCTGCTTGCTGGGCATTTCCTCACACTGCTCACTTGATTTGGCCATGGCATCGTTGTTGATTTCAGAGCCACAGTTCCCAGGCTCCATCGTTCACTAAGGGCCAAGTCTTCTCCAGAGGCCTGTTAGGCTTCCTGCACTGCACTGGGGCTGCTGAAACCTCCAGCCTTGTGGACTGAAAAACTCCCAGGTTCTAGGTCTCTCTTGTGTGAGGCAGCCACTGTAGCAGAACTCTTAATGGGGCAGAGGTTGTCCCTTTATTATTACTTTTGTTGTTTTCTGATTTTTCTTTTTAGTTTGCTTCTAAATCTCCCAGGGAAGGCGATGCATATACGTGTGAAGACGACCAGTCAAAACATAGTGGGTCAAATGAGAGCTGAAGACAGGGCCTGGGAGCTTTTCCTGCAGTTCTGCCTTGTATACATTTGAAACTTCTACAACAAGGAGTTAGATAGAGTTAGCTCCAGAAGAATAAAAACAAACAAACAAACACTGTAGAACTTGAGTCTGCGATTTCACGCTGTCCTGTGTAAGCGCACTCCAGGAGACCCACGCTTCCCCTACACCGTTTTGCACAATGACTTTGAACGCTTTCCAAATGTGGTAATCTGGCCTGACTTGCTCATTATTTTTTTTTAACATAAAAGATCATAGGCCCTGTTAGACGCATCAGCACACCATTCTGTTCATCTCGGGCAAACGTTCTCCCGTCCACATTTTCTTTGAAAGAGGAGGGCAGAACGAGGCTGGGGGCGAGAGGTGGGGGAGAAGAACCGACCACTGAGTTTCCACTTTCCACAGAATGGCAAGGTCCTCGGGGAGACAGTAAATTGAAATTAAGGCTGTTTCAGGCAGCCTACAGGATGTGTCTGCAAATGTAGACGGCAGAGAAATGGTGAAAAAGTCTGTTTGTGCCCATTCATACGAAGTGGGGGCCTTGTAATGCGCTCCAGCCCCTGGGAATGGTGGCTCGCCCGAGGAACGCAGGCCGGAAGAATGGGATGGATTTGACATAAGTACTTTTAAGTGCTCTGAAGGCCCCCACTCCTCCCTGTGGTTTACAGCAAGGTCCGCTGGGAGCCACAAGGAAAGAGCCCAGTGAATCCCCACAGCTTTTAGTTTTAAGGATAACAAATCTTAAAACAGGTGTGAGCTCAGAAAGCTCCTTTTACTCCTCGCTTTCAGTCTTCTGTGGCCAGCCAACTCTCTCGCTTTGTGATTATCTTTCCACAGATGGAGAAGTCTGGAGTCAGGCAAGGGAGGAGAGGAGCGGGAAGCTGAGTAAACAAAACGTGCCTGGAGTGACTAATATTCATGAAGTCCGCTGGTCATGCACTATGAAATTTATTAAAGTGTGGTTTCCACGAGAATGTATTAGTGGGGCTAATGAATACAGATTTTTAAAAAGTGGTCTCCAGGAAATGGCTTCCTGGGCCTGGATATGCCCAGTGAATAATGTAGCCAGAGATTATATCGTCAAAAGCTTCGTTAGGGTCCAGAAGGTTGGCTGCAGGGAAAGGTGGGGGTGCCTACAGCGGGGAGCGGGGATGGAGGGAGATTAGAAGTCTGAAGGTCCCTGAAGCGTCACTCATTTATTCTCATTAAGCCTAGCCTCTGAGCTTCAGTGCTGCCACCTGGTGGAGACGAAGCGCCATGCGCGGACCTGGGAAACATGGCGTCTCCATCCTCAAGAGTCAAGAGATTTGAATGCATGATTCAGGAAGTCATTAAAAACTCAGTGCACTACACTCATTGTTTCCTTGGTTTGGAAACAGTGTGTTTGGAGCAAAAACAAACACGGGCACGGGCACCAATTGTGCTGGATCAACCTAAATGCTTTTTTGTACAGCTGTGATCGGAGTGCCTGAGATAGCTTAACAGGGAGAATCATTTATTTTGGCTCACGGTTTCAGACATCTGAGTCCAGCCATATTGGCTCAGTCGATTCTGGGCCTATGGTGACATGGTGGAGGGAGCATGCAGAGGAAGATGATGTTCTCCTCTAGAGCATCAGGAGGCAAAGCTGCTGGCAAGGGGACTGAGGACCTGGCATAACCTCCAAAGGTCCTTCCCTGACCCACGAAGTCTTGAATGCTCTACCTCTTAGAGTTTCCAGAACATCCTAAACAGTTCTACCATCTGGGGACTGAGGCTGAATACATGAGCCTGTGGGGGACATTGCACATTCAGACACAACGAGACGATGTGTTTTGTTGGTTCTGTTCTTCGTTTTTAAGTTCCCTCATTCTGCTGTTCTATCCCAATGGGACCTTCAGTCAATTTTCATAGTGTCTTATCTTCTGTCTTAGGCTAATGTGTTGTTCTCTTAAATATGTTTGTTTTATAATCAACTTCAAAACGTTGAACTCATCCTTTATTTCTCTCTGTCAATATATCCACTCCCTCAGCAAGCAAATCCTCTTGTTTGGGGTCGCTGCATCCCAGGGCCATTTCAGTATCGACACTATCATTACCCACATTTGACCCACTGATGCGGCTCCTCATTGACTGCCACAGTCTCCTAACTGAACTGTGGGCTCCCAGCTTTCTGGGTTCCACTCTACTTCACTTTAGGCACCAGAACGGGGCAAGAGAACATGATCAACACACACCTTCTTTGCTTAAGACATCCAAGCTTATCAGAGTAAGTGCTAAACTTCTACAGTGTGGTTCAAGGCCTGGCCACAATTCCCTCACAGGGTTCCTCTCCCGTCTACTCACTGTACCTCACTGGTCTTCTCACTGGTCCCCAGTGAGGCTACCCTCACATTGCCCCGTCCAAACACTTGACAAGAAGTAACTTAAGAGAAGAAGGGTGTGTTTTTGGCTTACAATTCCATAAGTTAGAATCCATCACAGTAGAGAAGGCATGGTGGCAGACATATGAGGCAAATGTCCTATTGTGCATATAATCAGGAATAAAAACAGACCTATGGTAGGGGATCAAGCTACAGACACTCACAGTCTACCTACCCCCTGTGACCCACTTCCTTACACAAAGACCCACCCCTAAATATTTTATATCTTTCTGAAACAGTACCAACCGAGGACCAAGTATTCTATCATGTGAGCTGTTTAGCAACATTCACTGCCAGACCCCAGCAAGGCTAAGCATATCCTGAGGTGGTTCTCTCTGCCTGGAATGTTGGTTGCCAAGACCTTGTCACGTGGCTCTCTCTCCTTCCTCCAGGCCTCCAACCAAATAGAGCTTTATAGACAAGCATTTCTATTACCACCTTCTTTAAATAGTTTCCCCACTCCTTCCAGTCACATTATCCTTTCTTTCACTGATTTATTTGCTTTTACAATTTTACTGTGATAAAATGCACATACAATGTTTCATCTTAGCCATCTAATGTGTGTCGGATGAACTGGATATGTGCACCGTGAATGTCATAGTCGGGGTCACTGTTGTTGGGATGAAACACCATGACCAAAAGCAGCTTGGGGAGGAAAGGGTTTATCCAGCTTACACTCTGCATTGCTGTTCATCACCAAAGGAAATCAGGGCAGCAACTCAAACAGGTCAGGAACCTGGAGGCAGGAGCTGAGGCAGAGGCCGTAGAGGAGTGCTGCTTACTGGATTGCTCCTCACGGCTTGCTCTACCTTCTTTTCTTATAGAACCCTGGACCACCAGCTCAGGGGTGACACCATCCACAGTGGGCTGGGCCCTCCCCCACCCATCATGACTTAAGAAGATGCCCCCACAGGATCGCCTACAGCTTGAACTTATGAACCCATTTTCTTATATTTGAGGTTTCTATCTCTCTGGCTTTATTTAGCTCATTCCAAGTGGACATAAAACTATCCAGCATGGTGAACAACAGTTTACTATACTCATTAAACTGTAAGTCCCTCTTCCCCCTCTCCATAACACCTATCAATCAACCATTCTGTTTCTTCACATAAATATGTAGCCACTGCGCCTGGCCTTTAACTGAGTGTAATGATGTTAATGCTGAATAATATTCCATTTTGTGCACATAGCATGTTTGTCTGAACCTATCTATTGTTCCAATCGGCCCTTATGCCACTCCCCTGATTTGCTACTATAGACACTGTTTCTATGAGTGAAGGGGTGCGGATATCAATCCAAGATCCTTTTTCAATTATATTTTTAGTTATTATTATGGTTTCAATTGTGAGATGACAACTCCGGGCTGGTGAAACTCTCTGGGGACACTGGACATGGGGCCTGATTGGAAAGCAAAAATAAAATGTACAGAGTTGGGACTTGAGGCTTATAGACTGGCCCCAGTTGTGTCTGAAGCCCTCTGCTTCCTGGCTGATCAAGCTGCGAGCCAGATGTGCTGCAGACTCCTGTCATCACGGGTGTTTTCTTCCACGGTGTCTCCCCATCCGTGGTGAACCTGAAGTGTAAATAAATTCCTTCTCCCTTAAGTTTTGCTTCTGCCAGGTATTTGATAAAAAAATAAAATAAAGCAACTAAGTCACTTATATGCCCATAATCCCAATCGTTACATGGCCCAGTAGTTTTATATTTGTTTCTCACCATTTTTTTACATTTCTTACTTACTGTCTCTGTGTGTGCATGTGTGTGTGTGTGTGTGTGTGTGTGTGTGTATACCATGGCACATGTGCAGAGATCAGAAAACATCTTGCAAGAGATGATTCTCTTCTTCTAGCATGTGGGTCCCGAGGATGGGACTTATGTAATCTGTCCTTTGTCAGCAAGCTCCTTGCCAGCTGAGCCACCTCACCTGGCCTATATTTTATTTTGAGGCACTGGTACACCATTCTCATCATGAGACTGCCCATCTTAGACACTAAGACACTACACCAAGGCTCTGAATCCTCCATACCTCGCCTATACTCTACTTCCCACAGTGGCTATTTCTTTTTGAGGATGAGATTCAATCTCTTTATTTTTCATATGAATTTCTCTAATGATAGCGTACTGTTCGTGTGTTTGTTAAACACTTGTACGTGTTCTTGGAGACACATTTCCATTTTTGCTCTGTAATGGCTAATCTTGATTGCCACAGTGACTACATCTGAAAATAACTAAAACTCATTGGTTGGGTAACTCTGAGAGGGATTTCTTCTTAATTGATTTGAAGTGGAAAGACCCACTTTTAATGCAGATCTTCCCAAAGAAGTGGGAAGATCCACCCTGAATGTTGGAGACACCTTCTTCTGGTAATCTATAGAGAGGACACGGAAGACAGAAGCATCCACTCTCTGCCTGCTTCCAGGCAATAGGAGCTCTCTGCTTTAGTGCTGTCTTAGAGAGGCGTTATCATGTACAGATGTGTCCAGTTGTGTTTTGCTTTTGTTTTTGAAAAGGGATCTTGCTAATACCTAGGCTGACCTTAAATTACAGAGCTCAAGTGTTCTTCCCACCACAGCTTCCCAGTTAACTGAGATTATACACGCATGGCAGCATTCCCAGCCATCCTGTTTACCGTTCCATTGCTGCAAAGAGACACCAAGACCAAGGCGACTTATGCCAGAAAGTACTTAACTGGGAGCTAGCTTACAGTTTCAGAGTGTGAGTTCACCATCTTCAAGGCAGGAGGAAGGCAGACATGACAGTGCAGAGGTAAGTAGCTAAGAGCTTTTATCTGATCTGCAAGGTGGAGCCTGAGAGAAACCTAACTGGGGCTTTTGAAACTTCAAAGGCATTTTCCACTGATATACTTCCTCCAACAAGGCCACACCCCTTCCAGCAAGGCCACACTCCCTCCAGGGAGGCCACACCTCCTCCAGCTAGGTTACAACACAAGGTAGCAAACCACACCATAGAAAAATCAACAAGGTAATCTTTCAACAAAGTCAATAGAAGATAGATACACAACCAGAATTTCACCTTTAACTAAGAAGATAACAGTAAGCAACAATCACTTTTCCTTAATATCTCTTAATATCAATAGTCTCAATTCCACTATAAAAAGACATAGACTAACAGACTGGATATGTAAACAGGACCCAACGTTTTGCTGCATACAAAAAACTCACCTCAGTGACAAAGACAGTCACTATTTAAGAGTCAAAGTTTGGAAAATGATTTTCCAAGCAAATGGTCCCAAGAAACAAGCTGGAGTGGCCATTCTTACATCAGATAAAATTGACTTTCAACCAAAAGTTGTCAAAAAGATAAGGAGGGAAACTCCATACTGGTCAAAGAAAAAGTCTACCAAGATGAACTTTTAATTCTGAACATCTATGCTCCGAATGCAAGGGCACCAACATTCATTAAAGAAATTTTAATAAAGCTCAAAGCACACATTGCATCCCACACAATAATAGTGGGACACTTCAACACCCCACTCTCAAAAATGGACAAATCATGGAATCAGAAGCTAAACAGAGATACAGTGAAACTAACTGAAGTTATGGACCAAATGGATCTAACAGATATTTATAGAACATTCTACCCTAAAGCAAAGGAATGTACCTTCTTCTCAGCACCTCATGGTACCTTCTCAAAAATTGATCATATAATTGGTCACAAAACGAGCCTCAATAGATGCAGAAATATTGAAATTATTCCATGTATTTTATTAGATCACTATGGCCTAAGACTGGTCTTAAGCTCAAACAAAAGCAATGGAAAACATACATACACATGGACCTTGAACAATGCTCTCCTCAACGAAAGCTTGGTCAAGGGAGAAATAAAGAAAGAAATTAAAGTCTTTTTAGAATTTAATGAAAATGAAGACACATCATACCAGAATTTACGGGACACAGTGAAAGCAGTGCTAAGAGGAAAACTCATAGCTCTGTGTGCCTCCAAAAAAAGAATGGAAAGAGCTTACACTAACAGCTTGACAGTGCACTTGAAAGCTCTAAAACAAAAGGAAGCAAATATCCCAAGAGGAGTAGATGGCAGAAAATAATCAAAATTAGGGCCGAAATCAACCAAACATAAACAAAAAGAACTATACAAAGAATCAACAAAACAAGGAGCTGCTTCTTTGAAAAAGAATCAATAAGATAGATAAACCTTTAGCAAGACTAAGCAAAGGGCACAGAGACAGTACCCAAATTAATAAAATCAGAAATGAAAAGGGAGACATAACAACAGAAACTGGAAATTCAAAAACTCATCAGATCCTACTACAAGAGCTTATACTCAACAAGGTTTGAAAACCTGGATGAAATGGACAACTTTCTAGATACATACCAGGTGCCAATGTTAAAACAGGATCAGATAAATCATATAAATAGTCCCATAAGTCCTGAGGAAATAGAAGCAGTCATTAATAGTCTCCCATTAAAAAAAAAAAAAAAGCCCAGGACCAGATGGGTTTAGTGAGGAATTCTATCAAATCTTCAAAGAAGAATTAACACCGATACTCTTCAAACTTTTCCACAAGGTAGAAACTCAAGGAAAACTACCCAACTCATTCTATGAAGCCATGATAACGCTTATACCTAAACCAAACAAAAATCAAACAAGGAAGGAGAACTTCAGACCAATCTCCCTCATGAACATTGATGCAAAAATAGTGAACAAAATCCTGGCCAACCAAATCCAAGAATGCATCAAAACTATAATTCATCACGATCAGGTAGGCTTCATCCCAGGGATGCAGGGATGGTTCAATATACAGAAATCTGTCAATGTAATCACTACATAAACAAACTAAAGGAAAAAAAACTAAATGGTCATTTCATTAGATGCTGAAAATGCTTTTGACAAAATCCAGCATCCCTTCGTGATAAACGTCTTGGAGAGATCAGGAATCCAAGGCCCACACCACACCTAAACATAGTGAGAGCAATATACTGCAAACTGGTAACCAACATCAAGTTAAATGGAGAGAAACTTGAAGCAATCCCACTAAAATCAGGGACCAGACAAGGCTGCCCACTCTCTCCCTATCTATTCAATATAGTACTTGAAGTCCTACCCAGAGCAATCAAGCAACAAAAGGAGGTCAAAGGTATACAAATTGGGAAGAAAAAAGTCAAAATATCACTATTTGCAGATGATATGATAATATACTTAAGTGACCCCAAGACTTCTACCAGAGAACTCCTAAAGCTGATAACCAACTTCAGCAAAGTGGCTGGATATAAAATTAACCCAAGCAAATCAGTAGCCTTCCTCTACTCAAAGGATACACAAGAGGAGAAAGAAATTAGGGAAATGACACCCTTCACAATAGTCCCAAATAATATGTCATACCTAGGTGTGACCCTAATGAAGCAAGTGAAAGATCTATATGACAAGAACTTTAATTCTCTAAAGAAAGAAATCATAGAAAGTCTCAGAAGGTGGAAAGATCTTCCATGTTCATGGATTGGTAGAATCAATATAGTAAAAATGGCTATCTTGCCAAAAGCAATATACACATTCAATGCAATCCCCATCAAAATCCCAAATCAATTCTTCATAGATATAGAAAAAGCAATTCTCAAATTCATCTGGAATAACAAAAAAAAAGAGAGAGAGAGAGAGAGAGAGAGAGAGAGAATAGCAAAAACGATTCTCCACAACAAAAGATCTCCTGGGGGAATCACCATCCCTGATCTCAAGCTCTACTACACGGCAGTAGTGATAAAAACTGCATGGTATTGGTATGCAGACAAGCAGGAAGATCAATGGAATAGAACTGAAGACCCAGAAATGAGCCCACGCATAATCACTTGATATTTGACAAAGGAGCTAAAAACATCCAGTGGAAAAAAGACAGCATTTTTAAAAAATGGTGCTGGATCAACTGGAGGTCTGCATGCAGAAAAGTGCAAATCAACCCATTCTTATCTCCTTGTACAAAGCTCAAGTCCAAGTGGATCAAGGATCTACACATAAAACCAGACACACTGAAGCTTATAGAGGAGAAAGTGGGGACGAATCTTGAACACGTGGGCACAGGGGAAAAGTTCCTGAACATAACACCAATGGCTTATGCTCTAAGAACAAGAATCAATAAATGGGACCTCATAAAACCACAAAGCTTCTGTAAAGCAAAGGACACAGTCAATAGGACAAAACGGCAACCAACAAATTGGGAAAAGATCTTTACTAGCCCTACATCCGATAGAGGGCTAATATCCAATGTATACAAAGAACTCAAGAAGTTAGTCTCCAGAGAGTCAAATAACCCTATTAAAAATGGGGTACAGAGCTAAACAGGGAATTCTCAACTGAGGAAACTCAAATGGCTCTAAAGCACCTAAAGAAATGTTCACCATCCTTAGTTATCAGGGAAATGCAAATCAAAACAACACTGAGTCTTACACCAGTCAGAATGTCTAAGATGAAAAACTCAGGGTCAGCAGTTGCTAGAGAGGATGTGGGGAAAAAGAAACACTTCTCCATTGGTGGGATTACAGGCTGGTAAAACCACTCTGGAAATCAGTTTGGTGATTCCTCAGAAAATTAGACATAGTACTACCTGCTGACCCAGCTATATTACTCCTGGGCATATACCCAGAAGATGCTCCTACGTGTAATAAGGACACATGCTCCACTATGTTCATAGCTGCCTTATTTATAATAGCCAGAAGATGGAAAGAACCCAGATGTCCCTCAACAGAGGAATGGATACAGAAACTATGGTATATATACACAATGGAATACTATTCAGCTATTAAAAACAATTCATGAAATTCTTAGGCAAATGGATGGAACTAGAAAGTGTCATCCTGAGTGAGGCAACCCAATCACAAAAGAACGCTCATGGTATGCACTCACTAATAAGCAGATGTTAGCCCAAAAGCTCAAAATAAGCAAGTTACAATTCACCAAGCTCAAAAAGAAGGAGGCCTTAAATGAGGGTGCTTGGGTTCCTCTAAAAAAAGGGAACAAAATAGTCACAGGAGCAATAAGGGAGACAATGTGTGGAGCAGAGACTGAAGTAAAGGCCACCCAGAGACTGCCCTACCTGGGGATTCATCCTATAAACAGTCAACAAACCCTGACACTACTGTGATCGACAAGAAGGGTATAGGAAAAGGAGCATTCCATGGTTGTCTCCGGAGGGGCCCTGCCAGAGCCTTACAAATACAGAGGCAGATGCTAACAACCAACCAGTGAACTGCTAGCATGTCCCCAATGGAGGAGTTGAAGGGGTTTACAGCCCCATGGGAAGAACAATGACTTCAGACACCCAGACACCCCAAGACTCCCAGAGACTAAACCATCATTGACCAAGGAGCACACATGTTTCTAGCCAAAAATGTGGCAGAGGAAAGCCTTGTTGGGCATCAGTGGGAGGAATGGTCCTTGGTCAGGTAAAGGCTCAACAGAGGCCCCAACAAAGGGAAACTGAGGTGGGGAGGTGGGAGTGTGTTGGGTGGAGAGGCATATACATGGAGGCAGGGGGAAGGAGGAAGGGGTGGGGTTGGGGGGGGTCTTAGGGGAGGGGGCATATCTGAAAAGGTTTTGCCATTGGCAATGTAAATGAAGATGATATTCAATAAAAAAATAAATTAAAAAAATAAAAAAAGAAACCTCGAAGCCCTTTTCCAGTGATATACTTCCTCCAGCAAGGCCACACCCACTCTGGTGGGGCTGCAAATTGGTACAACCACTCTGGAAATCAGTCTGGCGGTTCCTCCGAAAACTGGGCACCTCACTTCCAGAAGATCCTGCTATACCACTCCTGGGCATATACCCAGAGGATTCCCCACCATGTAATAAGGATACATGTTCTACTATGTTCATAGCAGCCCTATTTATAATTGCCAGATGCTGGAAAGAACCCAGGTATCCCTCAACAGAAGAGTGGATGCAAAAAATGTGGTATATCTACACAATGGAGTACTATTCAGCCATTAGAAACAATGAATTCATGAAATTCTTAGGCAAATGGATGGAGCTAGAGAACATCATACTAAGTGAGGTAACCCAGACTCAAAAGGTGACTCATGGTATGCACTCACTAATAAGTGGATATTAACCTAGAAAACTGGAATACCCCAAACATAATCCATACATCAAATGAGGTACAAGAAGAAAGGAGGAGTGGCCCCTTGTTCTGGAAAGACTAAGTGAAGCAGTATTCGGCAAAACCAGAACGGGGAAGTGGGAAGGGGTAGGTGGGAGGACAGGGGGAGAGAAGGGGGCTTACGGGACTTTCGGGGAGTGGGGGGCTAGAAAAGGGGAAATCATTTGAAATGTAAATAAAAAATATATCGAATAAAAAAAAAAGAAACCTCGAAGCCCTTTTCCAGTGATATACTTCCTCCAGCAAGGCCACACCCACTCCAGCAAGGCCACACCCACTCCAGCTGGGCCACACTTTTTAACTCTTCTTAAACAGATCATCAACTAGGAACTAAACATTCAAATATATGAGCTTTGGGGGCCATTCCCAATCAACCAGTTTATTCAATGATTTTTTTTAAATATTTTACTCAACACATATATGTGTTGTGATCAGCTCCACTCTCATACTCTCCCCTGCCCCCTTACCTCCCCCTCCAGACATTCACCCCCCCCCCCGACGTCCTTTACTCTCTCTCTCTCTCTCTCTCTCTCTCTCTCTCTCTCTCTCTCTCTCTCTCTCTCTCTCTCTCTCTCTCTCTCTCTCTCTCTGTCTCTCTCTCTCGTTTTCAAAGATGTATTACATTTATTTATTTGTGTGGCACAGGAAGCAAGCCATGGCACTGCGGAAGTCAGAGGAAAACGTCTTGGAATCGGTTCTCTCCTTTCTCTATGTGGGTCCCTAGGAACCAACCCAGTGCCTCCAGAAGGCCATGCCTTTATCTATCTCTCTCCCTCTCCCTCTCTCCCATCCCATTCCTCCCCCTCTCGCTTCCCCCTTCCCCTCTCCCCTTCTCCCTTCCCCTCTCCTCCTCTCCCCGTCCCCTTCTTCTCCTCCCCTCCCTTCCTCCCCACCCCCTTCTCTCATACTTGCTGAGTCTATTTAGTGTTGCTTGTCTGTGCACCACTGTGGAAACATCTGTTGGAGCGCGTCTAGGCTCTTGGGCCCCATCCTTGAAGGAAACTCCGTTGCCTCTCCTGACCATGGTTAAAATGTTTTCATTTAATGCACTGACTAAATGTAATTGGACTTCCATTTATCATTTTGCTTTTTGTTTTTACATGTTTCTAATTTTGTGGTTCCTCTTTCAATACTTTCTGAAATGGCAAGAAATGTGTTTGTGTATCATTTTGAGTCCTGTTCTTCGTTACACTTTATTTTATTAACAACTGCTTTGATTAAAATACTCACCACCATTTGTCATAATAAGGTTCGTGATCTGATCTAACTGGTGAAAATATAAGAATTTCAATATACTTTCCTGTATATTTTCTCTTTGACTGGACCATAGCGTGTGTGTATGTGTGGGGGGGTGTACTCTGAACATACTGAATTATTATTAACCATGACAGTATTTTCAGGCTAGTAGCGATGTGGGTTTTATGTCTCTACTTCTGCCATGCTTAGCCTGAGGACTGCCCACCAGACCCATTCAGAGAGTGTGCTCCAGTTTGAATCTAGCTGTTCTCATGGCCTGGCTAACCCTCAGGGAAACCAAGAGACTCAGAGGCAAGGAGAGGCATCGTAAGAGCAGTCTCCATAGTTCTCACGTGAAGTTAGGTGAAAACCTTCAAGTTTCCAAGCTTGAAGGTGTAAGGATGGGTTCTTCGTTTGTATTGAGCTCCAGATTACAGATTACATGGTGTGTGTGTGTGTGTGTGTGTGTGTGTAAGGATGGTTTCCTGGTTTGTATTGAGATCTAGATTACATGGTGTGTGTGTGTGTGTGTGTGTGTGTGTGTGGTGTATGTGTGTGCATAAGGATGGTTTCTTGGTTTGTATTGAGATCTAGATTGCATGGTGTATGTGTGTATAAGGATGGATTTTTTGCTTTGTATTGAGCTCTAGATTACACAGTGTGTGTGTATGAGTGTGTATATGTTTGTGTGTGTGTGTGTCTGTGTGTGTGTAAAGATTGTTTCTTGGTTTGTATTGAGCTCTAGGCTCTAGATTACATCTGTGTGTGTGTGTGTGTGTGTGTGTGTGTGTGTGTATTGTTTCTTGGTTTGTATGAGCTCTAGATTACATGGGTGTGTGTGTGTGTATGTATGTATGTATATGTGTGTATAAGGATAGTTAGTTTCTTGGTTTATATTGAGCTCTATGCCTTTATCACACACACATGGTGTGTGTGTGTGTGTGTGTGTGTAAGGATGGTTTCCTGGTTTGTATTGAGATCTAGATTACATGGTGTGTGTGTGTGTGTGTGTGTGTGTGTGTGTGTGTGGTGTGTATGTGTGTATATAAGGATGGTTTCTTGGTTTGTATTGAGATCTAGATTGCATGGTGTATGTGTGTATAAGGATGGATTTTTTGCTTTGTATTGAAATCTAGATTACACAGTGTGTATGTATGAGTGTGTGTATGTTTGTGTGTGTGTGTGTAAGGATAGTTTCTTGGTTTGTATTGAGTTCTAGATTACACGGTGCGTGTGTGTGTGTGTGTGTGTGTGTGTGTGTGTGTATGTGTGTGTATAAGGATAGTTAGTTTCTTGGTTTATATTGAGCTCTAGATTACATGGTGTGTGTGTGTGTGTGTGTGTGTGTGTGTGTGATCAGTTTGTCTTCCACTGCAGTTATCTGTGTGAGAAGGTTACAGTTCGCCTCACTGAATTAGCCAGTGACTTTCCTAACTTTAAGCCCTGAGACACGGCTACCAGTTTTTCTACTGTTGCTGAGCTTATTGAGTAAATCAATTGGTTTTTCCTTATCATACAATGTCCTGTAGTTGGAAGGACTTCAGGCCACTTAGTGCCCATGTGGACTACACTACCTGGTGACTAGATGGTGGGGGCGGGGAGGAATGCTGAGACACCATGTCAACGCATCATCTTTGAAAGAGCTAAACATTTGACAGATTTCACTGACCGAGCTAGGGCCAGGTCAGGGTAGTAAAAGACACAGATACCAACTTTGCAATCCAGCATCTGTCTTCTCTCCAAAGATGGGGATAGAAAGAAAATAAACTCAAATTCCTACAAATTCCTAACTAATTCAGTTAGTTTTGTGGGAATCTCCTCAGAGGGAAGAAGGAGAGAACATTTTTTCTAAAGCAGTTGAAGAGCTTGTGTTTAAAAAGCTGTGTTTCAATCGCTTCTCAGCCTTTTGGCTAAGATCAAGTGTAAAGCTGTACTTCAGGAGCAGGACTATAATTATTTTTTTTTCTGATGTATTTTCTGTTCAGACATGTTTGACCATTGATAATCAGTGAGAGAATTTTCAAAAGCTTTCTGAGACTCTTCTCGTCTTGACTGATGAGTTCCCCCCACCCCCGCATCAGCCTCACCCAGACTAGTGTTTTCTGAGTTAAATAACTGAGATTTATCTGTTTTCGACAAGCCACCTCACACATTCATCTGTGTCATGACGGTAAATTTCCAAATGTTGAAAACTTCACACAGAATTTGAACTGTTCGCAGGTTCACACCCTTCCCACACTGAAAACAAATATTGGAAGGGAAAGCTCACTCGAGAAGAGCAGGAACACGGAGGCTGATACCAGGTTAGACCACCCAGAATGCACCAGGATTAATGGCAATCTGGCCTGACAGTATGCTGACCACAAGAGATGAGGTCACCATAAGAAGTGTTTTGAAGAGGAAAATAAAATCAGCGGAGTGCAAAAGAGAGAGGGGGGAATGTAACGTGTAAGATGCACATGGCCTGAGTGCTTCTCCTCATTCGTTTTGGAAGCCCCTGAGTGTTTCCAGGGAAATTTAATCTGACCGTTTCTGAGCCATTTACACTTAACTCACCACAATGTTGTTCCATCCTAGTCACAGATCCAAAAACCCTCCAAACCATGCCCATAAAGATTCCTATTAAAAGCAATTGTTTTCTTTTTCTTAAAGTGAAATTATGCTTTTCCAGATTGAAAGGAACATGGACATGAACCCTAAAAGAAAACGTAGGAGACAGGAAATACATACACTTTGGACCAGAGCATGTAGTCCATTTTGATTTCCAACCCAGGCTGCCTTGGTTTTGGCAAGTCTGTCCTGAAGGCTTTACTACTCCTCAGAAAGCCAAAGTGAGCCCTCCAGGCCCAGGGGTGGGGATGGGGAATGGGAATGGGGGACGGTGGATGGGTTAGGGTGGGGCCTGGCCACCAGGGAAGACAGAAGAGACTATGACTGGAATCTCAGCTCTCAGAAGGCCAAAGCAATGGAATTTGTGAGTTTGAAGCTAGCCTGGTCTATGTAACAAGTTGCAGGTTGATCTTTCTCCAATTAAAAAAAATGTTTTTAGAGTTTTATTTTATTTTTGAGATGGAGGCTTACTACATAGCTAGCCTGGAGTTTTCTATGTAAAACAGGCTGGCCTTAAACTCACAGAGATCCGCTGATCTCTGTCTCCTGAAGGCTGGCAGTGAAGGTGTGTGTCATGATGCCCAGCTCACAAAAGATAAGGGATTCAGCCTAAGAGTAATAATATATATGTATATTATAAATGTACTATATGCATATATATACACACATGTATAATAATATATATTATTGCTGTGAAGCTGCGTACTGTGTGACCACAGAGGAAAACTACTACCTGTTGTCAAGGACTTCTGTAATCCAGGGGTTAAGCTGTAAAGTAGGAGCAACTAAATCACAGACAGTTAAATGAGATTGTTGTGTGAGGTGCTGCGATTGCCTAGAACGTAGTAAAACCTTATCCTGGTGATAATGATGTCATCGTTATGAGTGTTCGTATTGACAAGCTGACCATAAACCAAACACCTCAAAGCAAAAATGATGCTTGTCCATGAATTCACCTGCTTAGCTGTTCCAGATATTCCCCGTGAGGATGGATGGCTTTTGTTCTTTTAAGTGGTGAACTTTTAGGTCTTCCTTTATTGGGCCTTACTAGAACCTACTGTGAGAAAAGGCTTTGCTGCCTCAGGAAGAGTGAAAGGAGTTTGGCTCCTGAATGTGTACAGTGTGGACTATTTACATGGAGATACTACATCAGTCAAGAGTATCTTAAGGGGCTGGAGAGACCGCTCAGTGGTTAAGAGCACTGACTGCTCTTCCAGAGGTCCTGAGTTCAATTCCCAGCCTGGACCACATGGTGACTCACAACCATCTGTAATGACACCCAGTGCCCTCTTCTGGTGTGTCTGAAGAGAGCGACAGTGTATTCACATACAATAAATAAATAAATAAATAAATAAATAAATAAATAAATTTATTTTTTAAAAGGGAGTACTTTAAGCCCTTCAAATAGGCTCTGGGATGTGAGTTCTGCTCTTAACATCTTTGTTCGTTGTATGTGCCTCAGCTGAAGAACAGCAGGAGCGGGGGCATCTGATTCTAGCCCAGGTGTCACTGGGGGGCTAACTTACAATTAGAGTATCCAATTAATTATACAGAATTAATCATTGCTGATTAAAGTGGGCGTGTCCTTAGTAAGTCGAGATCTGCTGAAGCACCATCATAGGCTGCTTTGACCGAGACTTTCTGGAGAAACCTGCGTTGCTTCACCTTTCTGTCTCAGGAGTCACTCCGGTTTTGCTTCCTATCTGTCATCTTTATAAATCAAAGGAAAAAAGATCTGCCCACCCTACTTGTCACACAGGGTTACCAGAAGTGCACGAGCCATCACCTACGGGGTCAACAAACTTTGCTGAGGGAATGCTCTGTGGCAGGCATTAGGCAAGACACTGTGGAATCTAGTGATTTTTGTTTTAAAGGAAGCTAAGGCTGAGTCATGGAGACAGCCAGCAGGTATTTACTGTACAAGCCTGAAGCGCTGCCTTCAAACTTTAGGACCCCAAACGCCGGGTGTGGTGGCACACATGCATAATCTCGGCATTCCATAGTGAAATAAAAGGCAGAGACAGGAGACTATCCTGGTTTATCAGATATAACAATGACCATAAGAGAAAGAAACAACTTCCAGAAGCTAGCTTCTGATTGCTATACAAGTGCCAGGCATGCACACACCCTCATACACATGTACATATACACATATTAATAATAATAATAACAATAATAATAATAATGCTAATTTTTAAGGCTAAAACTTTGTTCAACCTCTTGCAATAGGAAAGCATATATAATAAGCAAAACATATATCAAATAATATAAAGCCATTCAGCAAAAGGAAGACCAGGGAAAAGAGGATTTTAAATAGACTTCAAGGAAGCCATCATTTTTTATTTAAAAAAAAATGCCGTGAAGCAAAGACAATACTACTATGCTATTTAATGTTTAATGTTGTTGAATGTTATTATTTAAAATGAGAGAAGAACATCACGAAATGACACCAGCGAGAAGGGGCTGGGAGTTTAGGTCAGTGTTAAGAGCTGATGTTCTGTCGGCCATGGCCAGGGCTCTCCAAAGCATTTTATATACTTTTGTTCACTTAGAGTTCACATTGACTCTGTGGACGAGGCATTTTTCACAGGGATAAGAATTATTCAGAAGTCATGCGATTAGCAAGGGTCACAGCGCTGCTCTTTGGCCCAGCCTCTGGCCACCAGGAAGGAAGAAAATTCTAGGCAAAACAGATCTGTGTATTGCTGTCTGTCTCTCCCCGCCCTGTCTGTCTCACCTTTGCACAGCAGGGTGCCACGCTCTTTCCAGGAACCATACTTAGTGGACTAAACAGAACATCTGTTTTGTGACCCTTCCCCAGAAGAAGAAGGCCGTCTCCCGGGCAGGTAGTAGCTCATTTTTCCAAACAGCCGAGGAGCCTGTAGTGGGTCCCAGGCCCACTCTTAAGCCGAAGGCTTTGAAAGGCAACGGAATTATCAAAACTGATCGAGGCAGTTCTTGAGGGGTGGGCAGTCAGAGACTCAATTACAAAGAGTCCTAGTGTGGTAAAAGTAGGGTGTGCATTTGTATGGTTTTTCCTCAGCTGAACCGCAGCAACCTGGGAGCCTACGGCCAAGCAGTCCCTCAGGGCTCTCTCTGAGCTGGGAGCATCTGAATGTGGGATCCAGGGATTCTGTCAGTGGATCTCAGCTCATATGGAAAAAACCCACAGTTTCCTCTGGGGTACCCCTGCAAACCCTGTTTTCCATCTTTAAGATCCCACTCTTCGGGCATCTATTGTATATTCTTTTGTCCTGACATGACTGAGGTGTTAATCAGAGGAAGGCCATTTGTTTTGACCTCAGATTTCAAAATGTCTGATTTTCTTACTTATTTTTTCCCCAAAAGCTTTTAGTTTGACTAAAGAGCAAGAGCATTTTCAATTAATTGATTAATTAATTAATTTTGGCTACATACTATAAGGGAGCAGAGAAAATCCATCTGGCACATTTTTTAAGCAAAAATTAAACAAAAATAAAGGAAGCACTCTACTGGAAATTATTCTGAAATATACCTAAAGATAATATATGATTATGTCAACAATGGCTTAATTTATAGGTTCTGCCTGTCAGTGTTCATTTTCCCTGTTATAGTGGCTCAGTTAACATGCCCCATTGCCCATAATTCGATCCTTAACCCAGCAGAGAGATTTTCATTATCAAGCCGACTTGGTTTTAGCCCTGCTCAGCATCTCTCTCCAATCACATTTATCTCTTTCCTCTGCTTGGCACAAAGATATGGGCGTTATAAACAGCTATGTTGTCCCAGCACCTCGTAATGGTAGTACGACAACAATTTTATCGGTCCATAAAAATTTTGCAACTTCCCCACAGCACAGAGTAACCTCACTGACAGTCGTAGAGGATCTTAAATTATATTGCGCAGACTTGAGACGAATGAGCCTGAGTATTAATGCATATCTGTGTGTAATGGGGGTGTTTTCTTCCTTTCCTCTTTGGCAAATGCAAAGAAAGTGGTATCCCAATCCAGCTCTTTGTCAGTTCCCATTAGAAACGTTTAATACTAATAAAATTTATGGACGTAGTTTCCAAAGGATACTGCCAGAAGTCTTCAAGATTACTCCATCAGTACTTAAAGACGACCATTGTTCACCTTATAAAAATCTATATGCTGCCTGACGGGTATAAAATGTAGCCTGTGTGCTGAGTCAGCATGGGAGCCCTCCCCCGCCCCGGCCCCTGCCCTTTTTTTTTGGTTGAAGTGGAGTTCATGAAATAAAAGTAAATGAGTTCTTGAGTCCATGAGGAAAGATTGATTCGAAACTAGTCCCCCAATAAATATATAAGTGACAGACTTTGGACAGAAAAAATAATAATATAAAGCATGGTTCCATCTTCTCCACAGATAGGACACAGGCTAAGTCAGTCTAAAGGGTTTCTAGCTGAACGCTCATAAATGAAGATACAATGTTAAATGTTGAATAGACATGGCCCGTGAGGCATGTGTTGTTTTTAGAACAAGTCCTTGGGGGTTTGTACTCACATTCACAAGCACTCACCATATTGAGCAGGTTCTTTGGATCCTGACTGATTGGTTTGCACCTATATATAACGCCTCTACTATGTATGTATACACATGCATGCATGCATACGTACCTACATACATACATATATACATATATACTGCCTCTACTGTGGCTTTATTTGTATAAAAGTCTAACCACTTCCACAAACAAGCTGGGTGCGGGCGGTGGGGTGCTGGGGGGTTGAATGAGAAAAGCCCAGCACAGACTCAATTGCTCCAACACCTGGTCCCCAGTTGGTAGCACTGTTGAGGAGGTATTTTAGAACCTTTAGAGGTAAGGCCCTTCTGGAGAAAGGACATCACTGAGGGTGAACCTGGAGACTTCCCAGCCTCCTCAGCTTCCAGTTTGCTCTGTCTGAGTTCGTGGCTGAGTCTGGGGGCTCTCAGCTCCCTGGGCCTGCCATTCCTGCAGTGTCTGCCTGCCATGCCTGCTGCTTGCTCTACACCTCCCCCTGTGATGAACTCCCATCTCTCTGGAACCATGAGCCCAAATAAACTCCTTCTTCTGTGAGTTGCTCTTGGCCTTGGGGTGTTATTGCAGCCGCCAAAAGTAACTAATACACAGCTCTTCATTTTATGTGGCCATTATCTTTAACTTAGTGAAAATGCTCTCCAAGGGGTAGATGTTTAACATGCAGTTTTTACAAATAACATATTTTAAAAGTGAGCGAATGAGGTTTCTCCCACACAGAGCTCTGCAGTTTATAAACCATGGAGATCGTAAAAAGGTTCCAGCATGAAAATAAGAGGTTTTCTACTGTGACATCATCATGTGTGTTAGCATGAGAGGCCACACAGGGATTTGAGACACTTGTCTCTGAAGTGTCACCTAGATGTTCCTGAAGATACACCAAGAGCAGTGTGGCATGGGTAGATTTTAAGAATATATATGTCTGATCTTCAGTTCTGAGAATGTGTCTATTTAGGAGGTTCATGCGGCTGAGCCTTTCTGTTCATCTTCCCTTCTGCCTCTACACAAGACAGAGACACTTCTCATGTGGAATGAGATGGTGCCCTGGGCTGAGGCACCTCCTGCTCCCTCACAGGTATAGCTGCCAAAGCCACTGCTAGCTGCTGGAGAAGGCACATGTGCTCCTCCAGGCCCAGTGAATCTATATAAGGCGTTTCTCTGGCTACCTGTGCTGTACCCATTGTTGGAAATACAGCCTGACACCCACGTCACAGCACTGTATTATGAAGTGTCTCCATTCAGATCTATTTTACGGTGACAATCTTTACGTAATGGCCTTCTTTCCTCCACTTTCCTGTCACTTCCAAAAAGTGCACTAGGCTAAGGCAGGAAGATGGTGGCTTAGAGGCCAGCCTAGACTACAAAGGGAAAGACCTTGTCTGGACAACAACATTAAAAAGCAGAGCCTAGGGACAGCCAAGCCAGAGAACGCTGAGTGAAAGAACATGGAGAGTACCTGTGGTACCCAGGTACAAGCTCCTGGGAAGGTTTTGCTCTCTAGAATTTGCCAAATGAACAAAAGAGTACTTCATTTAAAATATAAAGCTTATTTTCCTTTTTAAAAATGCATTTATTATTTTTTTAAGAATTTGTGTCATGTGTTTTGATCATATCCACTCCCCCAGCCCTTTCCCTGGCTCCTCCCAATTCTGCCCCCCACCTCCACACTCCTGCTAGCTTCTTGTCCTCTTCTATGTAAATATCCCAAGGAGTCCAATTAGTGCCAAACATATATCCCTGGGTGTGGACAATCCACCAGAACATGATTAATCTACCAGGGACCACACTCTTAAAGAAAAACAACCCTCTCTTGTCACAGGAAATATTTTTTTTTAAAAAAAACAAAAAGGCGTGACACCAACCCACCCTCTCCAGCTCCTCTCTGCCCTCTTTCTCGCTGCCTCGAAGCTAGCCCCAGGCAACAACCCATCTCTGTTCTCTTGCTGCAGATTCCGCTCACATTTCTAGCTACCAACCTTATAATTAATCAATAAGATTTATATATTAATAAATTCTCAGTTCCCAAGATGCCCGCACAATAATTTCAGAGCCAATTGATAATGATGTAAACTGCCCACCTAGATAAGACAAATTGCCCCGTACTTTTCCATCCCTCATATGATATTCATAGCTACCCATGGCTATTTAAAGCCACGCGGAACCTGGATCGTCCTGTTCTTCCTCCATTTTCCTTCCTTCTCCTCTGTCCCTGTCTCTGAAACTCCTAGGTCTGCCTCCCTTTTCCCTGTCCAACCACAGACTTCTTGTATTAATATTTAAAGTGATTGGACAAGGAAAATTCTGCTACACTCACTCCCCTAGAAGCCATCAGCATCAACTGTCAATATCTCCTCAGAAAAGGTGGGGGGTAACGAACTCCTTCCTGCTCCATGCTAGAATGTTGGCCATGTTGACTGGCTTGATTCTGTGCAGATCTTCCATGAGATTGTGGTTGTGGCAGTGCTATTGTGTCCAGAGGACAATGTTTCGTTCTGGCCCTCCTTAACCTTTGGCTCCTACACCAAACCAATAGCCAACCTTTGGCTCTCCTATTCCAGTCCCTGAGCCCTGGAGATCAGGGTGTGATGAAGATGTTTCATCTGTGGCTGACCACTCTCCAGATACCTGCTTTCTGGCCTTTGACCAGTTGTACGTTTCCATGTCAACCATTAAAGCTGGACTCCCTTGGCCAGCCTGTGGTGGTGCACGCCTTTAATCCCAGCACTCAGGAGGCAGAGGCAGGATTTCTGAGTTCAAGACCAGCCTGGTCTACAGAATGAGTTCCAAGACAGCCAGGGCTACACATAGAAACCCTGCCTCGTAAAAAGAAAACAAAATAAACAAACAAAAAAGCTGGACCTCCTTAAGGAAAGAAAAGCTGGTTCTGTTCTTTCTTGTGTAACTTACATGCAAAAAGATGGTTCTGCACTAAATTTAAATGAAACATAGGAAAAAAGAGAAGTAAGATTGATCCTGAGCTTTGTTTTAATCCAACAAGGAGAGATCAGATGGAACTTTGAAGTTCTGCCTTATGAAAAATGTCTTCTCATAAAATTTTATATGAGTAAAAAATGACATAGCAACACTATGATCATAAAATTATGTCATTTTGACTGATTACATACTAATGATTGTGGTAATTTAATGATGATAATTCTATACAGTATAAATGGTTTTCAACAGTTTCCAATTTTAAGATCAACAAAGGAAACTTAAAAATTAGATTTTACTCTTGATATGGTACGTGTTTTGAGGGGAGGAGGAAAGAAGGGATGTGAACAGATGCTCTGGAGGTGGGGTGTAGGTGCTGGGAACTGAATTGGGGTCCTCTTCAACTGTGCTCTATATGTCTAACTCCTAAGTCATCTACCCAGCCACCATACATAAACATTTTCAAACCTACTGTTTCCAAGAAGAATGGCAATATCCTAAGTAAATTATTTTCTCCATAAAAATATCAACAAAATAAAATTCTATGAGGAGAGTAGAATGAAACTAAAAGTTCAAGCCAGGCAGTGGTGGCGCATGCCTTTAATCCCAGCACGCGGGAGGCAGAGGCAGGCAGAGCTCTGAGTTCCAGGCCAGCCTGGTCTACAGAGTGAGTTCCAGGACAGCCTGGGCTCCATAGAGAAACCTGCCTCATAAAAACAAAGCAGCAACAACAAACGATTCATCTGGCACAGGATAAGCTCCCAGGACAAATCAAAACAATGGCCAATCAGCTTCTGACCATGCTCACCGTCTTCAAGGATTTCTAGAATTTAGATGCGTTATGAAAAATCCTTTACATTTTAGAGGTGGTAACATCTCTGTGTGTGCCCCATCCAGGGCAATGCTGTTCTTGTCGGCTAGAGGTGGGAGTGTCCCACCAGTCAGCCATCCATGGAGAAATGCGATATGGCATGAACACTGTGAGGCATCGCTCAACCATGAAAGGAAGGAAATGCAGACATGTACTTCATACAATGTGGATGGACTAGCTGAAATGAGCCGATGGCATGGAGATAAACACTGGAGGACTCTCCCCCACTTTCATGTGTGTACACATTTGCATGTGGATGGGCACATGTGTGCATGGATGCACACGTATGTGGAGGCATGGTGTTTGTATTGGGACTCAAACATCAATTGTTCTTCCTTGTTCAACGAGACAGGATCTTTCAATCAAACTTCGGCCTGCCAATATCGCTAGGCCTCCAAGACAGCAATGTTGTTCTTTTGCCCTTCTGAGACTGGGATTATAGGCTGCCAAGCCCATGTAGCAGGT
Organism: Apodemus sylvaticus; assembly: GCF_947179515.1. NCBI lineage: Eukaryota > Metazoa > Chordata > Mammalia > Rodentia > Muridae > Apodemus > Apodemus sylvaticus. Next base: position 91,864,245 of record NC_067483.1, read on the forward strand.
GCCTGATTTCTGGGTTCAGTCTCGGGTTACATGCCAAATGCTTTAAACTCTGCCCAAATATTGGAGGATTTTTTAAATAACATTTTAAGTGGGACTGAAGAGATGGTTCAGAGATTAAGAGCACTTGCTGCTATTGTAGTTCCCAGCACCCACATGGTAGCTCGCACCCAGGTAAAACTACAGTTCCAAGGAATATGGCAGCTTCTGTATTCATATGGTATGCATATACTCAATCAGGTTCACACACACACACACACACACACACACACAAACAATCATAAAAAATAAGTCTTAAAAAGAAGTACCTAGAATGGTGTGCTGGCCAGTTTCATGTCTGTTTGATACAACCCAGGGTCATTTTGGAAGAGGAAATTTTTATTCAGGTTACATGCCAAGTGCTTTAAGCACTGCACAAAAAATGGAATGCTCCCACAAGAATGGCCTGAGGAAAAATCTTTAGTACATTTTTCTAATCGGTGTTTGATTTAGGAGGACCCAGCCCACTGGTTCCTGAACAGGTGGTGGCCCTGGATGTTATAAGAGAGCAGGCTAAGCAAACCATAGGAGTAAGTCAGTCAGCAGCATCCTCCCACGCCCTCTGCATCAGCCCCTGCCTTCAGGTTTCTGCCCTGTTTGAGTTCCTTCCCTGACTTCCCTCAGTGATGGACATAATGTGGAAGTATAGGCAAAATAAACCATTTTCTCCCCAGGCTGCCCTGGTCATGGTGCTTTATCAAAGCAATAGAAACCCAAACTAAGACAAGTGGTTAAGCTCACAGAGATAGAACATAAGATGGTGCTCCCTGGTGGCTGAGGGGTTACAAGTGTTTTACTTAATGGATGTCTTAGTTAGAACTTCCATTGCTGTGAACAGAGACCATGACTGAGGCAACTCTTATAAAGGGCAATATTTAATCGGGCCTGCTTACAGGTTCAGAGGTTCAGTCCATCATCATCATGACAGGATGTGTGGCTGCATCCAGGCAGAAACACTGCTGGAGAAGGAGCCAAGAGTTCTACATCCTGATTGGAAGGCAGTGAGGAGAAGATGGAATCTCACACCCTGGGCAGAGCTTCAAAGTCTACCCCCACTGTGATGCACTTCCTCCAACAAGGCCACACCCACTCTAACAAGGCCACGTCTTCTCATAGTGTCACTTCCCATGAACTAAGCATATTCAAACCACCATGATGGGTAAAGGTTGTTTAGAAAGATGATAAGGTTCTGGAGATTAATGCGGTGACAATGATGGTATGACATGAATGTGTTTAGTGGCATGGAACTGTATGGCATGATATGACATGGTATGAACTATATGACATGGTATGAACTATATGACATAGTATGAAATGTATGACATGGTATGAACTATATGGCATGATATGAACAGTATGGCATGGTATGAACTGTATGTATTACATGGTATGAACTGTATCACATGGTAGGAACAGTATCACATGGTAGGAACTGTATCACATGGTAGGAACTGTATCACATGGTATGAATGAGTGAGTGCATGGCACTGAACTATAATTACAAGTAGTTAAAGAAGACAAGTCTATGTCCTGTGTCTTTTTCCACATTTTTTAAAATGATGGTAGAATGAACTGTGTAGCTTTCTTTCTGCACTTTCTGCAAATGTGTTTTATGAGCTCTTTCTGCACTGTGGCTCTTGCCTCCCAGAGAATTAACCAGTTTTCCTACCTTACAGGATCCCTTGGACTCACCCAGCTTGGGTGTAAATAGTCTACAGCCAGGGGTGTGAATTTTTTACATGAAAAAACAGATATATAAATCCCGTTTCAGAACTCAACCCAACCCCTACATCTACCATGTATTTATTCATTTTGAGCAAAGCATCTAAACACCAATAAATGCATGCTCTGGGAACAAGCATTTTTATACTTTGTAACACCCCACTCCCACCCTACCCAGGAGTTCACCAGACAACAGAAACATCAGGATAATTCCTGATTCTTAAGCTTAGGACAGAATCCAGTGAGATGCCTTTAAAACTATCAGTCATTGCGCCGATACCAACCTTCCCCAAAACTGGAACTAACGTCAAGCCAAAAATAAAATGTAAAAAATTATCCCCCGTTTAACTCGGATCAAATGGACTGGAGAACTGCCAAATCTTGCCTTGTTTTATGTTCTGTGGAGACAGACTTGGTCCCTGAGTCCCTCATCTTGTCAACATTTGTGGGAAGTGGATTGCTTGTGACTGTTGCTCTCGCCACATAGATGGAGGGAAAATAGTTCTCCCTTGCCCTCCATCAGGGAACATGTGGTAATAAGAAAATCACATACAATCCTCTTTTTAAGTAAAACCAAGAGGGCTATTTTTATTTTTTGAAAAAAATGGGGGAGAGGGGAGAAATACATCAAATGCTATTACAGCAGGAGAGTGGTCGTGAAAAGAATCAACACTTTCAAATCACAGAGAAGGGAACAAAAGCTAAGAGAAAGTTCAACAGCATCTCCCAGGGACCAGAAAGGGACCGCACAGAAAGCAGAGTCCCCTGGTGCCCATGTTTCCACTCCAAGATCATCTTCCTGCTAAATCAAAGGGGTAAACAGTGGGAAATGCATCTCACATGCCTCCTTAGCAACACAAAGAGCAATACACAAGGGAACACAAGTGCCATCTTGACCTGGTACTCACCACACTCAGAAATCAGCACTCAAATGTCAGGATTATGACTCCAACCCCTGCAGCCATTCTGAGCACAGCGAGGGAAATCTAGATGATAGCAGGGACCATTCCTGTGTTCTTGAGGCCTTTCTTCTTCAGCTAAGAAAGATGGAGCAAGAGACAGAGAGACAAACACACAGCACACTGACAGAAAGATATATACATACAGACACAAGAGGAAAACATGGAGAAACAAACATACAACATACAGACAGAAAGTATACACATATATACACACACAGAAGAGAGGCAGAAACAGAGACAAACACATAGCACACAGGCAGACAGAAAGATATATACATGGACACACACAAAAAAGAGAGATGAGAGACAGAGAGACAAACATGCACCGAACAGACAAAGATATACACATACAGACATTCAAGAGAGACAGAGACAGAGACACACACCCCACAGACAGACAAAAAAGATATGCACGAGAGAGAGAGAGAGAGAGAGAGAGAGAGAGCTGCCCATCTGATGCCAGGCTAACAAGAGAAGAGAGGCCAGTCACAGCAGCACCACATGTGGATGCCAAGCACCTGTGACCCAGATATAGGGGGAGGGGATGGAGTGAATGACTGCTGGCAACTTCACTAACCGTCGGGGTTGGAAACACTGAAGGAACACCTTCCAGAACACACGGGAGGGAGGGGCAGGGGTGGAGAATCCCTACAGTTTCCTGATCACAATCCCACTTGCAATGGATTGCAAGTGGAGTCATTCTTTAACCCTAAACTTCAGAGAAGATCAGCCTTGTATCAGAGCAGTGGAGCTGAGCGAACTAGAAACAATAGAGATGTGCACTGTGGGATTTTCTATATTTCCCCATTATCGGTGATTTACTCAGAATTTCCCCTCTTGTCAATATTCCCCACTAAGCCAGAGCCCACGGGATCTTCATTTCTCCTGCTATAATTTACAGAAAGGCAGCAGAGCAAAACAAACAAATGAATCTGAATCAGGACCCAAAGCACCCAAAAGGTCAGGCTCTCAGGCTGGAGTCCCAGCACTAACAGCCATGGGAGATTCTCAGTACGTAAGTGTGTATATGTGCATATGCACACATATGAAACTTGATGTGTGCTTGTGCATGTGTGTGAGACTCCATATGTGTGTGCTAGTGTGGGAGCTCATGTCTGTGTCAGTATATTCTTGTGTGAGACTATGTGTATGTGAATGAACGTGTGTATGAGCAGTGTGTGTGACTATGTGCATGTGTTCAGGTGTATGAGGCTGCATATGTATCTGTGATTGTGTGCATGTTTATGTAATTGCAATTATTGTGTGTATTGTGTGATTGTGTATGTGTGTGACTGTGTGTGAGACTGTGTTCATGAGTGTGCATGTGTGTAAGACTGTGTGTGACTGTGTGCATGTGATGAGTGTATGAGACTTTGTATGTGTGTATGTGAGAGAGGGGGGAAGGGAGATAAAGAGAAAGGGGGAGAGGGAGAGGGAGAGAGAGAGTAACTGTGTGTGTATGTATATGATTGCATGTGACATTGAGTCTGTGACTGTATGCTTGGGCATGCAGATGCTTGCACAAGTTCAGTATATCAGCATGGTTAGACAGAAAGGGAAAAATGCAGAGGTGAAAGGGGTAATAATTTTAGTTATCTGAAATCACCTGACTAATTTATCTTTTATGCTTGACATAAATCTTATAGATCTCACAGAGTTAAGTCAGAGCTCAGAAAGGAGAAAGGGAGAAGAACAGGAGACTGAAGAGAGAGGAGAGAAGGAAAGAGGGGCAGAGACAGGAAAAAAGAAAAGGGGGGAAAGAGATGTAGTTAGGCGAAAACCACTGCTTGAGAGAAAGCCGAAGTGGAGGCCACATGTCGGGAACCACTGTGCTCCCACATGTGAGCGCCAATATATTACTGACTTACTCAGAGCCGTAAATATGACAATTTGCCTCATTTCAGACTGAGGTCAGGCCCAGCCCAATGAGCCGCAGTCCTCCTCTGCTTACTTAATGCCCCTAAATATGAGCTTCCCCCCAAAGCTCCGTGCGCATATAACATAACGCCATGTGCATCTGCGGTGGGAGCAGAGCTCCACGAGGTGACAGGAAGCGAGCTGTGAACACAAAGATACTTTTAAGCCGAATGCTTGAACATGATATACGGAGCCCAAGGCCGTCCATCACGGTTATTGAAAGTGTGACCAGCAAAGCTATAAACCTGACACGAAAGAAGAGAAAATATGACTTGTTAGGTTGAAAAAGTACCATAGAGGGAATTATAAAAGGGGAAAATTTCATGACAAATTAGTTTGTATTTTTTGTTTTCATTTCTGACACATGGAAGGAAATGCTATATGTTTACTTAAGGAAGTGAAAACTTCTCCACTCCATCCATTTAAAATTCTCGCCCTTAGGCCTTTTGTATCGAAGCATGAAGTTTGGAGGCCTTAAATAGGCATAATGTTTCCCCAAAGAATTTGGCTTCAGAAACATACTCGATTCAGAAGGGCTAAAAAGGAAAAGCCACGTTAAAACCTGGCAGTGTCTGCTTAACATGGCTCAGAAGGTGCATCGATTTGTTTCAGGGTTCCTTTTCCATATTGCATGAAGTACTAAATGAAACTGGAACAAGGGTTTAAAGCAAGACAGCCACAAACTTGGATCAGTGCGGTAAGCTGAAGTGCATGCGCATGAGGGAAAATTCTGACTGGAAGAGAGAACGCTTGCCTCGCAGAGGAGGTGCACAAGGAACTGGAAAGCTGCAGACGGACGAGGAGGGCAAGGCTGGCGATTCCACATGTATTCCCCTTCTGGGAAGGAAGATTTGGAATTAATAATCACCGCTTCCCTGCTCTGGGCAGCAGATGAGGTAGAGTGAAGAGAAAGGACTGGAAACTTACTGTAAAGTGTGGTTGGAATTTGAGATGGGTGAGGGTGGAGCGTAAGACAAGATACAAAGACATCCCCTCAATCGGAACATAATAGCAATGATGCCTAGTCGCCAGGAATATCTTTCTATCTAATTTTTAAAGACATTGTTTCTCAGTAATCTACAAAAATCAGACTGGGCCTGGAGAGATGGCTCAGCAGCTAAGAACACTGACTGCTCTTCAGAAGGTCCTGAGTTCAAATCCCAGCAACCATATGGTGGCTCACAACCATCCATGTGTCTGAAGACAGCTACAGTGTATTTAGATATAATAATAAATAAATATTTTTTAAAAGGTTACTTTATTAAAAAAACAACCAAATCTTTTTAAATTGAAAGTAATTCTAAAACTAAGAGGAAAGAATAAATGAGCAGAAATACCAAGGAAAATTTGGAAAACCAAGGTTCATGGGGTTAGGGTTCTTATTTTCCTGTTGGTGGTTAGTGTTGCTATAACAAAATACCTAAGACCAAGCAGTTTATGGGGAAAAGAAAGGACTTGCTTTGGCATACCGTTGTAGAGGTTGAAACATCTGGTCTCGCATGGGTACATCTGGCATGGGACCCCTTGATACATCCTAACATGACAGCAGTGCGCAGAAGCCTGATCAGCATCCAACACGTGAGGTGACCTCACTTTATAAACAAACCGTGTTCACATTAACCAGTCCTCCAGTGTCTAACCCACACCAACACTGCAGGCTGGCGCTTCACTGCCTAATTACCTCCCTCTGTACCCTAACTCCTAAAGCACAGCACTGGGGCCACACTCCCAGCATATAGACTTTTGGGGGATAAATTATGACCTAAGTAACGTCAAAACTACTGACAGCATTGCTGTAACTAGGTGGACCAATGTTGAGACAGAAATTAAACCAAGCTCAAATGGAAAGAAAGCTGGGTGTCTCTCTCTAATCGGGAGCCAGCATTTTGGGACCCAGAGCATTTTGCACACCAAATTTTTAAGATCTGGGGGTATTCCCATGAGCATAATGAATTACCTAAAGGAGGAAATCCAAGTCTAATCAGAGTTCACTTTGTACCCCTATGGGATACCTCAAGCTTTACCTCAGCATGCTTGTATTTTAACTGACACATTGAGGTTAGGTGTGGAATATTTCATATGTGGCATCATGTGTCTCAGAATTTGGAGTATTTCAGACTTTAGATTTGGGGTGCTCAACCTATAGCAAGAAAACATTTAAATTCTGTATATATAAAGCTTGAGTTGTAAATTGCTATAGGGAGGAGGCCTATACTTTGTCTAATGTTGAAATTGGCTACTAGTAATTTATAAAATTACCTGAACTATATCCCTCATCACTCTGGATATTAACATGAATTTTAAATGAATCAAACATTTACATGCCAAAGATGCAAATATAAAAGCACTCTGAATACGTGGGTGAATATTTTTATGATTTGGGGCAGATAAAATGATTCTAAACATGTCAGAAAGTGAACTATAATGTGATTTTGCTGTATAAAAATACAGTGTGGGGGTTGGAGAAATAACAGAGCAGTCACAGACCATATGAAGTCCAAGAAGAAGGAAGACCAAAATGTGGATGCTTCAGGGCTTCGTAGAAGGGTGAACAAAATACTCACAGGAGGAAATATGGAGACAGAGTGTGGAGCAGAAACTGAAGGAAAGGCCATCCAGAGACTGCCCCACCTGGGGATCCATCCCATATACAGCCACCAAACCCGGACCTTATGGTGGATAAACCCGGACCTTATGGTGGATAAACCCGGACCTATGGTGGATGCGGGGAAGTGCTTGTTGATGGGAGCCTGATAAGGCTGTCTCCTGAGAGGCTCTGCCAGAGCCTGACAAAGGCAGAGGCAGAAACTCACAGACAACCATTGGACTAAGCTGGAGAAGGGACTGAAGGAGCTGAGGGGGTTTACAGCCCCATGGAGGGAGCAACATTGTCAACAGGCTTAGACCGTGCCCCCCCAGAGCTCCTGGGGACTGGACCAACAACCAAAGAATATACATGGAGGGACCCATGGCACTGGCCACATATGTGGCAGAGGATGGCGTTGTTGGACATCAGTGTGAGGAGAGGCCCTTGGTCCTGAGGGTGTTCAATGCCCCAGTGTAGGGGAATGCCAGGGCGGGAGGACGGGAGTGGGTCGGGGGAGCACCCTCATAGAGGCAGGGGAGGAGGGGATGGCATAGGGGGTTTCTGAGAGACCTGGAAAGGGGAAACATTTGAAATATAAATGAAAATATCCAACCAAAAATTTATAAAAAATTAAATTATTTTTAAAAAAAGTGAATACTGGTCCTGGGGACACTTCATAGTACCATGTCAGGTGGCTCACACCTGCCTGTGTCTTCAGATCCACGGGGTCTAACATCTCTGGCTCCACAGATGCATCTACCACCATTGTATCCTCATACCCAGGCATACACACACAGTTAAAGTAACTAATAGATCTTTTAAAATGCCAAGCTACATTTTTTTTAAAATAAATGAACAAAGACAAACTGAAAAATATGCAAACCTTTCATACTTGTTCTAAAAATATTTCTATGGCTATATTAATACTGTTAATATAACAAGAACTCTCATACCTCAATGGAGCAGACACCTCCACAAGAAAATCTACGCTCGGCTTGAACTTTTAAATAACTAAATGACATTGAGAGTCATCTGGCCAGTCCTTCAACTCATTCTTCACCTCCTCTGCAAATAGTTTCACTAACTTTACCCACAGAGCTGTCTAGATTACTGCTCTCCTCTTACTCTATGGGAGTTAGTTCTTCCTTTAAGATTCATTTCTTCCCAGACAGGTGATATATGGCCATAAACCTAAAACAGGGGAGGCTGATGCAGGAGGATCATGAGTTCCAGGCCAGCCTAGGAAGCATAGCAAGTTTAATATTAGCATCAATTTATACAACAAGGAAATATCTTTAAAAACCTAGGGTCAGGAATTAAGGGAGTTTCCTGTCATCCCAGAGGACCCAAGTTCTGTTCCTAGCACCGGAGTCCAGCATTTTACAACCATATATAACTCCAGCTCCAGGGTATCAGTCACCCTCTCCTGGGTTCTTTTGGCACACACACACACACACACACACACACACATACACACAAAGTTTCCACACTGAGGATTAGCTTTCATGGTGTCCAAAGATACTAAACTATAAAGAAGAAAGGCAACCAATCATCCCACAGATCTGTTAGGGCAGAAAAATGACCACCACCAATAAAATATTCTGAAAGTTGTCTGCCGTGGTAGACACCTTTAATCCCAGCACCTGGGAGACAGAGGTCGATAGGCCTCCCTTGATGAGTTTGGGGATAGCCTGGTCTATATAGCAAGTTCCAGGGAAGTCAAGACTAGAGTGATACACTATCTGAAAGGGAGGAAGGAAGGAAGGAAGGAAGGAAGGAAGGAAGGAAGGAAGGAAGGAAGGAAGGAAGAGTTATTCCAAAAGCTGTAATAGTGGTACTAATGTCTTAGGCATAACCAATTGCTAACTGAATTTAAGCTTAATCGGTGGGAAATAATTCATGCAGACTACTGTAAATCTATGCAAGTTGCTGATAAAGTCGTGGAATCCAGATGAAAACCTACTACTCCACTTTCCTAAACCAGTATAATATCTGACTTCTTCTAAATACTTATCCTTATACCCACATAAAATTGTGGCTCCCTGAAAAACCGCTGAATTGATCTCCAAAGTAGCTGTATAAGTTTGCACTCCCACCAGCAATGGAGGAGTGTTCCCTTGCTCTACGTCCTTGTCCACATGTGCTGCCATGTGAGTTTCTGGCCTGCCATTCTGACAGGAATAAGAATAACAGAGCTGTTTGACTTGCATTTCCCTGATGACTAAGGATGCTGAACATTTATTTAAGTGCCTCTTCATTAGAGATTCCTGTTAAGAATTCTCTGCTTAGCTCTTTAGCCCATTTTTTTAAATTGGGTATTTAGTTCATTGTTGTCTAATTTCTTGAGTTCTCTATATATTTTGGATATTAGCCTTCTATTAGAGGTGTGTATATGCTCAAGAAGTTGTCTCCTGCACAGATGTGTTAAGAGACTATTCTCCATTTCCTCTTCTATTAGATTTAGTGTATCTGGTATTATGTTGAAATCTTTGATCCACTTGGACTTGAGTTTTGTGCAGGGTCATAACTATGGATCTATTTGCATTCTTCTGCGTGCAGACTTCTAGTTAGACCAGCACCATGTGTTGAAGATGCTTTCTTTTGTCCATATGGTTTTTGTTTCTTCATCAAAAATCAAGTATCTAAACCGGGCCGTAGTAGCAGCCTTTATTTCCAGCACTTGGAAGGCAGAGGCAGGAGGATTTCTGAGTTTGAGGCCAGCCTGGTCTACAAAGTGAGTTCCAAGATAGCCAGGGCTACACAGAGAAACCCTGTCTCGGAAAAAAAATCAAGTATCTATAGGTGTGTGGGTTTATTTCTGGGTTTTCAATCAGTTCCATTGATCAACCTCTATGTTTTTATCCCAATACCATACAGTTATTATTATAATTTCTCTGTAGTACAGCTTGAAATCAGGGATGGTGAGACCTCCAGAAGTTCTTATTGCTCAGCATGTTTTAGTTATCCCGGGTTGTTTGTTTGTCCATGTCAAGTTGGGAATTGCTCTTTCAAGGTATGTAAAAAATTGTGTTGAAAGAGAACAAAAGAAACAGCCACATATGTAGCAGAGGACAGACTGCCTTGCCTGGCCTCACTGGGAGATGATGCACCTAATCTTTGATGCCCCAGGGAATCAAAGATTAGGTGCAGGGTGGGGGACTTGCAGTGGGGATGGGAAGGGAGGGGTGGGGAGCTGGAGTGAGGTTGGAGGGGTGGGAAAGTACCCTCTCAGAGGCAAAGGGGAGAAGGGATAGGGTAACTCTTGGAGGGGGGACTGGGAAAGAGGGCCACCTTTGGAATGAAATAAATAAGACAATTAAAAAAGAAAGAAAGAGGCAGGTCTTTGTCCAGCCCTATGTCATTATTTCAGTCAAATAGGACATACCACATTCAAAAAGTAGAACAGATCCCACCTCTTCAGAGCATAGACAGCAAACAACACACTGTGAATGACTGTGGAAATAAAAAGGGGAGAGAATTGTGGCTTTTTTTAGTTTAACAGAATAAATAACTGATTGTACAAATTATCTTAGCAGTTAAGTTATTTGTATGTATTAAAATGGTAATAATATTTTCTCTTTTTCTTTTTTAGTTAAGTATGCTTCACATGCTTCTAATTTATTGACATGGATAAAGCCAGTTTTAGAACATATGGTTTACAATCTACATATAAACATGAACACTCACATTAAGGAGTACAGATGTTTCCAAAAGACTGACATAGTACTTAGCTCTCAGATATAGATCCATCCTTCCTTCCTTCTCGTTTCTTCTTCTTTCTCTTTCCTTATGCCTTCTTTCCTTCTTCCTTCCTTCCAGAGCTCTTGATACTTTAATCTTTCTAAGATCAGTGACTACGTTTTGCTCATTCTGACCCCTCCAACTTCAAATGAGCTCAGACAAATTCTTACACTAGCCAAAGAGAACACAGGCACCAGAAGAAACTCACCAGCACCATTCATTTCTGTTTGCATCAAAACTAATGCAGCAGTAAGTTGCCTGGCCAAGCTCAGAGTCACAGCATGGGGAAAGGGTCTTCTTCTGTGGATAGAAACAGGCAGAAAGTCACACAACAAAAGATGTGACAAGAAGGATAAAGAACCAGGGCCATAAGGGTCAACACCAAGGACAAACCACATGTGACTGGTGAATGTGGTGCCCAATTTGACATTTATTCATTCATTCATTTGTTTGTTTGTTTGTTTATCCAACATGGTAAATAAATACAATATAGCAAAACAACATAATGCTATTCAGCCATAAAAATAGGAGAATTCTGATGCGGGGAAGAGTCTCAAAAACATTCCAAGTGAAACAGTCAGGTACCCAGATGCATAAAGGTGCTCTGACTGTAGGCTTGACTCTTCAACATAGCTCGAAGCTTTTATGTTCACACAGAACATGTATGTGTACCAGTCTCCCAGTCCGCACCTTCTCAAACATGTCTGACTTTCCTATGTGGGTCATGTAGCCACCCTTCAGGATGAAAAATGGCCTCACGTTGTCATTTCAGTTTGCATTTCCTGAGTCGCTAAGGAGCTTGGACACCTCTCGTAGGGCTTGCCATTGCTGGCGACCGGGATGATAAAACATTTTCTCATTAAAAAAAAGCAAACAAACAAATGACAACAGTACAGTACCATTAGTGCAGTCCGCTGCAATGAGAATGGAATAGAATGTTGGTCAGAATTAAAGGGAAAAAAACCCAAGCACCTCAGTCCCTCAAACAAATTACATTTTCTTAGAATATGTACTCATGTGTGACCTTAGAGAAGGCTAATGGGAATTGTTAAGAAAAGCATTCCCAACCATCATTTGGCATCTATATCTGCCCACAGCACTACCACTCAAATGTAGTGAGATAAATTTGGAAGTGTTTTGGATTTTACACTATGTACAATGGCTGCTCTATGCTCTGTGTTGATTTCTAATGGCTGTTTAATGTCTTCCGGACCTCCGTGCCTTCCCTTTGGGTATTTAGGCAGTGCAAAAATCATCTCAAAGACGGAGTGAGCCAAACATGATTAGGGAGTAAAGCCGTGGCTGTAGTACAAACACAGTATCCCTCGGGGTCTCCTAAGACCAAACAGAAATTACTTTAGGGAAATCAACAACATCAGAATGATGAATTAAATCTTAGCTGGGTGACTTAGCTATTGGATCTTCTAATACTTTCTTCCTTCCTCTATCAAAGTGCCTGGTAATGTTGGAAAATCAGGTCAATTGCCTCAAGTTCATGCACTGAATGTGAATTTCTGCCTGCCTGGATACTAAAGCAAGTGGCTCTCCATTGAACTCTGTGCAGTTGCTTCCACAGCTGTACACTGTAGGAGTTGATGCTCCTCAAGGTTGGGGTGAAAGAGTCACTGAGCCCCACCTTTTGGAAGCTACTTTGGCTACAACGCTCACATGAAGTTCAAGGCTCTCATGATGAGACCTGAAGCACATTCTCTCTCTCTCTCTCTCTCTCTCTCTCTCTCTCTCTCTCTCTCTCTCTCTCTCTCTCTCTCTCTCTCTCCCTCTCTCTCTCCTCTCTCTCCTCTCTTCTCTCTCTCTCTCTCCCTCTCTCTCTCTCCCCCTCTCCTCTCTCCATTTTATGTCTCACTCAAAGCCCAGCTATAGAAAAAACATCTAGCAAAATTCTCACTGGGAAGATTTCAGCCCCAAGGAAGTGTAGAACTTCTTTGCAGAGATCTCCTAAGATGCTCAAAGGCCTTTCTTTATTTCCTTCCTCCAGATCAGCATCTCATGCCTCAGCTGCTTGCCTTTCCACTGATTTACTATTTTAATTATCCACAAAGTCAACAAATATGTATGTAGCAATCTCTGTGTAGGACATGGAGCACCTGCATCAGTAGAATCCGTGTCCTAGTCTGAAGCCTGGGAAGACTTCTCAAGTCAGTTCCATCCATCTTACAACTCACCAAAGTGCCTTGCACCGCATCATTCCTCACAACACACTAGCTTCTGTTGGATGGAAGATAATGGGTAAAGTTCCCACTCACTTGTATCTTTCAGGGTAACAACAGTAAGCTCTGTTCTACATATTGGCACAGCTATGTTTTCTTCTGCCTTCTTTCTCTCTGGACAGGTGTTTTCAGCCTTCCCACAGGATAAATAGATGACTGAGAGACAAATGATAGATGGATAGATAGAAAGATAGATAGATAGATAGATGATAGATAGATAGATAGAGATCATTCAGATATGGTAGTAAAGGAAGATGAGGTGAACAGAACAGAACAAAATGCTCTGGTTTCTATTTATTTTTGACTAGGTATTATGTAATAAATAGAGCCCCTTGCATGACTATATTTCTGAGTTGAGGGCTAAATTATAGTTATCAATGAAACATTGCATGATGTCTGTGTTTGTAAATGCTTTTGGTACAGAATTCACCTATGGACATCTGATCTGAAGTCTGGGGCAACTTGGGCATTGTAGTAACTGTGTAATTTTGTCTACAAAGGATCTCTTGTTATAATTTCAAACAGAGTGATGGTAATCTCTTTCCACACCACACCCTTCTGGAAAGGGCATCTTTGCAGATAATTCTGAATTATTTTCGTTATAACTTCTACTGGAGGGAAATTATGAAACTGTAACATATTTTGCATCAAGAATATATTCTTCTGAAGAGTAGTTTGCCCTCTGTAAGACAAATAAGGAATACTTCTGACTACTACCCTTTCTGTGTGGATACTTTATTCTTGGTATCAACACAAGAATAAAGGGTCAGGTTGTAAGGAAGAGAGAGAAAACGGAAGGAAGAAAAAAAAGGACACACAAAATAGTGATCTATAATCTCCCATGAGCATAAATATTACTTTCAAGAGAGATAGTTTTGAGTTTGTCATTGTTTTGTGTCTGCTTATTTTGTCTTGATTTAAAACCTTGGTCATTAGTTCTTTAAGATAAAATTTCTTACCACAGCCAAGTTGAACAGAGCAATAACTCACATGCTTTTTGTACTAGTCAGCGTTCTGCCACTCGGGTAAAATACCTGAGATAATCCACGGAAAAACAGAACACTTTCTGAAGGAGGAAACATGGGAAAGGATAGCTAAGTTAAAAAACCTTTAAAATGGCATATGGACGCCTACTTATGTAGAAAATTCAGTGTGTGTGTGTGTGTGTGTGTGTGTGTGTGTATTTGTGTGTTATGGTATATATATATATATATATACATACATATATATACATATATATACATATGTACATATATATACATATGTATATATATGTATATATATATATATATATATATATATATATATATATATATTCTATTTTTCAGGTATTTTATCAGAGTGGCAGAAAGTTGACTAGTACAAAAAGCATGTGAGCATTTTAAAAGATATAAAATTATATATATATATATATATAAAACATTCCAAATGATCATATGGTTTTTTTCTTTGAGTTTGTTTATGTAGTGGATAGCATTGATGGGTTTCCTTATATTGAACCATCCCTGCATCCCTGGGATGAAGCATACTTGTTCATGGTGGATGATTGTTTTGATGTGTTCTTGGATTCGGTTGGCAAGAATTTTATTAAGTTTTTTTGCATCAATATTCATAAGGGAGATTGGCCTGAAGTTCTCTTTCTTTGTTGGATCTTTGTGTGCTTTTGGTATCAGCGTAATTGTGGCTTCATAGAACGAGTTGAGTAGAGTTCCTTCTGTTTCTATTTTGTGGAATAGTTTGAAGAGTATTGGTGTTAGGTCTTCTATGAAGGTCTGATAGAATTCTGCACTGAAGCCATCTGGTCCTGTGATTTTTTTGGTGGGGAGACTTTCTCTGACCCTTTTTATTTCTTCAGGTGTTATGGGACTGTTTAGATGATCTATTTGATCCTGATTTAGTTTTGGTGTCGGATATCTGTCTAGGAAATTGTCCATTTCCTCCAGATTCTCCAATTGTGTTGAGTATAGGCTTTTTTGTAGTAGGATCTAATGATTTTTTGAATTTCCTCAGTTTCTGTTGTTATATCTCCCTTTTCATTTCTAAGTTTGTTAATCTGTACACTGTCTCTGTGCCCTTTGGATAGTCTGGCTAAGGGTTTATCTATCTTGTTGATTTTCTCAAAGAACCAGCTCCTGGTTTTGTTGATTCTTTGTATGTTTCTCTTTGTTTCTACTTGATTGATTTCGGCCCTGAGTTTGATGATTTCCTGCCTTCTACTCCTCCTGGGTAAAATAGTTTCTTTTTGTTCCAGGGCTTTCAGGTGTGTCATTAAGCTGGTAATGTATGCTCTCTCCATTTTCTTTTTGGAGGCACTCAGGGCTATGAGTTTTCCTCTTAGCACTGCTTTCATTGTGTCCCATAGATTTGGGTATGTTGTGTCTTCATTTTCATTGTGTTCTAAAAAGTCTTTAATTTCTTTCTTTATTTCTTCCTTGACCAAGGTATCATTGAGTAGAATATTTTTCAGGTTTCACGTGTATGTGGGTTTTCTGTTTTGTTGCTATTGAAGACCACTTTTACTCCATAGTGATCTGATAGGAGGCATGGGATTAGTTCGATCTTCTGATCATCTCATTAGATGCAGAAAAAGCATTTGACAAAATTCAGCATCCTTTCATGTTTAAAGTCTTGGAAAGAACAGGAATTCAAGGCCCATACCTAAACATCGTTAAAGCAATATACAGCAAACCAGTAGCCAACATCAAACTAAACGGAGAGAAACTTGAAGCAATCCCACTAAAATCAGGGACTAGACAAGGCTGTCCTCTCCATATCTTTTCAATATAGTACTTGAACTTTTAGCTAGAGCAATTAGACAACATAAGGAGGTCAAGGGGATACAAATTGGAAAGGAAGAAGTCAAATTATCAAATTATTTGCAGATGACATGATAGTCTACTTAAGTGACCCAAAACCTCCACCAGAGAACTCCTACAGCTGATAAACAACTTCAGAAAAGTGGCTGGTTATAAAATCAACTCAAGCAAATCAGTTGCCTTCCTATACTCAAAGGATAAGCAGGCTGAGAAAGAAGTTAGGGAAATAACACCCTTCACAATAGCCACAAACAATATAAAGTATCTTAGTGTGACTCTAACCAAACAAGTGAAAGATCTATACAACAAGAACTTCAGGTCTCTGAAGAAGGAAATTGAAGAAGACCTCAGAAAATGGAAAAATCTGCCATGCTTGTGGTTTGGCAGGATTAATATAGTTAAAATGGCCATTTTGCCAAAGGCGACCTACAGATTCAGTGCAATCCCCATCAAAATCCCAACTCAGTTCTTCACAGAGTTAGAAAAAGCAATTCTCAAATTCATCTGGAATAACAAAAAACCCAGGATAGCTAAAACTATTCTCAACAACAAAAGAAATTCTGGGGCAATCAGTATCCCTGACTTCAAGCAATACTACAGAGCAATAGTGTTAAAAACTGCATGGTATTGGCACAGTGACAGACAAGTGGACCAATGGAACAGAATTGAAGATCCAGAAATGAATCCACACATCTATGGTCACTTGATCTTCGACAAAGGAGCCGAAAACATCCAGTGGAAAAAAGATAGCCATTTCAACAAATGGTGCTGGTTCAATTGGAGGTCAGCATGCAGAAGAATGTGAATTGATCTATTCTTATCTCCATGTACTAAACTTCACTCCAAGCAGATCAAGGACCTCCATGTAAAACCAGACACACTGAAACTAATAGAAAAGTAACTGGGGAAGACCCTTGAGGACATGGGCACAGGGGAAAAGTTCCTGAACAGATCACCAATAGCTTATGCTCTAAGATCAAGAATTGACAAATGGGACCTCATAAAATTACAAAGTTTCTGTAAGGCAAAGGACACTGTTAAAAGGAGAAAACGGCAACCATCAAATTGGTAAAGGATATTCACCAACCCTACATCTGATAGAGGGCTAATATCCAATATATACAAAGAACTCAAGAAGTTAGACCCCAGGGAACCAAATAACCCTTTTAAAAAATGGGGTACAGATCTAAACAAAGAATTTTCACCTGAAGAAAGTGAATGGCCGAGAGGCACCTTAAGAAGTGCTCAACATCATTAGTCATTAGGGAAATGCAAATCAAAACAACCCTGAGATTTCACCTTACACCATTCAGAATGGCTAAGGTCAAAAACTCAGGAGACAGCAGGTGTTGGCAGGGATGTGGAGAAAGAGGAACTCCTCCACTGCTGGTGGGGCTGTAAGATGGTACAACCACTTTGGAAATCAGTCTGGCCTGTTCCTCAGAAAACTGGACATGACACTTCCGGAGGACCCTGCTATACCTCTCCTGGGCATATACCCAAAGGATTCCCCAGCATGCAATAAAGACACATGCTCCATTATGTTCATAGCAGCCTTATTTTTAATAGCCGGAAGCTGGAAAGAACCCAGATGTCCCTCAGAGGAGGAATGGATACAGAAAATGTGGTATATTTACACAATGGAATACTACTCATCAATTAGAAACAAGGAATTCACAAAATTTTTAGGCAAATGATTTGATCTGGAAAATATTATCCTAAGTGAGGTAACCCAATCACAAAAGAATATACATGGAATGCAATCTCTGATAAGTGGATATTAATTAGCCCACAAGCTCTGAATACCCAAGGCACATATCGCATAACAAATGACTCCCATGAAGAAGTATGGAGAGGGTCCTGATCCTGGAAAGGATTGATCTGGCATTGGAGAGGAATATAAGGACAGAGAAAAAGGAGGGAAGTGATTGGAGAATGGATGGAGAGAAGAAGGTTTATGGGACATATGGGGAGGGGGGATCTGGGAAAGGGGAAATCATTTGGAATGTAAACAAAGAATATAAAAAATAAAAATATATAAAAAAAATTCCAAATGCTGTTACTCTATAAATGGCTGGCAATACCTCTCCTAGACATCATGACTAGCAAATAAACAGCCAAGTGCATTCTATCTTTTCAAATTGTTGGTTACTGTGGTCCCATAGACTGACTCTCAAATACGGTGTTTATTTTTACTTCTCGTGGTTACTCTCCAGAATGTGAATATTATACATTATTGTTGGAGACAGCACATACATGAGTCATATAAAATGGTAAAATTAATCTGGTAATTAATGGTAAAATTGACCTGAAGGCTCCATCCCTATTTGCTAGCTTTTATAGTGCTGGAAGATGCTCTAATTGCTACCAGGAGAGAATTGGTATCAACAGTCTTAACTAAGTGATCTCTGCAAGTTAAAATTAAAATTGGCTTGGAAAGACCAGTCCACTGCTGCAACAGTGGCATCAATGTTATAAAAGTAACCAACTACTTTCTCATGTATTTAAAGCCTGCTCTATACAATGAAACTTATGCCTGGTATCGTTAGTTGTTAGTTGAGACAAAAACGCATGATTGGTTAGATCATAGGTTCTAGAAGAGATTTTAATTCTATTATTTTGTTAAATTGGTATGGTAGTAAACTGATCCCTGAGTTCTTATCTTTATAGTCATAGATTGGTATATCCCTTAAATCCTTATTCAAGAAGCTTTTGCACAATAAATGATAGTTAAAACAGAGACCCAAAATTGATCAACATGCAGAGAATGAGAGGCTACAGAGGGATCAGCTCCAAATGGAACATCTATTATCATAGCCAATCACCCCAAGGTCAGGGATAAATGTAGAAGAAGCATAAAGATTGTAGGAGTTGATGCCTGCAATGAAAATGGCATTTGCTTGATACGAAAGGGTATCTGCACACATGAACCCATATTGGCTATGGCTGCATGCAACAAGATCAAGCCAGCCAAAATGGCAACATGCATGGGAAAGACTCTCATGAAGCCCCACCCTCACTGAGGAGCTGTTGGCATGATGGCTGCTGGCGAAGAGTTGGTTTTATTAAGGGATTCAATTCCTAACAAGCTGCCCATCCTCCAGTATATGGTCCTATACCCATGGACATATGTGCTTTATGTGCAATCAGTAGGTTTACAGGAGAGCGCCCATGAACTTGAGACGGAAATGATGGAGATATAGAAATAAAGCTGGAAGGTAGGAAATGGGGTGGGATTGAGTAAAATTTATTATATACATGTCTGAGGTTCTCAAATATCTTAATTTAAGGTTTCTTGAAGTAGAGCTTTCTGGTTCCTTTGGAAAGTCAGTTTTGGCATGTGATATTTTTCTGGAAATTCTCTTATTAGAGGATGTTCTACTAAGGTAAACACATGGGAGGCTGTTTTGCTGAGAACACTCATGCAGCATTTTTCTGGAAGCTGCCTGGAGAGAGAGCACGTGATGTTTTGCTAGCTCAGATGCTTGAGAGAATATATGGTGTTTGGAAAGTGTAAATATATAACCAAGAGGCAGTAGCACTGGTTCACCTTGCCACTCTTTGCTGCTCTGCATTGGGCTTTGCTGGCATTGGTTCACCTTGCCTTCTTCACTGATTATCATTTGCTGAGACTTCATAGAGAGAAAGCCACCAAAGAAATTCTCATGATGTTCCAGCGGCTTTTTGCTGCTTCTGCATACTTGGCCAATTGTCAGAGCCTTGTGGTTTCTTCTGGATTGAACTGCCATTGCTGATTTGTGAATAGTGTTTGCAAGTGGATTGAGCTACTACTGCTGATTCATGTGAACTGACTTCAGATATCCTGGCAACAAAGATTGGATTTGCACCCCCCCACACCCCCCACACCCCACCCCACCCTACAAAAGAACTATTTATAAACAGGTCCACATCCCTTTTGCCCTATTAACATTTCCTTTCCACTCTCTCTGGTGGATAGTGGGCTACAAGGGAGGTTAAAGCGCTTAAAACCCCTTATTAAAGTAGATTTTGAAAAATATAAGCCTCCAGTTTCTTTTGACCCATGTTTGCTGAGGTTTCAGCCTATGACATCTTGATCTCTGTTGTTTTAGGTCTATGATAGTACATCATGATGAGATTGTGTGATAATGGAAGTATCTCATCCACAACGGTCACAAAGCAGAGATAAACAGAGATGGGGGAAATGGCTTGGGGTCCAACTGTCTCTTCAGTGGTATATATAATTATGTAACTTCCTTCCATTGAATCATCTCCCTTAGAGATTTACTATACACCCAAAGCACCATAAGATAGGGAATCTAGATTTTAACAAAGAGGCTTTGGGGCAGGGGGACATTCTAAATCCAAACTAGTTACTACTAATCTTATTGTTATTTGCTTATAAATAGTTTTGATTTTCCTAAAAATTGTTCTTGCCTTCTCATAGGCTTGACTACCCACTTACTATAATTTATTATAATATTTTAATCTATATTACTAAATGTTTCTATTACCATTCAGACTGGTTCTAGTCCATTTGTTACATGCAGATTGGGATCACAGTAGGCAAGGAAGAGTTTCCTCCAGTGGTGACAAACTTTATAATTCCTAAGTGTGTTTGCCTTTTCTGTCACATGTGTGATATGCATAATTATGTGTACATATGTGCACTTGTGTTTGTGTATGTAGGTGTATGTATACACCAACTACTGACATGGAGTGACTTTCACAATTGCTTCCCACCTTATTCATTGAGACAGAACCTCCCAATTGAACCCTTAACTCCCCTAACAGCTAGTCTGGACACGAAGCTCACTCCAAGCATGCCCTATCTCTGCCATCTGAGCACATGAATAACAGACATGCACAGCTGCAACAGGCTTTGTGTGGATTCTTGGGATCCAAACCTGTCCTTATACTCACATAGCTCTTCCAGTGTTCTGTCTCTCATGCAGGCCTGGGAGTGCCTATCCTAGATGCCTCGGTACTGTGGTGACATGCTGCATCTCCAGCACTAGGGTATCTTAGACCCTTTGGCTTTAAAGCCAAAAGCCTGGCAGCTCTCAGAACCCTCCAGCAACCCTTCAGTTGCCAATCATAACTATCTGGTGGCTGCCACTTCTTCCACAGGCACTGCTACAGTTGCTGCTGTTCTGCTGAGACATGGTGCTGGTGGCATTCCTTGTGCTACCACTGCTGCTACTGCCTGTCTTTGTGTTAACCAATCAGCCTTGTCTATTCATGGTAGAGATACGGTGTAGACAAGAAAAGACCACTTGAGAGAAGTATTTAATTGGGCCAAATGCTGCAACACCAGGGGAGCTAAATAGCCAGAAAAATGTTTTTTTCCTATAGATCTCCAAACAAAGGAAAACGATTTTTGTGCCAATCATAACATGTTGCTTTTGCATGAATCATGGTAGCCCTACTTCTTGGCTACAAGGCAAAGTGCTCGTCTTCTAACATAGGAGGGTCATCTAGATTCGGCCAAAACTTGTGCTAACAAATGCCTAGGGCAAGGTGTTTGAAACAGTTGTGCTGGTGGCCGCCATTTTGGGAGCTAGAGTTATGTTTTTTGCAGCAAAGAGCTACAGTTGCCCTAGAACTTCCTCAAAGCACCCATGTTGTGTATGAAGTATAGTGGTGCTTTCAGAGACTTTCAACTGGGCGTTTGGCTGCATGCTTTTTTCTAAGACAGACAATGCACGAGGAAGAAGTCTAATATCTGTCAATTGGGCAGCCACATGCCTCTGTCCCCCAACATCTTAGATTATTTACTGGAAAAACAAACCTCAGAAGGAATGCTTATTATAAGGACTCATCATTAACATTAATAATGTTTTTAACAATGTTTAAGGGCAGTTGAACAATACTTAACACCCTCACCCTCTCTTTCTCATAGGCCCCCAGTCTCTACCATTTATAAGAGAAGAGTCTATGTAACTTATTACAGTACTGCAAATCCCATGTTATTTGTCCTATGGCTGAAAATCCTCACCATCCCTTCAAACAGTCAAGTCAAACTATCCCTTAAGCAAACTGTCATATATAAATACTGTAGCAGAATATTTAAAACTGTGAATGAGTGAACGAATTGTGCTGAGAGGCAGCATCTATATCCTAGTCAAATTCTCTTTGAAAGGTACCTATTAGGTATTTGCTGCCTGAAATGAATAAAATATGTAAACCTTTTTTGTGGTATGCCCACCCTTTATTTCTGAATAGCAGTAAGATTTGCAAAGGTATTAATTTTTATTTTTTTAGTATATAAGTGAGTGGCTTTAATGAGGCTTATACATATGTGAAAGTCGAAACTCATACTTTGCCAGTAGACTCTTGATATTAAAAGGACAAACCACAGAGTCCTAATTTCCTATTGCTGTGACAAGATGGTGTAGACAGAGAGGTTCTATTTCCAGCTTCTTCATTTTTAAAACAATTCCTAAATATATCCTAAAGAATGGTGGCTCCTTATAAACCTTCATAAACTTTCATAAAACTACAGTTCAGAAATGAAGATTGCTTGCCTCCTGTGAATGCGTCATGCCAGCATGTCTTGTGTGTTTGAGTCTCTATTACTTGGGACCAAAATAAATCAATTAAGAGTCAAGCAAATAGAATAAATATTTTAAGCTCTGGGTTGCCTTCATGCAATGCAGTCCTCTAACCTAGCAATAAGCAAGCTACTCTTTAATTATTTCCTTGCTCTACAACTGCTAAAATTAGGCCTGGATGTTTTAGAGCATGGAGCAAGTGCAGTGACTGATGTTCCTCTTTCCTGGGGTTGTGGCAAGCGCCCAGTCCTCAGATCATTGCCAGCAGGATACAAGGCAGCAGAACTCCACTGCTAAACGTGGACGCCAGGAAACAAATGACCTGCAGCCAGTGCCTAGTTCAACTAAAAGAATTTATTCTTAGGATAACTTGTTTGTTTTGTTTTGTTTTGTTTTTACAAAAAAAAAGGAAAAAGAAAGAGGCCAAAGATAGTGAAGATCTATATAACTTTAATGGCCATACTACAGTTTGAAATTCAATTTGTGTACCTTTCATATCACTCTCAACCCAGTGGACACACCTATAATTCCAGCAACAGGGAAGCTGAGGCAGGAGGATTGCAAATTCAATTTGAGCTGGGCCACACAGCAAGCTATATCCCAAAAGAGCCAGAGAGAGAGAGAGAGAGAGAGAGAGAGAGAGAGAGAGAGAGAGAGAGAGAGAGAGAGAAGAAGAAGAAGAAGAAGAAGGAAGGAGGAGGAGGAGGAGGAGGAGGAGGAGGAGGAGGAGGAGGAGGAGGAGGAGAAAGGAAGGAAGGAAGGAAGGAAGGAAGGAAGGAAGGAAGGAAGGAAGGAAGGAAGGGAGGGAGGGAGGGAGGAAGGAAGGAAGGAAGAGAGGAAGGAAGGAAGAGAGGAAGGAGGGAGAGAGGAAAGGAGAGAGGGAGGGAGGGCAGGTGGGAGGGAGAAAGATATGTCAATAAAGCCCATTGCCCATCCTAAACGTTAATTCTAAGGTCAAAGACTATGAAAAGATGAGTCAAGAGCTCCTAAGTCCAGGTCTGGTACTAATTTACTATTTGAATTGAGTGGCATCAATCACCTGGTGACTCCTCTTGTTTAACCTGGATGAATGACTAAGGAGGGTGAAGCTCTTCCAGAACTAACACAGTCGATAACTAAAATTCTTTGCTCTATGGAGGTGGAGAGGTCACTTTTACCTATTGGTAATGTTTGAAAAGTAAAGAGGAGAAATACAAGAGAAAATACGATTATGAATTGGAACCAGCCAAGCCTGGTAGCAGAAACCTGCACATAGCCCCAGCAGTGCACTCAAGACACTGAGGCAGAAGGCTCAGAAAGGTTCAGGGTTTCCCTGAACTACACACAGTGAGTCCGTCCAATACCCAATACCAGCCTGGGAAATTCCGTGAGCCCCTGTCCTAAAATTAAAAGTAAATACAGAGGCTTAGACAATCGCTCAATGACAACACACTTGCGTAGCATGCTCGAGGCGCTAAGTTTAATCTCCAGCACAAAGGACAAAGAAATAAAATCTAAAGCAAGGACCTTAAAAGCCAGTCAAAGAAATACTGCACCTGTAGTTCCTCATTTGCCAAAGGAGTAATTCCACTCACTCGGCCTCCCCTCTTAGGAGAACTGAGCTGCGGTGGGAGGGGAGGGACAGGAGGCTGAAGGAGAGCAAACAGTGAGTGACACTTGCCAAGAGTCTCAGGGGCTCACTGTCACCTAGAAGTCCTTCTAGGCATTTCCCATGTGCAAACTAATACCTTGGCCTCAGCACTTCCCAGAAGAGGAAGCTGGGAGGTGGAACGCAATAGCACGCCTAGAGTCACACAG